>NC_071354.1:156319541-156628641 GCF_943734655.1 Sabethes cyaneus | reverse complement strand
CACTAAAAACTTAAGCAACGAACGGCATAATCGGTAAATGGGATTGGAACAATCGGTAGAGACCTAGACGGTTAAAACGGATTTTGCAATGAAAACTTGGAACATGAAATTGTTAGTTTTTGAATTTTTTATGCAGTTACTCGTTTATTTCCGAAGAAGTGAAGAGCCATAAATTCGATATCGTAGCGCTGCAATGCACACGAGTTCTCCTCAAAAGTATCGATAAAGACCAAGTCGAGTTTTACAAGTAGTTGAACGGCTCGGCGCACACAAGCAAACGAATGAAAACTGCCATGAACTGTTCGACATCATCGCCTCCAAGAACATGACCATATGTCAGAGCCATAAATAGAAAATATGCCTCAAACCCCCAAGACAGGACAACACTATAGGCTAAAAGTTGCTAGACAAAGGCAATCAAATTGTAACACAGGTCACAATTAACTAATAGAAGACACCAATCCTGGAAGGGTCTTAAAAAGATCCTAAATAGGGATCAAAATTATGGCGTAAAAGTAGAGAAACACGTCTTCTTTATTGAAAGACTGCACGGTCAATTTCTAAATCTATCATAAGAAGCTTATTAAAAATAATGGATAGTAAATAGAAGGTAAATGCTCTACGTACGATTTGTACCAATAACGAAAAAGGGTTATTACGGTAATCTCAGACGCAGAAAGTTATTATTAATGCCAATACATTCTTCCACATCTATAAACAAAACGAATATTCAAGAAACCAATGCACTGTGACCGGCTTCGTACAATATGTTGTGAAAATAGCTTAAACCATCACAGGGGATCGGTATCGAACGTAAGTGAAGTGTTTGAGCCGATCATTGAGGGTGAACGTCACTCGCTCCTTCCGACTACCATTTATTTAGTCAATGGAAATAGCATCATAATGATAATTTACTTTTGATTGTCATAAAGCTATAAAAATTGATATTAGGTTATAATGTTATAATGTTTCATGTTATTTATGACATATTCCAGCGTTACGAAACACCATGAGCAATCTTTTTTCTATATGAATGAGTTCATATTTCACTAAATATAACAGAATTTAGGTTAGCATTTTTCCAGATATGTGTCAAAAATTGGACGAAATGGGAACTAGCCTACCATAGCAAAGAACGCTGGAATGTGTCATATACTTCTATGTCATTACAGTTTTGTACGATTAGTTTTCGACAAATTTTGTAATCTCAGATGTGCGTGTTCGGTTTAAATGGGCTTTCAATAGACGAGAAGGTCTCGTGGCGTTGCACAATCATTATTTATTAAGTGTACGACCACGCGTCTCCATTCGACTGAACGATATCAAGTGGACCAAGTGGTTCTACAAAAGACACTAAAAAAAGATGTATCTGTGGAAGTGGTTTTTATACGCTTCATTAGAAATCCTTTAAACTTAACACATGAAAATACAATTGAAAAAATTTAATGGAAAATAGTGCACGGAAGTAGCAATAGCAATAGCATTTTTGCCGTATTCTCAGATTTGATAACTCCGTTATCATTTAGATATAAAAAAGGTGCCTCAAGCACTCTGTTTTGTTTCGGTTATCATCTGAGATACGTCGTACATATAATAGAATGTAGCGATTAGTTAGTGCAATCGATGGGGTATCCACTGAAAACTTCAAGCGGCAAGCTAGCAAAGAACAGGATAAAAATCATTGAACTTATTATTTATACAGGCGTTGGCAGCTATTGAATATTGAATATATGGGAATTATTAAGTTATACAGTGTGTATAATATATGCTCGTAGGGCTAGGATTAATCAAACACTAACTAACTAAGTATATATTAGGCTTTTTGCGGATACAGATATAGATGCGCACCACGCCGTGGGTCTACGTTTCCAGTCTAGTGATCTCGCTGCAAAACAGCGTTTAATTTAACATTCGATTAACCATATAAATGTTTACCAGTTTGTGCCGGATTGAGTTTCAAAATAAATAAAGCAATATCGGTAGCAGAAAGAACTAACACTTAGGATGTCGAACAAAAAAGGTTTGGCAGGAGAAGGAAAGGGGCGGGATGGGATAGGATAGGGCGAATTAAGGAAGGAATCGAATTTCAGGTGCGAATTGTAGCTTACATTCTAGCAATGAAATAAAACTTGAATAGTTGAACGCAAAAATGATGTCGTTAAACATTTGTACTGGCGCATAGGGTAGTTGTTAGTGTGTGAGGGTTGGTGTGAGTTCTGCGAAAGCTGCTCATACATTTGGTGCCGTCGAGGGGAAAATATGTAGAAATTAAAAACAGTTCCAAAGTGTTATCCATACTCCTTCTAATATATAGGTAGGCAGTAGTAGTGGGGTGCTGTTAGCGGTGGGCGGTGAGGGGCAGTGAATATACACATATCGATATGACATTCAGAGGCAAATGGTACAAAAAGTGTTTAAAGTGTATGCGTTTGGGCATTAGTTGATTGTATTTGCTGAAAACTACGATGTGACATGATTAATATGGCATTGAGAAATCAATCGTTATTACATATGGAAATTTTTCTTATTCCCTGTTGAGTTACGTAATGTAACATAATCAAATAATTTAATTGTATAATTTTCAGCAGATACACCTTTTAGAAAAAATGTGCTTTTTTTCTAAATTATACTAAGCTTCAGCTCGCTGTGCAAGGTGTAGGTAAAGGAGTGGGAACCAAAGTAAATTTTATTGTTTTAGTGCGTAGACGTCCGGAGTACACATGTCTTTTGCACGACGATTTGCAATATTTTGGTGGAATTATTTAGGGAGGATTTTGTTTTGTATCCGAGGAAACCTGTAGGCATATTTGATTTTCGTGAATTCCAGCAGAATTTTATTTATACCCATCGAAGTTCGTGCGATCCGTTATTCGACTGCATCGTTCCTATTGGAAATGGCTGCTGCAGGGAAAAAATTCGCGTAAATGTAGACAATGCCACTAGAGTTTTTCTCTTTCATGAGAATTTCGATTTTCAACTAGTTTCTACGGAAACGAGAACGAATTATTGTGTTTGTGTATAGATTGGAAAAGCTGTGTTCCGCTGGAAATTTTCAGGCGCAATGCGTATGTACCAATTGGTTGTTGAAATCAGCGTTTGAATGAAAATATGATCCACATGAAACGGATGAAGGCATCCCATGAAATAATTGGTAAGCGAAAATCATTTGTTTTGTTTGAAAAGTGATGTGCATCAGACTCATTTATTTTTAATTCATATACTTGGATTACTATTTGCTGAGTTTAAATTTGTCAAATTGATATTTTTAAGGTTTAAAGTTCGTCAGGATCAGACAGATTTTTTTGATTTGGTTGTCTTCTGCTCAAGCTGTAATTTTGGGTACTCGCGTGACAAATGTTGAAATTAAAGTATGACCTATGCTAAATCCAATTTCAAGCATAAAACTGCAGCATTAAAATGAAACATAGACTTTTCCATTTTTTGTCTATTCTTAACAGTGATTCTCAGCCTCTTATCCCGCCTCTCCTGTCGGTACCTCCACGCGGTACCAGACGGCGGTACGAGTAACTAAGGGTAAGTTGGGTAACCAGTCTCAGTGAGAACTTGGTCGTAATGTCAATTTTTTATGCGATTATCCTATCATTTGGTCGTGAATCCACTTACGCATTGACCCTGTTGCGTACAGAAACAAATTGAGTAGATAGATTTGCTGTACCCATAGCGAAAACAGTTAAGCATCTTCGCTTGATACTTTGTTCGTACTGCCAGATCTACCCCGAAGCGCAGACGTTGGACAACGTGAGGTGCTTCGTGTCCGCCGGATATAACCGATTTAGCATTTACAACATTCTTTTCCTTCTGGAGAAAGGCGAGAGCATCGAATGTAAGCTTAGTTCCGGCCACCCGACGGTGCTGCGCGACCATAAAGTACAGTAGCTGCTGAAGAGGAAGACCGAGAGAAAGGTGGTCTCATCGTTCCGCGCCTTAGGCCAAACGATGAAGAAGTATCTGGTCAAACGGACATTTTAAAGCGGAAGCGTCAGTCGAGGCCGGCTGTGTCTGAGCGGCAGGGGCAGAAGGCCAGAAGGGGCATTCGTCCCTTTTGCGTCCCTCACCAAGGTGGTAACCGTCGAATATATTTTCTACGTCAAGTTCTCGAAGAAGGTCGTTCTGTGACTGACGATCAGCAGAAAGGAAATATCCAAGCTGCTGTTCTTTCCTCCGGGCATGCGATAAGCGCGGAGAAATACAATACGAAGTGCTTGCCGGAAGTTCACGCCTTTATCAAGAAGTATCATGTGAATGAGGATGTGGTCCTTTGGCAGAACCTGGTTTCGGCCCATTATGCCATGAAACACTGGAGGAGATGGATTTGCTGAAAATAAACCTTGTGCCGAAAACCTCCAACCATTCCAAAAGCCTCCAGCTGCGACCGATAGAAAATTTTTGGGCGAACCTTGAACGGAGGATCTTCTCCAATAATTTCGTGGCCGAAACAGCAAAGCGGCCATCGCGCGGTTTCCGTTCCTAAAAGTTGTAGGACAATAAGTGTGGAACTTAATTGGTAGTGCTGGGCAGAGTGCGCCACTGCGTAATCAGATGGCAGCCGAACATCGCGGGGATATGTAGACTGAGGATTAAACGCCACTTTATCAACTACAATTACATAATCAACGTGTATGGTGTGAAAGAATCGTTTTATGTGCAGCTAAAAGATGTCCCACATCAAATTGCATCACGGAAGAAACGATGTAGAAAATTACGCATTGGGTATTTTCTCTTGAAAATTTGGGTAGCAGTAGTATAGAGTAGTAGAGAAATCGGGCTGCTGAAGACCAATAAAGCCGCTGGGAAGGACCGCCTACCGGCAGAGCTTTATAAACATGGCAGAGAAACGCTAACAAAGGCTCTACACTGGGTTATTTCGAGGATTTGGGAGGAGGAAGAGCTACCGGAGGAATTGATGGAAGGAGTGGTTTGTCCCATCTACAAAAAGGGTGATCGGCTAGACTGCTGCAACTATCGCTATACTATCGTGGTATTACGCTGGTAAACGCCGCCTACAACGTACTCTTCCAGATCCTGTTACGCCGGTTGTCACCGATAGCACAAGGTTTCGTAGGGAATTATCAGGCGGGTTTCATGAGGGCTCGCGCAACTGCGGACCAAATTTTTACTATCCGCAGAAATGTCGGGAGTACAACGTGCCCACGCATCATATCTTTATTGATTTCAAAGCAGCATACGATACAATCGATCGAGACAAGCTATGGCAGATAATGCACGAACACGGTTTTCCGGACAAACTGACGCGACTGATCAGAGCTACATTGGATCGAGTGATGTGTTTCGAACGCATCTCTGGGACACTTTCGAGTCCCTTCGAGACGCGGCGAGGGTTGAGACAAGGTGACGGTTTATCCTGCATGCTGTTCAACATCTCTCTTGAGCCACTTCTAGGCTTTGCAGATGACTATCCCAAGTAACAATTTGGGTTTTATTACACTCTTATGATGGCATTTAAGACCAAAATTGGTCTTGAAGACCACCATAAGAGTACAATAAAACTTATATTGTTGCTTGGGTATGACAGATCATAGTCAAAGGAAACAAACGCGCGCCTCCCACGGACGGTAACCGTTGACGGCGACGAATTAGAAGTGGTAGAGTTCGTGTATTTGGGATCGCTGGTGACCGCGGACAACAACATTAGTAAGAAGATCCAGCGGCGCATCCAAGCGGGAAATCGGACCTACTTTGCCCTTCGTAAAACGCTACGATTAGGAAGCATACGTCACCGCATGAAGCTAACAATGTACAAAACTCTTATTAGATCGGTAGTTCTTTATGGACCTGAAGCCGTGATGCTGCCCACGAAGGACATACGCGCCCTTGTCGTGTTCGAGCGGAAAGTGCAGCGGACGATATTTGGCGGAGTAGAAACTGAAAGCGGAGAGTGGCAGAGGCATATGAATCACGAGCTATAGGCACTGCTTGGGGAGACTCCCATCGTACATCTAGCAAAAGTTAGCAGGCTACGGTGGGCCGGACACGTCGTAAGGATGCCGTCGTGCACTCAACTGTGAGTCGTGTGGTTAAACGTTACTACGAAACTCTGAGCATCGAACGGAAGGAGAAATGCCGTCAGAATGGATATTCTATTAGTGATCAGGATCACAAGCGTGTCGTGCAAGCGTTTATGCTTCGGTCAGGGATGTAGCTAAAAAGTTGACTCTGTCCAAGTCTTTCGTTCAGAGAGGCAAGAAACGGGAGGAACTGCGTACGTACAAAGTGTAGAAGGCTCCAAATTGTGACGAACGGCAAAATACGGTGCAAAAGTCACGGGCCCGAAAACTATACACCCAGATGCTGACGAAGCGCCATTGTCTCATCATGGTTGATGAGACTTAAGTCTAGGCGGAGTTACGGCAGCTTCCGGGGCGACTGTTCTTCACCACCCAGCACAAGTTTAATGTTCCGGAGGTAATAAGGAAGCAGAAACTTTCAAAGTTTGCCAAGAAATACATGATTTAGCAAGCGATCTGTTCATGTGGTAAACGGAGGAAGCCGTTCGTGACTACTGGGACTGTAAACGGCCAGGTCTACCTTAGGGAGTGTCTACAGAAGCGTTTGCTTCCTCTGTTGAAGCAACACGAGAGCCCTACGATCTTCTGGCCGCATCTAGCTTCGTGCCACTATTCAAAGGATGTCCTAGAACGGTACGAAGCCAACGGGTCCAATTTCGTACACAAGGACTTGAACCCACCTCCCCCCCACCCAACACGCCGGAACTAAGGTGAAATACTGGGCTATTATGGAGCAGCCACTACGGAAGCATCCCAACATCCCAAGGAGGTTAAATCTAAGGAAGACATGAAGAAAAGGTGGGTTTCCGTACAAAAGAAGGTGCAGCTAGATGTTGTAAAGAACCTTATGAGTAGAGTTAAGCATAAGATGCGAGTATTCGGTTATGGTATTGAAACTGAATGAGATAATTATGCCTAAAGCTTACTAATGGGTTATATTTTATTGTCTGAAGGTATGAAAAGGATCGGTCAATTAGGTAATTTTCTACAGCGTTTCTTCCGTGCTGCAATTTGATGTGGGACACCCTTTAGAACAAGTGTTTGATAGCGGCTCACGGAGGGACACCCGCCTGAAGGCGTCCCACGACATAAATGCCTATACTTTTTCCCCACACCCCCCCTCCCCCACACTTTTTCCAGCAGAGATAGAGAGCTGAAACCTTCAGGAAAGTTTTGCTTTAGATCAACTAAGATAGCTTTGTCATTGCGGAGAGGTTAGAACATTAGATTTGAATCCTGAAATACTGTCATTGACGTTTCCGCTTTCACCGGTTTCGTCTGTTTCATCCGAAGGCAAAGTTACTAGTTTGAGCTGAATGCAAATTAATAAGACATGTTATGTTTACATGGCTGTAATTTTGTTATATGTAACATCTAAGCTTTGGGCAAAAACAGGTCGATTAGATTTTTTCTCAATTCTCGGTTTCTCAGGGTCCAAGTAGATATCTCAAACCTCGCCTTCTCTAGAATCGTGAGAGTGGTGCGTTGCGTTTTCGCAACGCTGGGAGGAAATGGGTTAAGTAGGACGACAGGCAATATGCAGATCAGTGATTGGGTCGAATAGTCTGCATGCCGTACCGAAGGTTAACAGCTACAGTCAACGACATATTGGCATTACAGTGCCTTGTGAACTGATAGTCCGAAGTAGCTTCTCTTCCCGTAAGGTGCGGAGGCTACTAATCAAAGCAATGATTGGTTTGATGACGAACGCAAGCAGTTAATGGAGGGTGCAGTATGCAGTAAGGGTGTAAATGATGCAACACTGTACGAGAGCTGACGTGAAACGGCTCGTACTGGTACGAAATAAGTCAAACTCAATCTTTGCACGAAGTAGCACCAACAGGAAGAATAGGATTATGAAACTATGGAGGAACTCCTCCACTCGTTTGTGTTTTATGAGAAGCTAAAGGCTATGTGCCAAAAACCGATATTTACCGAGATTTGGAGGGTAATCTTCTTATAAGTGAGTGTGAGGTGACTGAAATGTGGTAGCAACGAGTATCTTTACGGCGACATAGCAATGGACGAAAGCGGCACAGCGATAGATCTAGAAGCACCTGCAGACGACCACCGCTACTCGGCTTTCGGTCTACAAGAAGTTGATGAGGAGATCGGATTGCTGAAGAACAGTACTGTATTGATGGTATCCATCAATTACTGAGCTAGCTACTGGAACACGGCGGTGAAGCACTGCACTGGGTAATTCTCATGATTTGGGTGAAAGGAGTTTATCGGCCAAGCGGATGGAAGGAATCGTGTTATCAAAAAGGGCGACAAGTTGGATTGCTGCAACTATCACGCAACCACGCTGGTCAAGTCTGCCTACATGGTACTCTCGCAAATACTCTGTCACAGCCTATCATCAATAGCCATTCATTGATTTCAAGTCAACTGAATACTGAATGCTGAATGGTATGCGTAGTACGAGTCTCGTCGACACTACCGAGTTCCTGCAAATTTCGAAGAGGGCTACGCTATTTTGTACCTACATTTTAATATCATGCTAGAAGATGTGGGATTAGAGTGGTATGATTTTCCGAGAGTTAGTCCAGCTTTACGGATTCGCAGATGACATCGTGATATACAAATTTGAGACAATGACGGGAGCAAATGTCAGACGGAAGGCTGAATTGAATTTATCATCAATACGTCGAAGATAAAATACATGCGATGCTCCAAAGTGCCTAATATTTACTTCTCATCAAGAATTTGAATCGATAGTGACGAAATCAAAGTGATAGATGAGTTCGTGTATTTGGGCTGGTAAACGTTGGTAAATGACACATTATGACAGGAAATCGTAGTTACTTCGTACTCCGGGAGACGAGTAAAATTCACTACTCTATGAAGTTGCCCATTTATAAACAACTGAGGACTACCGGTATTCCTCTACGACTAGCAAACATGTGTTATTCTCGCGGAGGACCAGCACCTTGTGTCTTTGAATGGAGGATGTTGCGCTTCATCTAGGGCGTAATGCAGATGGATGACAGAGCGTGGATAAAGTGAAAATGGTTTACGACAATCACCCGTCTTAAAAGCAGGCTTGATTTTGCTCATCTTAAGCATACAGAGGCAAAGCAATCTGCTTCGTTTTCTGTTTAGCCATTTGCTCTCCTTCCGAATGATGTCCGAATACTGTTTTCTCTTACGACCACTCATCTTGTATAGAAGGAGCACAACTATAAGCAGAGCTAATCTTTTCTTCGTACACTGGAGACACAATACTATGTGCTTCGTATCCCATAGAGAATATTGGACAGAAAATTATATGAACTAAAACGATTTGTTCCGTTACCTTGAGAGCATGCATTCGGTAGAGTTCCGGCAGAAAAAGAGAGAAATGAGAGTATGTGTTAGCTCTCTACGGCCGGCCGTACAACGCTCCTGTTCGGACATGAAACGGAAGCTTCGCCGAACAGCCGATTACGGACCGTTTCCAAATGTATACTTATTTTTTCTAAACAATGGATAATGTATTTTTAATTTCCGTAAATCAGAGCTTCTTCATGTATCTTTGTCTTGTTTTGACAGCTTGAGGAAAATATTCCAAAATTTTAGTTATCACCCGTTAGTTCTAGAAGTTGTTTTTCCGTAACATTAAAAATATTTAAAATTCGCAAAATATTTGTTTCAAATTTTCCTGACTTTTGTTTTTGAAAAATGATAACTCTTGAGCGCACTGTTAGAATGTTATGATGTCAAAAATGCTTTCTGAACATATTTTCAATATTAGCCATTCGAAACAAATATCACATGTGACTTTGTGGCTCTGAAAGCCAAGGCCATCTACAAACGCTTTATCTTATCGCGGATTAAAGGAAAATTGAATATAATTTGGTCGGAGTTAAATCAGACGGGACCAACGACCAAGTCGTAAAATTTAAGCAACACCAAACGATCAAGAATTTCTTAGTTACATTTTACTCTAATCAGATTACATAAATGTTGCAAACAGTCAGGGATATGAAATGATTTCGAACGATTGGTAGTTTTAGCTTTAAACAACACAGAGTAGCAAACTTTGTGTTTGGTTTTCTCGAAATCAGATTTTTGTCACTTGGTTTGGTCTGACTTAACACTGACCGTTTGTAGATTGACCGGGAATGTTTTGTAAAACTTTGATAAAAGATGGATTCGCTATCAGTACCGGTGAGATTTCCGCATCAAAAAAAAAGTTTTTTCAAGTTTCTGCGAAGTTTCGCGAAATAGACTGAAACAGGATTTAGTTAAAATTGTTTTTGCTTATATTTTTTCTTTATGATATGAAGCAGCCTGCTTTCTCGTCTGGTTATATTGTTCAATCCTCCAGTCCGGGATTATTAACACCAAATAGGATAGGTAGCGTTTTATCAAGTGACGTAAAATCCCGCAAATAACAATAAAGAACCATAACCGGTATGATTTGTTTTACTTTACAAAAGGTTTTATATATTTCTATAGCACATTGTAGAACTACGCCTATACGATTCTAGAATAGTTTTTCACTATATCATTCAATGGTTAAACGATGATGGTGTTGTGTCGGTCTAGGTTTTTGGTGCACTCAAGCGAACAAGTTATCTGTCGTTTTAAAGGTAAAATAGAATACTTTACGGTATACTATACAGACAAAAATTGCAAGCAATTTTATTGGATATCTGGAATCGATATTGTTGGATTGAACTGATAACGATGGACGGGGAAGTGGTGAAGGTAACAGGTTTACTTCTATTTAAAATTTGTTATATATAGAGAGAGATGAAACACTAGCGTTTGTGAGTGGGGTTTGCGGAAGCCTTCTGTCAAAATGAAACCAAACATGTAATTAACTGAGCAAAATCACAAAGATAAAAAGAACGCGAACACAAACGCAAAGAACAGAGGAATAGAACTAAATTAGTACCAGTGAAGCAGTGAAGCTTTATAGTCAAATATTTATATTCAAGCAATACTTTTTATTACGGGCAGTTTTTGTTGGTTGTTGTTACGGGGGGTTTCTTAGTGTTGACATTTTGCTGGGGTGTTCATCAGGTACAACTATCCATGGATTGAAACGAACATGGATAGGAGACCGTACCGGTTTAATGATCAAAAAGAGAGATAATGTTCAGAGGACTTGTGGAAATATTTTCATTCCAATCGAGAACACAGCTTTGTGTGAAGAGTGACAACGAAAGGCAAAAATGTTTGAGAGGAGTTTGTTTGAAAGCAACCAATCGTCTACTTTACGCTATGCTACATTCAGTACAACACCTACGGCATGCGAGCATTATCTACGAAAACAACCAAAAACAAACACAAACTGAAGACTTATAAACTGTGTACAGAGAGAAAGGATTTTTAAGGAAGAAAGATTAGTTGAAGAGAACAGGAGCACATAATTGACACAGGATGAAAGTTAGAAAGGAAGTAAGCAGCTCACTGATTGCAAATTCTGAAACATGTTCAGAAAATAAGACAAGTATTTTTGGAAAGAATCATAGCAAAGCAGAGAGCAACCTAAGAAATCAGAAAAGGAAAGTTGAAACAGGAGGAGAGAGAGAGACCGTTAGTAAAGAGGAGGAAAAGAAAGCGAAGGAATGGTGCAGAAAACAATTACCTGGTGATCGGCCGCAAACCCACTGCGTGCCAAAGCAACTGGGAAGGGACACACAATGGTGGTTTAATTGCGCTTATAAGATTAAATATGTATGTATGCATCGTAAGATTTGAAACGAAACGAATGCAGGAACTGGTGCAGTTTTGCAAACAATGGCATGACTTTACTTTACCTTTTACCTGTAACGACGCAGTGAACTTCACCTCGGCTGCTGGATTGCTGGCAACGCACGTGTAATCGCCGGAGTGTGCCGCTGAGAGGGAAGGAATATTCAGGAGGGACGAATACTGATCAAGAGTGGAAATATTGGCCCCGAGCAGTGAGGATAGCGGTTCACCATCTTTGAGCCATTTGAGAGATAATGGTGCGTCGCCCTTGGATACGCCGCACACCGTACGGGTTCGCATACCCTCGGCCAGGCCGTCTTGGAAGGAGAATGGCTCGATATTGGGAGGAACTGAAGATGATCGTGTGGTCGGTTTTGTTCATGTAATCGCGCGCACCCGACGGTCATAGTGGATTTTTCAATTTTTGCCACCGTATAATGTAATGGTGGTAGTAAGTAGTGGTACAGTGATGGTAGTGTGTGGTAGAGTTTAACGGAAACGGAAAGAGAAAAGAAAAGAAAAAAAACACGTGAGTAAGTTTGACATTAGTACGGCTTGGTTACCATTGACGAGCAGCGCCTGACTGCCCTCGGTTTCGGAGGCTGTGTTTCGGACGACGCACGAATAGTTGCCAGTGTGATCTGCCGACAGGTTCTCGATTACTAGAATCGAGTTGTACTGATCTACCTGGGTGACGGACATTCGTTGGCTAGGATCAATCGGTCGGCCATCTTTTTTCCAAGTGATAGTTAGTGGAATGTCACCCTTGATAACCGAACACGTTATCGACGCACGGTCTCCGACATTCAGCGATAGAATCGATGAATGAAATGGATTCAACTTGGGTGGAACTGCAATTCAACATAGTTGGTTAGCGTGAGTTGAAAGATTCATGATATGCTGTGATGTGACCGTTTAGAAACTGCTAAAAAGGCAATAACTAAAAATTTCAACCTGTATGTACAAAATTACTGACATCAAATATCAATATGACCTTTAGTAAGAGATTCATTTCAGCCATGTATCTTTCAGCTATAAATATCTGTCATAAGGAAATAAAAGACCGTTCCAGGTCGTTAACTGACCTATCACTGTGACTTCGCCACTCCGACGGGCGCTATGTCCCTGCTTGTTTCTTGCCCAACAGGTGTATACTCCAGAATCCAGTGATTTCTGCACTTCTTTGATTTCCAACGTTCCATCGGATTGTACCTTTTGCCGCATGTCCTCCGGCAGCTCGCGACCGCCACGTTCCCAGTGAATTTCTTCGATAGGGTAACCAGCAACCGGACACTTCAGATACAGCGTTTGTCCGGCCACCGCAGTCACTTTGGGAATCAACCGGATGTAAGGAAGACCTGGAAAAGTTTCATATCATCAATTATTAGTTTATCTTTTTTTGTTAAATACAGTTGTCCAAAAATTGGTTCCAAGAGTATACAAAATTCGATTTCTAGTTGCACTCTTAGATTATGCAAATTTGAGCTAAAATGTTAAAATTTGAAATGCAGCACTTTCAGCATGAAGTGTAGACTGAAGGCTAATGTGTATCACACAAAGTGTTGGTGATAAAGGTGATTTGTACCCAGGATGATCGATTACTTATTACTTTTTCTAGTAGCACAGAACCGGGGTGGCTCTTGCCATTCTTGCTATTCGTTGCGCGTCTCGACACACGCAAGTCTGCTTCAACCTGGTCGAGCCATCTAGCACGTTGGGCCCCTCTATTCTTGGTATCGGCGGGGTTCTTGAATAGAACAGCGCTTATTGCACAGGTGTTCGGCATTCTTACGACGGGGTCGGCTCTCCGTAGCTTTCCCACTTTCACCAAGTGCACGATGAAAATCTCTACAAGTAGTTCCTGAAGATCGTGGTTCATACACCTCCGCCACTCTCCGCTTGCCGTTTGTACTCAGCCAAAAATAGTCCGCAAAACCGTTCGTTCAAATGAGGCAGGCGTATGCATGTCTTCCGAAAGCAAGGGTACAGTCTCAAATCCGTAAACGACTACTGGTCTGATTAGCGGCTTGTACATCGTCAGGTTTGTGCAGCTGTGTTTGCTCCTTGATCGAAGCGTCTTGTGGAGGGAATGATAGGGCTCACTTCTAACTTGAATGCGTCCTTGAATCTCTTTACTTGTATTGTTGTCGGTGGTGATCTGAGATTCCAAATATATGAACTCATCAACCGCTTCCAGATCATCGCCGTCAATAGTCACTGTCCGTGGAACCGAAAGTTGTTTTTTGGAACCTCTTCCGACCATCTATTTGGGTTTTGGTTCATTGATTTGTAACGCATTCCTATTAGCCTCCGGTTTTAGTCCGCCGTGTATTGCCTTCGCCAGATTTAGACGATTAAAGGAAGAAATTGACCAATGTTTTTGTATTTTTAGTCTTACATAAATCTTACATAAATAAATGATTTTAATTTTTGATTTTCCTTCAATATTTCAATGTTTTCTTTTCTTTTCTAACAATTTCCCGAGGTGTTTCAGAACCGGGGACACTTTTTTTTAGCTACAAAAAACTATGTTTTGAAATTTTGCTATAACTTTTGTGTTTTAAACAAAAATCATATACTTCCTTTGGTAAAAAGATAGGTATACGTTTAAACTTTCCAATGCTTCAATTTGCAATTAAAGATTTAAAATTGGATGATCCGATCAAAAGCTATGATCAAAAAACAACACTTGTTTCATAACCGGGGACATTCCCCTACTCATATCTCTGCGGTACAGTATTGCGTGTAAAACTCGGCTCCAGTATTTCATCGGTGCTCACTAATATGTCTGGAGTTCCCCAAGGTAGCAACATGGGACCTTTACATGTCTTGTTGTTTTTTAACGACATCACTTTATCGCTTAGTATTGGCTGCAAATTAATGTACTCTGACGACCTGAAATTGTTTGCTTCTATACAAAACATTGACGACTGCCACCGCCAAGAGTTGCTCGATTTGTTTGGTGAATGGTGCAAACTGAACTGGCTCATTGTGAGCATTGCTAAATGCGAGGTAATGAGCTTTTACCGCACTAAAAACCCTATTTGCTTCAGCTACACTATTGATGGTATTGAGTTGCGCAAAGTGGACCAAATTAGTGATCTTGGTGTCTTACTGTACCCAAAATTAACGTATGACTTACATCGTGAGCTAATTATCTCTAAAGCATCTCGGCAGCTTGGGTTCATTTTTAAGATTGGACGAAATTTTGAGGATCCGCATTGTCTAAAATCACTGTATTGCGCCCTAGTTCGCCGCTGTTGGAGAATTGTAGTTTGGTGTGGATCCCTAAACAGCTAGTTGGAACATACGGATTGAACACGTGCAAAGACGATTCATCCGGCTTGCTTTACGACATCTTCCATGGAACCATCCAGATAACTTGCCCCCTTATGCAGATAGATGCCGTTTACTGGAACTTGACACACTAGAACGTAGACGCAAAATGCAACAGGCATAATTTGTAGCCAAAATTATTAACGGCGAAGTTGGCTCTTTAATGTTATTAACCATGCTCAATTTCCGGGCATCACAACGACCATTGCGCTCAACGGGATTATTGCAAACGCAGTTTCACTGGACTTCATTTGGTTACAACGAGCCAATTACTGAATGCATTAGAACTTTTTCGAAGGTGGAGGAACTGTTCAATTTCGGTGAACCAACGTACTTGTTCGCGCACAACTTAACTTCAACTTAAGTTTTATTCATGTAGACAAATTCAAGGTCAAATGAATTATCCCAAATAAATAAATAAATTAATAAATAAATAAATATCTTTCTCGTCGCTGCAGTTCCATCTGTCGTCTTTAATTTGACCATCACAATTGGTAAGTATTCCTTAATTTAACCATATCACCGGTTTTGAACAAAACTCTCGTTAGCTGGGCTGATCTGATAAAGTCAAGAGTTGATATGACCAACTGGTCCCGAGTATTAGCTGGATTAAATTCCTTGTAAACCACAGTAACGTCAATGTCGTTGTACCACTGTTTGGTCGAATTTGAGTAGTGACAGCTTGGTAAGTCGAATCAAAAAAGCAATCAATCGCACTCGCACGTTGCACAGAAAATACGACAATCTCTTCTGTTAACACTACCAATGATAAATTTCGTGATTGACGGCTCTTGAAGCTTCGAAAGCGTTGCTTTTTGGTCTGCAGACTGCTTAACAAACGAGGAAATTTTTCAGAAACTTCGAACTCTTTTGTATTTTGCAGGCATCGAATGAGGCAAAATATTCTTGTCAAAAAAATTGTCCGAAAACGAACTTACAGTACGTTTCATCTTCCATAACGACGTCATTCGTTCAACAATTTTCTAGAGCTTCCGTAAGCGTTTCTTTTCTTACTAATTTTGCTTTGCGTCATGGTTTGGTACCATTTGTGTCTTAAGATTTCTCTATCTCTTTGGTTGCTGCTCCCTGTCATTATCGTCACCTCTTTCGATGATAATTTTAGGTACCGTTTGACAAATGATGGAACTTTTTAATGGGCTTCAGAATAAGTTATTTTTGCTTCTGGACTTGTGGATTACCTGTCGATGGTCAGACTTTCTTTAAATCGTTTTAGAAGGTCACTCACTGTGAATATGGGATAATTATACAGTTTAACCAACTCATGCACGTCTTCCGGTGACTTCCGATTAAAATAGGCCGTATGAATATAACAGTTTACTTTGCTTTTCCCGTTTAAATCGTATGGGAGCATTTGCTCTAACTCTTTTATTCATACGGCCTAATGTTTTACTTTCGTCAATTGAATACTCGTTCAACTCTCACTTACCGTAGATATTCAAGCGTGCAGAATGCGACGTTTTGCCGGCTCGGTTTTCTGCAATACACGAATATTCTCCGCCATCTTCGACCATAACGTGGCTTATGTTGACGTGGGATATCACGTCCCCGTGGACAGTCACATATTGACCGATCATAAATCTGAAAAGAAAAGAGGCATAAATCTGCGTAAGTATTGTCGTCAAACTTTTCCTGTGCCCATGGTAAAAAATAGTTATAAAGTCAAAAAGCTGAATCAAAATATTTTCGAATTGGGAAATCTTTAATGTTTCACAGTTTGGTAACGTGCTGAAATGTCCGGGGGAAAACTCAGGGTTTGACCCGGGGTCACATCGTGTAACATTAGCGGCCGGCTGACGGGCACTTTTACTGCGTGTGTGGGATAATGAATTCAGAGTTATGAGAAGCTATGGTTTGACCGTGTCGAATAAAATATTAAAGTTTAATCTTGCTGTTCTTATAATTGGATTCAGCCAGACGCTCCACACACTGGCTCATGCAGTTGGTTCCATGCGCCATCCCGAAAGATTTAAATTAGTTAAAACTTTGTCGATCGTTTTGATACTTCTCCTCCCCGTTCGACGTCGTTTTCAAGTGGAAAATAGCCAAAGAAGGCATGTGGTGCACAGCTTGACGCGGTGCGGCGGTGGTGAACATTACCTTCTAGAGCTGGGTGTTACAGATGCAAGAAGTACCAACTTGAAGGTGAGAAGCTTTACACGACTTTTAGCGAACTACTTGTCTGTACATTAACAGGAAAAGTTCGATGCTTTTTCCCAAATGGGGTTTAACTGCAGTTTTCCCACTTTACTGCCATTACTCGGCGACCGGTGCAAGATGGAAGGTGCGAAAATGGAAGGGCCAAGAGAGCACCAATAACAAGCTTGTCTGGCATGGAAATCCAAGTGGGAATGTGCTCGTGCATGTGTCGGTGCGTGTTCTTCGCTCCCCGGGTGTGACGAAGTGAAACTTTCCACATTGACAATTGACTTTGCAAGATTTCGGTGCGCAATATAGGATGCAGACAAGGATGCTGCCAAGTGGATTCAAATAAAAGCAGTTTAGTGTTAATTTCTTTACAAATTGTTCGCCCTGTTCCGGTTATAGCCCGGTAATTTCCTAGTTTTTTTTTATTGAATATAGAAATTAACAGTACTTAAACTTCGGTGAGAAAATGAAAAGAAATTTATAAATTAAAATAGTGTGACTGCGTTTTCACATGAAATGATTGGCTTGGTTTGCTCGGACTTGGATTTTTCAATGGACAAACGAACTTACTTTGATTTTGCAACAAATGTATGGATTCGGTTAATCGTCTGAAGACAGAAAATATATATATTTAGCACCGTTGCTGTTATTTCATGTATTCTGCAGAATGATGTAAAAAATGATTACAACATTCATTGGGTCGATTTCGGACAAGCTGTCTCCAAACGCCAAAGTGACCAGGAATCCTGGTTCCGATTTGATTAAAGAAACTAGAAGTGTCTAAAATTTTCCGAAGTTTGTGGATATTGTTCTCAGCCGGTAGAAAAATTTAGGCTTTAGGTAGTGAGTTCACATATATTACTATTAGTGGGGGGGCTCTGTAACCGCAAGGTTACCGAGTCTGCTTTGACAAGCGAATGGTCATGGGTTCGAATCTTAGTAGGCCATTCGATGTCAAAGTGACTTTAGCATGGGTTTATTCTCAGGCCCCTCATCGCCCTTCCTTCATGCTGAGTTCTATATTATCCCGATATGGCCTATTGACAGTGCAAAAACGAGACCCTTATAGTAAAAATGCACTGGTTTGCTACACCAAGGATGACTATAATTGGGGACTGTGCGCTGTCATGTGGAACGAGGTGGGTAAAGTAGAGTAAAGTATTGAAAGAAGGGAACCCAATTACACACAAGCACGCATAAAAAAAATTCAATAAGCATATCGCTCACTCAATAGCGACTATAGCCAAAATAAATGCAGTGCGGGTTATACAACAAACACCCGGGCGATATCACAATAGATCTAACCATACTGGTCGCAGTGATGAGTCCATACAGGAAAAAAAATTACTATTAGTGACTACGATACGAAAAGAGCGATGCAATTCAATATCCATTTCGTCGCATAAATAACTGCAAAATGTCATCCAAGTTTCAAAGAAAGGTATTAAAAACGCATATCGAATTCGGGCTTACATTCTTCACTCTAGATGTCGTAAAACCAAAAAGTAATCAATACGCATCTCCAGTCTGTTCTAATCCAAAACACAAACACTGACACCGACCGAGCAAGCTAATATATGGGATTTTTCCAACCCCTCCGATTGATGGAAAACTATCACTCACGTACCTACAAAGAATCTTGCCGGATAGAGAGAGCCGGTGATTAATTAGTTTCAAGCAACGCCCAGCTATTTTCCTACATGCTTTCCCTCCTTCATTTCCTGCAGACACGTCGTAGTACCGTCTCAATGCATGCTATTCATTGATTGGCAGACGGCGCAAAACTTTATCCATCATTGGTGTCTGCTGCTGGTACAGGAGGTAGATTGATTCCGTAGTCGTACAAAACGGGTTCTAACTTTACAGCGAAACTTTAATTAATGACTCTTGTAACGTGGGAAGGGATATGGCGCTGATCCCCAAGGACGTACGCAAGTAACTGTCAAAAGTTAGCGCCATGAAATACTTTATTATGGTTCCATTGATCAATCACTTTCACACTTCATGGAATTCAACTTGTTCGCTCGTTACGTTCTCCATCGATGGTGGCGGGTGGTGGCATAAGGTGCAGAGGCTAATGAGGTCAAAAGACATTTCGACCCATTCGGTTTCCAGCAACGTATAGTTAGACGGCTGCGACTGATTAAATCGGTCGACAACTTTAGAATCCCAATCTATCAGCCATCAAATTTCTCCCGCCAATGCAAATGGGGTGGGCCTATCTGCATGTGAATAAACCACTCACGTGTGTTTATGACGTGCCACTTTTGAAAATCAATTTGGCCCATTTGGCCATCAATCAAAATTGCAATCAAACGTTATATCAATGCCGGGCAGCATGTGTGGAAGGAAATTGGAATTTCAAAATGATCGAGATGAAAGCATCGATTGTGCGATGGCCGGACGAGATGAGAAATCGGAACAGTCGGTGTGATGATTATTGATAATAAGAGCGAAATTTAATTATACGATTCGGTGGATTTCTTGGATATATGGAAACACAGCGGGTAATATAAAGTTAACTTTTATGATACAAATCATCGTGGATTTTAATCAAAGGTTACAGTATGGAATCCGTCGTGCATGATGTTCTGTAATCATGTCATGTATTACAGATTTGTCGTTAGTATGAACACTAAGACAATTTCTAGGGCTTTTGATGGTAACAAATACAATTATATGAGCATAAAGCCGCTCTAGTTCTGGTGCCGGTGGGGTTCTTGAAGAAAATGGATTTTACGGCATAGTCGTCTGGCGTCCTTGCGACATAGTCGGCCTACCGTAGTCTCTCAACTTTCCCCAAGTGTACGATAGGAATCTCTCCAAGTAGTGTCTGTAGCACGTGGTTCATACGCATACGCCACTCTTCGGTATCCGTTTGTACTCCACCGAACATACGGGACATCAAGATCGTCATCGGGGATATGAACGCCCAGGTCGGTAGGGAAGAAATGGATAGACCGGTGTAGGACCCCATAGCCTGCACACCGACACAAACGATAACGGCCAAAGATGTATAAACTTCGCAGCTTCCCGAGGCCTGGTGATCCGAAGCACCTTTTCCCGCGCTAGGATATCCACAAAGCCACATGGAGATCACCTGACCAACGTACAATGAACCAAATTGACCACGTTCTCATAGAGGGCCGGTTTTTCTCTAACATCACGAACGTACGCTCCCGTCGGGGTGCCGATATTGATTCTGACCATTACCTAGTAGCAGTACATGTGCGCTCAAAGCTGTCCACCGTATACCGGACACGTCAAAGCCGCCCTCCTCGGCTGAACATCCGGCACCTAGATAACCCACAAGCTGCCGAGAACTACGCGCGAGTACTGAATGAGGCACTGCCTTCTTCCGAGGAGTTAGGTGATTCAAACCTCGAAGACGGTTGGGGCAGAATACGCTCGGCCATCGGAGAGGCACTAGGCACTAGGTATTGAGCCTCGGAGTATACACAATGATTGGTTTGATGGGGAATGCCAACATGCGGTGGAGGAGAATAAAAATGGTTGGAAAATTTATCTAAGTATTGCCACTGGAGAGAACCTGGCCAAATACCGATGAGCTAAGAACCAGTTGACCACGATCCTGAGGAGAAAAAAGCGTCAAAAGGAGGACAGAGATCGTGAAGAATTAGAGCAACTATTCCGAGCTAATGACACGCGCAAGTTTTATGAGAAGGTGAACCAAACTCGGAAGGGCTACACACCAAATCATGACATGTGTAGGGACGAGGGAGGGAATCTATTTACAAACGAGCGCGAGGTGGTCGACAGGTGGAAGCAGTTCTTCGATGAACACCTCAATGGCGAAGTCGCAGAAGAAGGCGGAACGGAGCGCCCATGGAAGATAGTAATGTCCTAGCACCTGATCTCCAAGAAGTCAAACGAGAAATCGGGCTGCTGAAGACCAATAAAGCCGCTGGGAAGGACCGCCTACCGGCAGAGCTTTATAAACATGGCGGAGAAACGCTAGCAAAGGCTCTACACTGGGTTATTTCGAGGATTTGGGAGGAGGAAAAGCTAGCGGGGGAATGGATGGAAGAAGTGGTTTGTCCCATCTACAAAAAGGGTGATCGGCTAGACTGCTGCAACTATCGTGGTATTACGCTGGTAAACGCCGCCTACAAGGTACTCTCCCAGATCCTGTTACGCCGGCTGTCACCGATAGCACAAGGTTTCGTAGGGAATTATCAGGCGGGTTTCATGGGGGCTCGCGCAACTACGGACCAAATTTTTACTATCCGACAGATCTTGCAGAAATGTCGGGAGTACAACGTGCCCACGCATCACATCTTTATTAATTTCAAAGCAGCATACGATACAGTCGATCGAGACAAGCTATGGCAGATAATGCACGAATACGGGTTTCCGGACAAACTGACGCGACTGATCAGAGCTACATTGGATCGAGTGATGTGTTTCGTACGCATCTCTGGGACACTCTCGAGTCCCTTCGAGACGCGGCGAGGGTTGAGACAAGGTGACGGTCTATCCTGAATGCTGTTCAACATCGCTCTTGAGGGGGTGATCCGACGAGCGGGCATCGAAACGAGAGGCACGATTTTTACCAAGAGTAGCCAACTTTTAGGCTTTGCAGATGACTTCGATATCATTACCAGGAACTTTGCGACGGCGGAGGCAATCTACGCCAGACTGAAAGCGGAGTCTGGGAGAATTGGGCTAAAAATAAATGCGTCGAAGACCAAATACATGAAACGAAGAGGCTCAAAGGAAACAAACGCGCGCCTCCCACGGACGGTAATCGTTGACGGCGACGAACTAGAAGAGGTAGAGGAGTTCGTGTATTTGGGATCGCTGGTGACCGCGGACAACAACACTAGTAAGGAGATCCAGCGGCGCATCCAAGCGGGAAATCGGGCCTACTTTGCCCTTCGTAAAACGCTACGATCAGGAAGCATACGCCGCCGCACGAAGCTAACAATGTACAAAACCATTATTAGACCGGTAGTTCTTTATGGACTTGAAGCCGTGACGCTGGTTACGGAGGACACACGCGCCCTTGCCGTGTTTGAGCGGAAAGTGCTGCGGGCGATATTTGGCGGAGTACAAACTGAAAGCGGAGAGTGGCGGAGGCGTATGAATCACGAGCTACAGGCACTGCTTGGGGAGACTCCCATCGTACATCTAGCGAAAGTTAGCAGGCTACGGTAGGCCGGACACGTCGTAAGGATGCCGGACGACAGTGCGACGAAAATAGTCCTCTTCAACAACCCCACCGGCACCAGGAACAGGGGAGCCCAACGTGCACGATGCCTCGACCAGGTCGAAAACGATTTGCGACTTCTGAGACGACTAGGAAATTGGCGACGAGTGACCCAAGACCGAGTTGAATGGAGACGAGTGCTTGAAACAGCACTAGCCACCCCGGCTCTATGCTGCTGAAGAAGAAGAAGTCTGTCGATAAAGAGGGGTAAAGTTCTGAAGGATGTTTATACCTATTGCTTTGTTTTTACCGGTGGTGATTCGAACACTTCCGCTCTTTTTCATGATGATGATGTGGGCTGGCGATGTCTACTCGGAGTACTTGACTTACTCATTGAATACTAAGGCAAGCTTCTTATTAATCTTGGCTGCATACCGGACTCGCAATGTGAGAGGTACGTTCCTAGCTCTCGCGAAAATTGGGGATATCCCTGGCTGTAGGTGAACTTTCGCAGGTGGATCTTCGAGCTTTTCTGGAACGTCGCTACAGATGTAGTCGAAGTTGTCTGAAAGCTACGACAGGTGGGTTGCTTTTTTTTTATCTAGAGTAAGTTCGGTGCTCGTAAATGAGTTGACGGATGACTTTGGGGAGAAAATTTGGTTCAAGTTGATCTGGTCGTCAAAGTGAATAATCCATTCGAGCTCGAAGAGAGAGAGAGAGAGAGAGAGAGAGAGAGAGAGAGAGAGAGAGAGAGAGAGAGAGAGAGAGAGAGAGAGAGAGAGAGTTGAATTCTCCGGACACGACGTACAGGTTTAGTGTGTGTATTGTAGATTTAAAGCATACTTGCACAGGGAGCCGACCAAGCCAGTGAACGCGATGATCAGTGTGGCTGGCAAATTGTCGATCCGTTGACAGCAGCGAAAACTTCAGCTTGTCGGTTCGTAGCTTTGATTCTCTATTATTCCACACGGTACTTCGGTATCCAGCAGACGACGCCACCGATTTCGACATCGGTGACTATCGTTCCGGTAGATAAAGGGTGTCCCACACCAAATTGTATCACGGAAAAACATTGTTGAAAATTACCCATTGGGAGGGTATTTTCCCTTGAAAAGTTGAGAGAAGTAGTTTTGAGTCAGTTTTTCAAAATTTGGAAAAAATGGCATTGTCACCCGAAAAGTGACGTAGCGAATTGACTTTACGCGAGCACCTGGAAGATCCTCAACTCTCTCATCGGGACATCGGAAAACAACTCGGAATCGTGCAGTCAACGGGGAGTCGTGTCATTTAACGTTACTACAAAACTGTGAGCATCGAATGGAACTAGAAATGCGGTCAGAATGGATGTTCTGGAAAACGTAAAGGCGGAATACCATTGCTTCGGTCAGGGAGGTGGCCAAAAATTTTAATCTGTGCAAGTCTTTTGTTGAGAGAGCCATGGACCGGGAGAGACTGCATATGTAGGGGAGTGTCGTCACGGTTGGGTCATGTTTTGGAATACGCCCATAATTTTCGTTTCAAAAGGAATTTTGGAAATCTAAATACATCGTTGCAAATGTCTAACAATAAGGTATATTTCCGGAAAGTTTTAAAATTGATTGCTTGAAAACTAAAAAAGTTATAGGCATTTACGTGAAGACAAAAAATGTTGTCATTGTCGGGCCATGTTGTACAGGTTGGGCCACCGCAGAAAATCTAAGATATACGTATTGAAATTCTATATAGAGACATGAAAAGAATGAATTCCGTGAACAACGGCTCATATAGGTACAAAACCCTATTTTTAATTGCATCGCCTTTTCCGAAGTGTACAACTACAATGAAAAACAACAAAAATCTAGGTTTTTATCGTATTAATTTTGCTTTATTTCATCACATTTTACGTGACTGACATTCGTTAGAAACGAAACTAGGTATGCATCCCTAAATGTTATATTACGCTCCCAACTTCGTTGAAAAACTGAAGAAATTCGATATTCCAACAAAGGACTTGCCTGCTGTTAAGTGAGTCGACTGTCCTTTTTTACGGAAAGCGTAAATAATAAAGTGAGTATTGCTTATAAACTATGATTACATTCATAGTGAGAGAAACCTCTGCAATGCAATTACCTTTCTCACTAACTCTCAAGCCTTCTGCTGTCTGACTAGCAGTCACGTGTAAAATTAAATTATAAATTCAAAATTTGAACTCTTACACTTCCTCTCGTGGAAACCAATCAAAGCTGACGCATTTCACCGCAAGTTGCAGCAACTTTTCGCACCCGCAAAAGTGGTAAGGAGGGAATTATGTTGGAATTAAATTTGATAGCTTCATAACCTCTGGCAGAGCGTGTAGCGTGCTTCTGATTTCCCAGTCTACCCTGGATGGAGCACGCAAACAAGATGAACAGTCCTTCTGTCTGGTTGTGCGAAATTGGGACGAGAAAGCCAAAAACACACAATATATAGCAGCTGAGTTGCACCTGATACCTACTGCAGTCCTGTAAGCCTGAACCAGTTTTAACGAGACAGGTGCGGAAACTCCTCGCAATACCGCATACAAATGCGTTCGCCCGTGACTAGATGGGTTAGAGTAAATTCACTCTTCCGATGTCTTATTAAGCTGGACCAAAGAGTGTTTATTGTTTGTGCTTGTGTGAAAGGTAAGGGTACAAGCGGAGGAAGTGGCAGACGTGTAAAAACAATGAGGTTTCAGTGAACACAAATCCTTTTTTCACACCACCTTTTCCCAAAACCGGGTTGGGCTGAAATCGGTGTTGGGGAGGTCTTGCGAGATTTACCCTTTCAGGGAAATAACTTTTCCCATCGCCAAACAAACACACAGGGACAGGAGGCAGGTATTCGGGCTT
Source organism: Sabethes cyaneus (assembly GCF_943734655.1). Lineage (NCBI taxonomy): Eukaryota > Metazoa > Arthropoda > Insecta > Diptera > Culicidae > Sabethes > Sabethes cyaneus. Next base: position 156,603,385 of record NC_071354.1, on the reverse strand, counting down.
GATCCGGATACTTTGCCGTACACATTCACACTGACAGGTGTGAAGGTGAACGGGAAATTCAGCTGAAATAATATAACTTTTCAGGAGAGTCTTCACCTTCCTCCCTACCGGGGCTGATTCTGGCACAGAGCTTTTGTTATCCGCTGGGAGTTACTGGGGAAAATAATCACAAAATTATGTGCTGTCGTGGTTCGATTCGATTCACGTCCCGTGGTGTTTACGTTGGTTTATACTGTTTTTGAAACGTTTCGTACATGTAAATGTAAATAAGTATCTCGTTGATTAGGGTGATAATAGTCATTTCCAATTTCAATTGGAGGGAAATCATCCAAAAATTCTGCCAAATTTAACTTCAATATGGAGCTGCCAGATTATAATGAAAGAACATCATAAAATATAAAATGAATGAAAGTTTAGTTGAATTCTTAAAAATGTATATGTATTTCATAGGAAAAAATGACGATAAAGTAAAAAAAAAGTTTGTTTTAGCATAATCTCTGTATTCGTAATGTAAGTATTTGAACTGTAGATTACTTGTCCTTGCTTATTCGTTAAACAAAAACGATGTCTACTTTCCCGGCATGCACTAAGGTTACGCAATATTAAATTTTTAGCAAAGGGTTGCAATTCTAGTCCTAGCATACACTCTTAAATGAATCTACCTGTAAATAGGTCGGATTCAGCTAAAACCTGGTTGAAACTACTCAAAATGCCCTTGAAGTGTACAAACTCAAATTTTGGGTAAAAAATTCAACCAATTTTGACTACTTGCTACCGATAATTGAATTATTCTCTGTGACAAATAATGTACTTTTGAGTTTCTACCACCAATTTTTTGGTTTAAAAACTATTCAAAATCTGAGTTTGTACACTCTAAGGGCATTTTGAGTAGTTTTAACCAAGTTTTAGCTAAATCCAACCAATTTCCGGGTAAATTCGTTTAAAAGTGTAAATTATTTCCACGAAAATCAACACTTTAAAATTCCTTCACCTGTATTACCGTCATTTATAGTTGACTACATAGCAAAAGAAAAAAGTTATCTTCTTTTTTTATATCTCTACGCTTCAGCAGTGTAGTGAGCCAGGCCAAGAGATAACACTATCGGATGACATACTTCATCTCTCCTGCCAGCTAGCCATCTAAAGCTATAGTGTTATCTTCATGCGGCCCTTATCCTCGCGACGTATTGTTTCGAGTTGGATGGCATCCGTGTTACGCGGTTCCGGTAGCAAGTCCCTCTCTGTCTAGCTTTGTATGTCGATATTATTTAGTACTAGGTACGGAGCGTTCGGAGCGCGCTGTAATCTCATGTACCTTCCTGCTTTCTGTCATGTCCGGTATTGTGGAGGGTTCCGAGATGAAATGCTTTCCCAGTAATGCAGCTGCACCGTGTTACATGAGCTTACCTGTGTCAGCCGGAGTCGCAGTTGTTATCAAATTGGAATCAGCGAGTGCTTCAAATTTTAGCAGAGAGTACATTTTCTCGTTACTTTACGAGTTTAATTAAATTAGTCGACTGGAATACTATTTCTGCTATTTCCAATTAAACGAAGTCATTGCCAAAAAGCAGCACTGTATTTTGTATTATTTTTGTTTCCACTATAGCAACCATTAATGAAGAAGAAAATTTTGTTAGTTTTACTGCTCACCTTTTTTGTATCAAATTCACCTAATCGGGATAGGAATTTTGTTATATTATCGAAGCTTTTATTAAGGATAGAAGGGTATTCATCTTGTGAACATGTTACAACCATGTCTATTATATTTGGTCGGAGTCAAATCAGACCGGACCAAGTCGCAAAATTTTAAAAAATGAGTTAATGACAGCAAACGATTAAAAATTTTCTAAGCTGCGTTTAACTCTATTCAGCCTATATGAATGTTGCAAACAGCCAGAGTTATGAGATGATTTCGAACGATTGACAGCTATAACCCATACAGAGCACCAAACTTTGAACGTTTTTCTTGAAATGAGAGTTTTGCCACTTGGTTCGGTCTGACTTAACACCGACCATTTGTTGTTATAAAAACCTACCAGCTAAAGTTGTAAACCGGATTTTCAGCTCGTTGCGGCGTTTACACGAATCGGGTAAAACTGTGTTGTAAGTTAGTCATAGTAGTATTACTAAATGTGGTGTAACTAGTTCTCCGGTGCGGTATACGCGCGAAGGAATGGTTCCGCGTTAAGTGAGGCCGAGTCGGGGTTTAGTGTCAAACGATTGTTTTTGCACTATCGAGCGAATATCGACCGCTGGTCCTGAAGTGGAAAAGTGTCAGATGAGCCATTGGCTTTTGAGAACAGTCTTAGGTCGTTCAGGGTGAACGCAAGTCGAGAAAGCCAAAAACAAACATATTGACGTCGTTGAAATGAACAAGAAAAACCAGTGGTCCGAGATGACTACCTAGTGGATTTTCCAAAAAAGCAGTAAAAACCGACGAAAGGAACACATCGATAAATTCATTAACGAGACCATTCGACAGACACAATTAAAACCACTGGAGCAGCGGCCCTTCCATGCCAAGTTTGTTTTCAGTTTAACAAAGGCGGTTTGATGATTCAGCTTGTCAAAAGCAGCACAGAGGGTGGATTTCCAAGCAGAAGGAAACCACCTCGATTACATGAAGCGCTACGTAATCGACGGTTTTCCGGACAAACTGATGCAGCTGATCGAAGCTACTTCTTTTAAGGACACTCTCGAGTCCTTTCGAATGGCGCCGAGGGTGGCGGCAAGGAACATCGCGGTCCAGTGAGCGGGCATCGAAATTTGAAACGAGAGAAACGATCTTCAGCAAAAGTAGCAAGCCCCTAGTTCTCGCAGACGACCTCGACATCATTACTAAAAACGCATTGATTTGTAACTCAATCCTTCTAATCTCATCGTTCTTAGGACGGAGGTAATCTACGTCACAATAAAAATGAAGGTTAGAAAGATTAAGTAACAAATCAATGCGTCGAAAACAAATATATGGTACGAAGAGGCTCTAAAGAAAATTACGTTCGCCTTCCGCAGACAGTGACTATTGACGACGATGAACTGGAAGTAGTTGATGAGTTCGTATATTTGGAATCTCTGGTCACTGCCGATTCAACAACGCATTTAAGCTGGAAGTCGAGCCTACATTTCCCTCCGCAAGACGCTTTGATTAAGAACATACGCCGCCGCACAAAGCTGACGATGTACAAAATGCCAATCAGACCGGTGGTCCTCTACGGACTTGAGACTGTGACTTTACTTATGGAGGACATACGTGCACTTGCCGTAATTGAACGAAAGATGTTGCGGACTATTTTTGGGCGGAGTACAAACGGAAAGCGGAAAGTCGCGTTTGAACCACGAGCTGCAGGCACTGCTTGGAGAGATTCTCTTCGTACACCTGGCGAAAGAACCCCAACGGCACCAGGATTAGAGGCCCAACGTGCTAGATGGTTCGAGCAGGTTGAAGCAGGCTGGCGTGAGTCGAGACGCTCAACGAATTGGCGACGAGTAGCCAGGGCGGACTGGGCGCTGAAGGGCCCAACGGGCCTTTTAGATTAGGGGCCCCATTTGCCAATATTCTCATGACAGTAAGATTCGAATAACCACGGCGATCCACCCGAGATCTGTTTACCGCACTGCCTATCATTCATCGTAGTCCTTATTTTTTTATTGCTTGAGTTAGTCACCGTTCACTTTTATAATTTGAGTTTCTTGATTTTTTCGGTGAAATATATACAAATATTAAGTTTTCCGCGAACCGAAGAATAATAGGTCGAAACGTCCGCGGAAAACACCATATTTGTTTATATTTTACCGAAAAAATCGAGAAACTCAACCCAGCAAACCACAAATCGTATAATAATATGTGAAAATCATCTTAAATATCGCTGAACAAACTCGAAATCGTACATAAATCTTAATAAAGGGCACCCTAGTTTACATTTATTCGTACAAAATGATAACTGAAATGGTAACTGATTCACATACGATTTTCGTCACAGAATTGTATAGCATTATGGAACTAATCATGTTGAGTCGGATTTCATCGTATACAAATACTTATGAATGTGAATTATTTTCATATAATTTGCAGTATACGTACTGCCTCGCCTCCAAAACAGTACGCATATGCTGGTTTCGTGCATCGAATGCGATTTTTCTAGATATATATCGGTACATATATCATATTTGTAACTTTGATATACGTACAAAAATGCTGGGAAATTATATGTAGCCCTTATTAGTTTGATCAGTTTCATGGAAAAGCCGTTCTCGTGTTTTTCTATGGCTCTTTACGGTCAATGGTATCATACGCAGCTTTAAAATTAATGAAAAATTGTGCGTGTTAACTCTGTATTCGCAGACTTTGTGAAGGACAGCCACAGTGTGAATATTTAGTCTAAACAGCTGATTGTCCTTCAAAGAAGCCGGCCTAATAAATTTCTACAAATCTGCTCATTATTGGTGAGAGTCGTCGAAAAATGATCGCACCGAACTATCAACAAACTAACGCCTCTGTATGGAACGCAAAATACAACAAATAAATTGTATAAAAAGGGCAGTTTGTAGTTGGCATTGACAACGGCGATCGCACGATTATTCTCACAGTCTAGTTTGTTTCCTTTCTTATAAATTTGGTAGTTAATATCATCTTTCCACGCCTCCAGTATCCAAAAGTCTTACAATCTGCCGGTGTAGACAAGTGACTAGCTCTCGGGTCTCTTGATCAGCTCCACTCCAAAGGCATCCTTCCCTACTGATTTATTGTTCTTCAGCTGCTTGATGGCCCCCATAACTGTACCTATCTTTGATATTGCTATTGCGGAATGGGTTAAGTTTTTGATGGAACTCTTATGTTTCTAAGTACGATGCAGCATGCATCTGCTCTACCTACTTCTACTTTTTTTCCCAGATTTGGGCTCGCTGCATTTCATATTCACCCTTATTCTGCGAGGCGAGCGACGTGACTTTTTGCAGTCACCGCGAATAAGGTGAAAACACGGTTTGTCACCTAAGTGACTTGCTTTCACCCCATTCGACTTGCCGTGGCGAGAGGGCTCTATGGTGCTAAAAGTATGAAGTAGAAATAAGTAAGTAAGTACGTAATCGATGTGCTAAAAAGACATCGGATTGGTATCGTTAACCAAGGCATAGACACAGTTCGTTAAAAAATTTGATGATGTATCGTCCGGTCCGGAGGTTGAGCTTTACAACGTCAAAAGGGCCAGCTTCATGATAGAAGCGTTAATAGTTTGGTAAGAGAATCTCCGAGATTTATCACTACCTAGTGCAATAGATACTTCTGTTTCAGACAGCCTTTTATCAACTAAGACACTGGAGAATTTCCGCGGGAATGGTTGACAAACTATCTCCAAAATTGTAGCAGTGTCGTCTCCAAGTAACAGGCTTGATTGGAGACCATCGTGCTGAGTTGTCGTGTTTGCAGAACGACTTGGAATTACGTTTCAATCTACGCTCAACGTTGTTTGAGTATTTGCGGAAGCAGTGCCGATTAAATTTTTTATAACGCATGTCTTATACCTTAAGTATTTTTTCCAAGCAGCTTTTTTTTCGGATTTAAGGCGACAGCGTAGCGTTTATCTACGGCAGAAATGGTTCTATGTGTCTCATTTTTAGGCACGTGGTGGTCAATAGTGTTATTTAAAACATGCGAACTGGTCAACGCGGCGATCCAATGTCATCCAAGACTCCATCCCAATCGATACTGGTTAAAATACTTTGGATGACGTCAAAATTGGCACGGTAGAAATCATAGTAGTCGGAGTGTGGCGCATCAGGCATTCTACATGGCATATGTGAACGCTTGGTGTTCATTCCACCTACATTTTGGTAATACACTTAGATGTTGTGCTGGACGTCGCACATGCTGTTCAGTATCAGTAACCAGTTGGATGACAATGAATGGATGACTAGAATAGGAAACGGTGGGATCTAAATTGGCGGTAGTGCGCTTGCCTTGAGAGGAGTTTTAGAAGTCCCTCTTATTATACGCTACGTGTGGCGCCGGAATGACCGCTAAACGTTGGGAAGGTATAGTTCGAGAAGATGTCACCTGGAATTGTTCGTAATCCACTCAAATTTTGGTAAAATAACCGTATGGGTACATATTTTCCCCACTGCTAGTAACAACATTTCCATAGTTCAGCTCTGGAATGTAATTACACGGTGATTAGCAGCTTGAGAAAGCGCTGCCCTACTAGCACAGTTGTTATTAACCAGTGGTGGTAACCGATTGATGACTAATTTCAGTCATAAATAGGTTGCAGCAACCAGAAAAGATAAAACTGTGCTACTTGGTTGGGATTGGAGGGACGACAACGAGGGATGTGGGATGTCCTTACAGAAAAATTGCTATGAAGAAATTTCAGGAACCGAAGATGAATCATAAAGTAGGTACCCCAGTAGCACACTTTAGGTCCATTTAGTTGAAGCAACCGAATTAAGACTGAAATTAGTCATATTTCGGTTACCACAACAACTTTGTAACAACCGTGCTGGTAGCGTGCTTGCCAAAGAAAGTAACTTGGAAACCATCATCACCGGTACTGAGTGCAGGAACGGACGCGACTGTGGCGAGCGGGTTGAGAGTTTCAATCATACTTTTTGATGTGTATTTCGTTGATGGGGAAAAAGACACAGAAGGCAAATTATCTTCTAGTGGTCCACTGGTTATTTGCCTAAAGCGCGGAACGCATCAGCAGGACATACGACGGGTTAAAATTTATACTTGCCAGGAGTTGGATTCCGGATGCCCTGTTCCCAACACCCATACGTAGGACCGGGACGACAGTTATACGCTGGCGGCAATAGCTCGACTACGGTGCGGGGTTGCGAGCTTCCGAAGTATTAAGCTCGTTACGTCCCAGTATCCAGCTTAGCAACGGAAGCTTTCATTGATCACCCAAGTAACAATTTGAGTACTGTTGTAAAATTTAAAATGGTATTAATAGCCAGTTTTGGTCACAAAAACTATCATAAGAGTATAATAAAACCATCAATGTTACTTGGGCAGTTTGACGATGGCTTCGGATGTAATACTGGGGTGAATTCGGGAAAGGTATAGCCAGAAAAATTGCTTGGGAAGAGATACGGTTAACACGGCTTGTGAGGTGGATGACTTTGTACTGACACGAAGCATTTTACTGACAGGAAGCAGTATTGCACGCTCTTCATGGCGATGTTTTTACGGCGATTCTGCAGTCTCCTGTCTTGAGGTATCAGGTATCAGCATCTTTGGCTCGAGTAGCACGTTCCTCACAATCATGTGGAAGATTTGTGCCTTGCCCATCTTGCCCGTGTCATCATTTACTTGATGAGGACGGGAAGGAAAACAGGTGGAATAGGAAGGGGTGGATGAGGAATTTGGACAAACACAAACACATACATACCGAGAGATTTTTGTACCCCCGAGGGGATACTGCAATCCTTGGTAGTTAACTTATCAATAGTACACCCCCTGAGAGGTATACTCATGATAAATAAGAGCTTATAGCTCAATACCGCTTTCGGTAAGAAACATCAAAATGTCTCGTAATTTTAGTTTCCTAAAATCCGATTCATTTAAGACGTACGATCCAAAGATCCTATGACGCAATTGTGCTACTGCAGGACAGTTGCAAATTACGTGATATGGTGTACCGTAGTCGGATTCACATTAATTACAATAAAACGATCCAGCTCGCTGAATCGTAGCCATATGATAATTTAATCTGCTGTGATCAGTCAGTGATCTGACAAGAATACTGCAATTTACCTTTGAGTGTTGCAAAAGAAATTTCGCAACCTTCTCACAAGGCTTAACAATGAAACTTTTCGTTTGACGACAAGTTTCAAGATTTTCCCAATAACGTACATGTTCAGATGAAAACCAAGATCGAATCTTTTGTTTCATCCAACATGCCGCAATTGGTAAAGTAGGTTCCGGTCCGAAAACCGACTTTTCTGCTCCAGGTTTTGCCAGGTCATCAGCCCATTCATTTCCGGTTATACCGGAATGGCCAGGAACCCAAACCAGATGAATGGCAATTAGAATGCTTAGTTCTTCTAATTGGGTGTGGCAGGCGATGACTGTTTTAGATTTAGAATTAGCCGCACAAAGGGCTTTTATAGCGGCTTGAATGTCAGAACAGAAGTAGATAATCTTGTCTATCAGTTCTTTCTGAAGTGCAAACTGAGCTCCGCACATAATTGCAAAGATTTCAGCTTGAAAAACGGTGCAGTAACTACCCAACGAATAGGATTCCTCCAATTCCAGCTCACGGCAGTAAACACCAGCACCCGCGCGACCTTCGTACAAGGAACCGTCGGTATAACAGACCACATAGTCGGAAATTTGCCTTTCCATGTAGCCTGACATCCACTCCTCTCTAGGAGGAAAGTCACTTGAGAAAGGCCTATACGGGAAAGTAAGCATGAGCGTTACATTGCTAGGAGCATGGGCACACTTGTCCTCAGCAACAATTTGCGACCACAATCGAGTATGACCAGTGGAACCGTCCACAGACTGCCAAAGGCCGATCGATCATGTCTTGATTGACAGTCGACACTTTTTGGATACCATTATCTCGTCGTTTGTTATATTCGCGCAAGGTTGACGATCGCGGCGAAGGCTTGCACTGAGAGAACACTGCGTTTTAACATCCGTCGGTTCACAATGGATGGCGCGGTAGCTGAATACGCCAGAAAGCTTGAACAATAAATTGCAAAACAGCTGTAAGAAAGGGACAAAAGTATAAGTGGGCTGTAGAGGAACCTCCATGGTGCCATTGAAACAACTGCGAGAGAGGTTGTAGGCACGACACGTGGAAGACAGTGTAATAGCTGGTTTGATGTCGCGTGCCAGAGAGTGAGAGATGAGAAGAACCAGGTCAGGAGTCACATGCACACTGTGGCTACACGTCAGAACAGAAAAAGGAATAGGGAGATTAGAGGTGCGGAAAACAAAGTCTGCTTACTGACAAAACGGCGGTAGCCGTCAAGTGAAAGGAGCATGTCCAGGCGTTGTTGAATGGAGAGTCCGTATTTACCTCTTCAATCAACAACGCCTGGACGTCAGCAGGAACAGGATAATAATTGTGAGTGATGAGCAAACTGTGGAGTCATCAAGATATGAGGAGATTGAGAAGGTAATCAGTGAACTGAAAAACGGTAAGGCTGCTGGGAAGGTTGGCATCTCGGCTGATCTTTTAAAAGCGAGGAGCGGCTGAATGAAGCAATCTTCCGGATCAGAGTCTGGGAGGAAGAACAAATGCCGGAGTGTAAAAACTGTCGAGGCAAACATTTTTGTTGAATAGTAGCTTATTCAACCATTATATGGCCAATTACCGGGTAACCAGCACTTAATAAGCTATTATTCAACAAAAATGTTGAGCGTAGCGTTAGCGGAGTCCTTCGTCGGGTAGTTCTACGACGGATCAGATGTTTACCCTGCGTCAGTTACTAGACAAGATCCGGGAGTACAACCTGCAGACTCATCATTTGTTTGTGGACTTTAAGGCGACTTAAGATTCAGTCAAAAGAAATGAGCTGAGCGCCAAAACGAAGCACTTGTTTGCTAGCAGGGAACGTGGGAGTGGAAAAAGTCCTACACCTTGGTATGCTCGTGACATGTGAGAAAGATGTAAGCCGCGAATTAAAACAACGAATTGCAGCCGCGAATCGGGCTTATTACGTAGCCAGCGGCTGTTCCGTAGTTTGCAAGCTCGCGCAATAAAGTGTAGTGTAGACGCACGAACCACGAGCTGTATCAAGTAAACGAATAGGCTGATATAGTGAAGGTAGTATAATGTGGCAGGTTGGACACGTGGCCGGAGTGCCTAGAGAAAGAGTAGCCAAAACTATATTCAGCAGAGAACCACGATGAGACCGTAGATTTTGCGGCAGATCCGCACTCGAAGGATGTGCGCTGTCGAGGACGATGCACGTTCAGTTGGTGTTCAAGGCATTGGAAAATGGCAGCCCCCGACCGACAGCAAGACCATAATTCGTTCGGCGCAGGATCGTTAACTGACCGTCGCTACTAAAGTAAGTAGGTAAGTATTAAGAAAAATGTTCAATTATTTGTTTCATTGAGAAAAATAAATGATAAAAATAAAAATAATAAAACAACTCTCTGTTTAAAAGCTTTTAAATAACTTTTTTGGATATCGTGTTATTTAGTTCTGTTCACACAAAAGTTTACATAAAAGAAAAATGGAAAGCAATATTTTAGTTCGCATAACCAGGAGCACCTGGTTGCCAATTTGCTTACATAAAAAATTCTGATCACGCAAAATAGGCAATGCAAAATCGTTATTCTCTGCTTTTTATGATCACCTTAAACTTTCAAACACTAGATAGGCCATCTTAAAGTGTTTGATTGATTGTTCCTTGGCTGTTTATCGGAAAACCCATTGCTGATGTTATGTTTGTTATTTGCTGGATTTTTGGAGCACATTTTTAAAGCTTATCTAACAGAACAAACAGCGCTCTTCCTTCCCCTATAGCTACGAAAACACATATCAATCAGACTCACCTTCCGTTGGTAGGCAGCGGAAATCCATCCAGAGTCCAGGAGATTTGTGGCGTCGGATTACCTTGGGCGGAACATTTCAGTGACACGGCTGGTCCAGGCTGCAGTGTTTGTTCGATGAAGCTGTACACCAATGATGGGGGCGCGTCTGTAGTCCACGTAGAAGGGAGAGAGTGAGATGGAGAGAAAAAGAAACATGAGGAACGAAACGAGATGAGAAAATAACCCTAAATGGCCACGGTCGGATAAACAAACCGCAAAAAGTATATAGGGAAAAGCAACGGAAAAAGTAGGAAAATTGGCAAAGAGTTTTGCCTTTTTTCTGCACGCCTGTGAATGGAGCAAAGAGAATTAGAGGTGGGACGGGCAGCGATTTACGAGAGCCGGCTGATAATTAATTTGCGGTTGAGTAATTTTCTCCAGAGCAGCATTTTCCGCAATCCTGGACAGGTTCCAGCATTTCTAATAGAAAAGGCATACCGCGGGGTTGGCAATTAGAATGACTGTAAAATATTTCAATTTTTTCTTGGTGTTCGTAAAAGTTCGGTTTAATCTCGCTTTATTTGTGTGGGTCACCAAGGTAGTTTTGTTTGTGATTTTTTTTTATCAGAATGGACAATAGGCACATTGCGGTAAACCAGGCACCCTACTGAATTCTTTCATTATTATTTAGACCGAAAAATTAGCACCATTAAAATATGCAGGAGCGAAAATTGGGGCTTGGAATAGAACCTCGGGAAAAATCTTCAAATACACATAAACACATTATTTCAATCCTGCTGGCAGGCAGCTTGGCTTGGTGGCTTAGTGGATCACAAAAAAATAATGTTATTTTGCGGTCTTATAGGAGACCGGACAACTGACCAACAATAATTATCTTGATTTTCGGGTGCCGTCTAATTCAACAAGGATTATGATATTTTTATTCAGATTTATGCTTTAATGATTTTTTAAATTCCTTAATTAAAATAATATTATACTCACAAGCAATATGTGTTCATTTAAACCAAACATTGTTGAATACAGGTAAATAACTATGCTAATTCTAGGATTTTCATAAGTGTTACTGCATGCAGGTTAATTGGGATACACATTGGTAAGCGAGAAAACGACGAAAGTGCCTCAGGGATTTGAATTATGCAGCACGTGCTGTTGTTTGAGAATGGAAAATTTTTGCCGGTATGTGTTCGGATTGGTGCTTCTCGGATGAGATAGAGATCTTAATCGAGTGTATAATGGGTTTGCTGGCTTGGCTGATTTCCAATAGACGGAATAGCATTTTCCTGAACAAGGTTTTCATTGGGATTTAGACTGTTTTGATTGAACAAATTGTGAACGGATTCAGTGCAGGAGATTTGCGTAATACTAAGCCTCTAGCCAATACTCACCTCCCAACTGCAATTCGGCAGACGCCTGAAAGGAATCTCCTTCTTGACGTCGCACCACACACTGGTACATGCCCTTGTCCTCCCGGGTTACACCGGTTACCTGGAGCGTGTCACCGACACGACCGGAACTGGGTAATTGGCGGCCATCTTTGAACCAGGTGATGTGTTGCGGCCCTGCATTCATACCGTTAGTCGTAACCAGGCATCGGAACTCAGCTGTTCCTCCCATGTGAACACTTAGTACGTTTGGAGATATCTCAACATGAATAGGCGTGGAAACAGTTAACCGTAGATCGGCGCTTGCTTCCCCGCCGGCATTTGAAGCGGAACATTTGTACACACCACCGTCCTCACTAGTTACCGCCTCGATAGCAAGGACCGGACCCAGCAGTCGTATCCGCGGCCCGGATGAAACGGGAATCGGTTCCGGTCCATTGTGGGTGTACCATCTGGAATAGAGTGGAATGAAAATATTTGAAAGAAAAATCAATTCCATTTCACAACTTGATGGGTAAAGCTTTCCCGGTGAGTGACAGCGGGAAGTTCAACTTCCTTTGCACTACACTCGAAGTACAGGAAACAAGCCGAAATCAATTTCCGCTGTTTCCTATGTAGAGGTCGAAAGCGAGCAAATAAAATACGGTACGAAACGTTGCTTGAATAGCCGGTCTACATAAATGTTTGCTAGCATGTTAAATAAGTGGTCGTAATCGTGAGCAAGCAAGAATAGTATTTTATTGCTAATTGTTTTTAGAGAAATAAAACTGAGGTTGAGCACAGAAACAATAATGGGTGATTTGCCTTTTTGAAATATGTCGGACCGCTAGGTGACTGAAACGTAGCTTTTATCAATCTTTCAATCAGTAACAACAATAATTGATTGACACCCATTGGCGTGCCCAAACCACGGTAGAAGATGGGACAGCGAACTATTGCAACACGCAACCGTGCCATGTTGTTAATTGCATTGATGCAAGGTAGCTTTAATTTGGGTTTAAATATGTTTCAAACTCCTATTCTATTTATCTCAATAATTCCAATCTAAAATTAAAATGGGGTAGTGTTGCGAAAAAAACAAAAAGGTCACACAAAAAAAAAAGATTTTTATGCATTTTTGCTTCAATTTTATTCGTAAAAACCTTCCAAAATAGAGTCAAACTCGAAAGAATTTTTTTTTGCCGATATTCGGAAATTACATTCTTTTAACTTCCACTATTGTTTTGTGCTAGAAGCGTCAATACGTACACTCATTCTTCGAGTTATTTAGGCTGTAAAGCCCACAGTTAATTAATTTTATATAGAAATTTTTTACTCAAGTTCAAAAAATTTTTTTTGCTTCCCGATTTTTAAGGCTAATTTCGAAGAGGGGGGAGAGGACAAAAACTTTAAAAATAATTTGCAATAGCAGCACTCGAAACTTACAAGTTTATAGTACTTGAGCTAAGCTTCAAGGTTAAGGACTGATTTCATGTCTCCACTTGCTCCAATCCACCCTATCACGAGCCTGATGTTAAGGAAAAATAAAGCTTAAATAAGCGATAAGGATTTGTAAGGAGACGTCATGGAGACTTACAGACTTCTGCAGAAACGTGTGTTTTGAGAGCTACAATAAAATGCAACCAACAAAAGCTACGCGTGAAAAACTAATTTTTTAAGAACGTATAAAGAAAATGCTCTGTATCTCTACACCCGAAGGAGATAGAAATTTCATTTCGTCAGCAAATTTGTTTGCCTTTATATCTTCTACAACTTTGACAACACAAAAAATATACATTTTTATTTTTGTCATAGTAAGCCATGACTAACTTTTGATACTTTCAGCTTATGAGGAATATTCCGACGAACGAAAGTTCCGAAGTCACTACACTGCTAAAATTAAAGCATAAGACGGTAGGAAAATGTTCCACTTTTTACCCTTTTGGACCACTATTTTTTTGTTTTTTGTTTTTATTTCGAACATAGAAATTCGTTCAAAATTTGAATGTTGAACAATGAATGTGGCCGATTTAGCGGGTATAGTATGTACGGGGGCGCCCGAAAGTGCCCAAAACAGTATCAATACAGGAACATTACTGTACGCATGTTGAATTATGGGCTGACAAAATGGGGAAACTGACAAAATCGGGAAATTTTTTTCGAACATTTTTTCAAAAATCTAAGACCTAAGACCTTGCTATATCGAAGACTTCTACTAAAAATTAATTAAGCCTCAATTGATCAACCGAAAGCTTAACACAATTCAATCAACCGGGCACAGCACACTGGTCAGGTCCAGTTTTGAGCGGGAAAACTTGGTTTTAGGTTTATGGAACCTTTGGAAGAGCTGCTTAAAATTAAAAGTTCTATCGTTTAACGGAATTCAAGTTTTGAATTCTCGTAAAAGCGTACTAAAAAATTTCTTGAATTTTAATATAACAGGGCTTTCAAATGGAGTAAAACATTTTTGGCGGCCATCTTGGATTTGGTCGCCATGTTGGATTTTATCAAAAATCGCCGTTTTCGCCATGATCCCCCCAACCGATTGTTATTTTAAGATTTTTAAGACCACCAACGGAAAGCTGAGAAAAAAATGCTATAAGGAACATTTATCAAATCACATGTGTAGGGGCATTAAATAAGCGAAACAATTAATTATCTGTATTAAGGTTTAGAACTTTCATATAATGGAATATCTTGCTACAGAAAATTAATTGTTTTATTTGTTAATGCCATTGCACACCTAATTTGATGAATGTTTCTTATAGTATTTTTTCTCAGCTTTCCGATGGTGGATTCCGAAATTAAAATCGGTTGGGGAGATCATGGCGAAAACGGCGATTTTTTGATAAAATCCAACATGGCGGCCAAATCCAAGATGGCCGCCAATTTTTTTTCACTTCGTTTATAAAGCCTATCTCTCCTCCTTACAAAACCGAGTCGTTTGTAGTTTGTTTCATAGCAAATTTTCGAAATATCGCAATAATTGTATGAAAATTGTGAACCTGGTTACAAATAACTGATTATTTTATTCAGTTAATGGCATTGCACACCTAATGTTATGAATGTTTGTTGTTGCATTTTTTTCTCAGCTTTCCAATGAAGGTCTTAAAATAAAAATCGTTGAAGGGCTCATGGTGAAAACGGCGATTTTTTGCTAAAATCTAATATGGCGACCAAATCCAAGATGGCCGCCAAAAATTTTTTTACTCCGTTTGGAAGCCTGTTCTTCTTCTTTCAGAACTGGGCCATTTGTTAGTTGTTTCATGGCAAATTTATGAAATATCACATGATATAGATCTCAAGGTTTACTCCAAATTCAACTTTTCTTGAAACTGTTAGGCCCCTTGGCGAACGATGGGTCCACTATTTCGAGGTATCAAAAGTGTAATTCTTATTTTTTAACCTCGTGTTATTTTTTAGACCTCGTGTAAAATGTATTTAGATTAATATGATTTTATAAAGACCATTCAACGTCAACCCAAATTGAGTGGCAGTTTTGAATAGACAATTAACGGGTGGCAACTAAAATTTTGGAATTTTTTCGCAGCCCCTATACTCAACAACAAATGAGCTCAGAGAGAAATGAGAGTATGTATGTGTTAGCTCTCTCTCTCTCTCTCTCTCTCTCTCTCTCTCTCTCTCTCTCTCTCTCTCTCTCTCTCTCCTCTTTTTCTCAATATTATTTTTTGTTTTGATATGCTTACCCAGTTTTGCATGAAATGGCTTCCAAACAAGAAGCATGTCTGGAGCGCATTGTACACTTCTCCGAACTGCCACAGAAATCTCGGCAATAAGTATACGACAATACGACAGTACGTGACGTTTTGGCCGGATAAAACATCATTACGCATTACGCCAATAAAACACAATCGTTCCTGAATTGAATACCCATTCGATTCCATTTGTACCCAAAAACCACGACCCGAAAAATCTGTCTCAGTGCGCCCAATCGAAGATTTCTTCGAGATTTTGAGTTCCTTTGTGTACAAAAATAACTGGAGAACCACGGATTGCAAACAGTTGATTGGTAGAATCAAGAGATGTATTTGCAAAGCTGACATGACATGACGGCCGTACAACGCTCCTGTTCCGACATCAAATGGAAGCTTCCCCGAACAGCCTATTACGGACCGTTTTCAAATGTACACTAATTTTTTTCAACAATGGACAGTGATTCTTTAATTTCGGTAAATCAGATGTTCTTCATGATATATCTTTGTCTTTTTTGACAGCTTGAGAAAAAAATCCAAAATTTGAGCTGCCACCCGTTACTTCATTTACTTTTTTTGCTTTGCAAATGCATTTTTCCATTACGCTTGTATCCTATAATGTATTCTCCATTATCCTTGGATTTTAATTTCTTATTAGCCACAAGAATTATGTTCCCATTAAGCCAAGCAGATGCGGGTTGATTTTTCGCTTATTGTTTTATTTACATCGTAATAGCTCTAAAGTTCATGACTGCAGATTTTCCTTTTGGGAAGTTGTGAACTAAAAGGTACGGAAATGAATGTTCCTGTCCGTGCACACAAAGCCATACAATTGCAGATTGCAGAGTCTTTATATTTTGGCGAAGAAAATGTTCCCAACTACGGCGACGCTAATGGCTGCGATTATGGTCAGTGGTGCCGCCGGCGCACCGTGGGATGAAACCCAAATCTAGGTGGACAAAAGTAATTACGCTTAAACCGTTAGTCCTAGGTATAAAGTATCTTCGAAGAAAATTTGTTATTTCAACTTCCGCGTTTTTTGCTTTATATGGCATTAGGGTTACCACCATAGTAAGCGTGTGCAAAATATAAATTTTTTTATGGTTGAAATTAGCTGAATAAAATGTTCTGCAAAGTTAAAGAAAATTAAATTTTGAGTAACTTTACTAAAGAAATAAAAACCCTATCTTTTATGGTTGATGGACTGGGGTAATTTAAAGTTTTTTGGTCGGGGTGGACCTAAAAAATCTGTTTTTCCTTAATATCTCCTTTCGTGTTTATTTCTCACAAATCACGCCTTCTGAGAACTTTTACATCCATTGAAAACGCACATTTTGTTCGAAGCAATCAGGTCGCTATCTCTTTCGGTTCTAAAGCTACAGACAGTTTTTCTAAAAAAATATTCTTTTTTCAAATGTCAATAACGTAAAAACTGCTCAAAAGCAGCACATGAAATTTTGTATGGATATTTAGTAATATATTGGCCACCGAAATTAATTGAGATCGCATCGGTCCAGGTCGGCCCTTTTTTGCTAGACCGTATTGAATATGAAGTAAAAATTACCATTTTACTTACCAAAATCACAATTTTTACGATAAGAAGATGGATTAACCATAAAATCATAGTCCATCAACCATAAAAGATAGGGCTTTTATTTCTTTAGCAAAGTTACTCAAAATTTAATGTTCTTTAACTTTGCAGAACCTTTTATTCAGCTAACTTCAACCATAAAAAAGTTTATATTTTGCACACGCCTACTATGATGATCACCCTAATGCCATATACAGCAAAAAATGCGGAAGTTGAAATAACAAATTTTCTTCGAAGATACTTTATACCTAGGACTAACGGTTTAAGCGTAATTACTTTTGTCCACCTAGATTTGGGTTTCATCCCACGGTGCGGCGGTTAGCGAACGCTGGCTGAGATAAATTATAATTTCGAATGAAAGTTTGCCTCAAACTGGCCAGACAAATATACTTACTGGAAGGCAGAATGAACTACCACCAGCAGAACATTGTTTACCCGTGCTTGCTTTGGATAACCGCAGGGAGTTTATATGAGTTTTCAGATTATTTTTGCCGCTCCGAGGCATAAGAAAATTGGTTGTCCGAGTAAAATTGTTTTTTTGGAAGCTCGTCCAGTTTTTATTGGAAGCATCTCCAAAAAAGAGGAGAAGATTTTTATTGTCGTTTTCAAGTGTATTTGTTGGCCTTTTAGGATGCAATGAAAAGAAAAACGTCATTAATGTATGTTTTGATTGAGAACAAAAATAGCAACCTCATATGAGTGCACCTCATATGAGTTATTTAATATCAGTTGAGTCGTGCATGAAATTTGACACTCCAGATCTCGGATCTGAGCTATGTTTTTCGACCTCCGTAAAGGCACAGGTAGAAAAAAATTATTGCTTTTTTATTTTTTGCATGAGTATTTTCAAAACTTACCGATATTCAGGCGATGGACAGCCTTGCGCAACACAAAGGAGGACAGCACCTTCGTCCTGTGAAACAGATACGTGAGACGTGTGCTCCACTACGCTTGGAGAAACGATGCCCCGTTGTTCTGGAAAAAGAAATACAATAACACATGAGGTGAACAGTTCCAACATAATATGATTCAATATTCAATATTCCTTGATATATCTTTCAGGTGATCACAAAAAAAAATATCCTTTACAAGCAATGTAGAATTCTGAGATTGATTGAACATCATAGTCAGTCAGTTTTCGAGTCAATCAGTCAGTCAAATAATAAAATGAAAAGAAAATTGAAGAGTTTTATCCTGCACTATTGTAATAAAATTTAGAAATGGACAAGGACAACGAGTGAGCTGTGCATTTCTATTGTTTCATCGTTTTGACAGACTAGACACACGACGCGAATGACGTTGGAGAGAGT
The DNA here is from genome assembly GCF_943734655.1 of Sabethes cyaneus. Lineage (NCBI taxonomy): Eukaryota > Metazoa > Arthropoda > Insecta > Diptera > Culicidae > Sabethes > Sabethes cyaneus. Next base: position 156,584,897 of record NC_071354.1, on the reverse strand, counting down.
CACGGAAATCCCTGTAGGTTGGTTTTCTTACAGTAGATTATTTTCTGGTGGATTTTATCGAAAATGATTAAGTACGCTAGAAGATATTTGCTCATACGACCATTTGATGGTGATATTGTGTATACATATTGCATTTCAGGGGCGGTATGACACAGCCACGGTGCTCCAAATAGCGTTATTATCAGAAAAAATTCTCCATAAAATCCGAGTATACCAGTCGATTTGTATTACTTTCCACCACCTTCAGTCAAAATTTTAAAAAAATCGTAGGCACAGTTTTGGAGAAACGGCCATTTAATGTCAAAAAGGCGTAAATCTCGTAGAAAAAGACAAAATACATATACAATTGTGCTTATTTTATCACACAATGATTTGAAATAATCATACTGCTGTCATTATCATAAAAAGAACATAGTAGGCCTTGTTCTGCACTACAACAAAAGTTAATGTAAGATTAATTTTTTTGAGATAGAGTAAGGTGGGGCAAACGTCCGATTCAAGGATTTATCAGTGCCGATTCCGCATAATTTGACAACATTGATATGGACTTGACATACTTTGATAGCTTAAAGTCCATCGTATACATTTCCTATTTACGAATCATAATTGCAGAGTTAAATGGAAATGCTCAATTAGTGCGGTTTGGATGTTTTATTTCGTAATACGGGAAACGCAATATAAACATAGTTGAAGCAGCATCTCACATTACTCAAGCATCTCTTTTGAAAATGTGGTGAGAAAAATTTTACAAAAATATATTTCTATTTTATATAATTTAATCAAATCTCGCCAACCTCTAAATGGCACAAAAGTGCAATTCAATTAGTGTATTAGCAAGTGCACTAATTTAATAAATTCAAACTTCGAACTTTTGCCTCGCGGTCAACGCACTTTTTCCGTGCTAATTTGGCAAAAGTGCGATTCGGCACCTGATCAGAAAAATGATGATTTTTAATACTATTGCTCCAGAGGATTTATAGCTGAATGTAAAGATGTTGAGTTGTTACATCAATATTAAATATAGTTTACTGTGCTTTATTTCATGAAAATTGAAGACAACTTTAAATGTCGCACTTATGCCCCACCTTACTTTAACGGATAATCACGAAGAAAATCGTAGGAAAGTTTTACGAAAAATAAAAATGCCCACTAGCGTGGCAAAAGTTCATTTGAATCCAATTCATAATTACCAACGCATTATTTACTTGTTCATGAGGGGTCAATCCCGGCGTAGTGGTTAGCATTCACGCCTCTCACGCTGAGGACCTGGGTTCAAATCCCAACCCCGCAGAAATCACGAATGACCCAAGCTGGTTAAAGTGACTATAATCTAACAAAAAAAAAACTTTTTCATGAATCGCACTTTTGCTCCGCCCGTGAATCGCATTTTTGCCCTACAAGACGTTTTAAGGGGTTTGATCAAATTATGGAAATAGAAATATATTTTGAGAATTTCTTTCACCGCATTTTTAAAAAAGGTGTTTGAGTGATGCGAAACGCTGCTGCAATGTTTCAACAAGCAATAGCCTCTATATCAATAGGAGCCGTATTTGCCATATAACGAAATATTACATCAAAACCGCTCCAAAGTAACATTTACACTTAATTCAGCAATTATGCTTCATAAACAACAAATGTTTACGATAGATTCAAGCTATCTCAGTATTCGACTATTCATATAAATGTGGTCAAATTACGGGCAATCTGCACTGATAAACCATTGAATCACACTTTTGCCCCTCTTTACTCTACACATATTCATAAATATGCGGTTAATTAAAGCAAAATTCATTAATATACGAGAAAAAATTGAAAAACTCCTTTTAATACTACAATATTTTATGTCTAAAGCTTGCCACTCACTAGAGTCCGAGCCAAAACGGCTTGTAGCCTTCTTTAGTGAGTGGCAAGCGACTTTACATAATAATTTATTATTATTATTCAAAACTCATTAAATCATTCATATTTCCATTATATTGCATGCAGCATATCTCAAAAATATTAAAATACTTCTACCGATATTTGGTACTCTTGTGCGCACTAAACAAGCGTATTTGTATAGCTATTGCGTCAATTTGCTTATGATTTATGCTCTTTTCATTTTAAAAGGGCATATCTCCAAAACCGTGCCTACGATTTGTTTTAAATTTCACCCAAATATAGTGGTAAGTGCTACACATCGGCTGGTGTACTCAGATTACATGGAGAATTTTTTTGATAATAACGCTATTTGGAGCACCGTGACAGCGTCAGACCTGAATTAGATTAAATTTTTTATTCTTGCTCCAGCTTTGAAATACTGTGGATTTTGTCATTGCTAGGTGTATATCTGTCTGTATTAAATTTTGATTAAAGTGCGTCATTTGCAATTTGCAATTTATTTTCATTTGAACAAAAAACAATTTCAAAAATTGCTAAAGACATCGTTTAACCTTAATATTCATATAAATGCCCTTACTTCGATTCAAAAACTTTGCCCGATACGTACTGAAGCAACAACTGTCGATTCTTTTTAAAATTCTGCCCTGTCGAATCGTATTGATTCTTCCAGCTCTTTCTACTGAAATATCTCCAACTATCAAAACATCACCCAATCAGAAACGCTCATTTATCATCAAGTATTTGCGACCAGATGTTTTTTTTCTCGATCCTGAAAGCCCGGCAGCTTTTCGAAATAGCTTCGCACTTTCATCTGTCAACCATTTAAACGCTTCGTTTAACTCGGTCGGACATTTCTGGCCGGCTGCAACTCCCACATCTCTCTCTCTCTCTCTGCCCATGTACTTTCTCTCTGTACCTACCGACTCGGGCGGGTACGGTTGGCGAACACAATGTTAGTAGGTAGGGAGGCAGGACACACTGGCAATGCGTCCTGGTGTGGGTTACGAAACGCACACCCGCCCGTTCCATTTCAGAAGTGGCAGAAAGCACTCTACTTGGGACGGCTGACTATGGCATTTCCGTTTCAAGTGGCACAGCAAGCAGAAGCCCTGTCGGTGATATCTTGCAGTTCTGAGGCCACTCGATGCAATTTCGTGCTGGCATTGTGTATTGTTAGGTTTTAATCACAAATTTAATACATTTTACATCGATTTTGAAAGTTGAACGTTTAACAAAAAATGGTGTCCAGTTTTATATCTTTGGAGTAAGCCATGTAAAAATTTCAACACTTCACAACGCCTTTCGAACTGCAAATTTCCAGATTGTGCCTGTGTAGCTTACTGATTAAATTTTCTCAGAACGGTGTTTAAGAAAATCTAATTCTACGACTGCAACATAATCATTTCGGACGAGTTTTCCCCCGCACGATGCATGATGCAGATTCGAGAACCGAGCGAAGGAAGACAAAAGTTTCAGATTTATTTGTCAATCCATCACAACAATAGGATTAAGCAGTCGTAAAAGGTTACACTGCTAGTGATAAAGTAAACTTTTGCTCGTTTCCGAAACTAACCTGATGGATGGAAGAGCATCGAATAATATGACTAACAAAAGTTGCTCTGCAGTTCTGCAGTCTTGGGTGGACAGATGGAGGAAGATGCATACAGGAAGTGCCCGCAGATGGAGAATTTGTAAAAATATCATGGTTGGAAAATAAATTGTTGCACTAAATTTGCTTACCGGTTATGTTGGCATTGTATCAATCATATTGAAAATTATCTTTTGTTTGTTGGATTCGAAACTCTGTTGGTTTTGTCTTACCAACAAAGTGTTTGAAGTTATGGAGGTAGTTAGGTGGTAGTAAATCAATTGTCAAAAAGAGTTGTCAGCTTTTTGAATTCTTGTAACATAGATATTTCTTGGCAGATATACAGGAGTTTTGCATCAATCGCTCATATCTGCTGTACAGAAACGGAGTAGTTTTTAGGATAGTTACTATTTGTGAAGTGGGAAATAAAATTTAATAAACTATATGATGGATTACAATTCCTGTTGGATAAAATTATACCAAAACGATTTTGTAATCAACAACATTAAACTTTTAAGTTTTTGATATCAGATTTTTTGAGTATTAGATTTTAATGTTAAAATTAAAGACAGCATATATTTTTCGCTTGAAACAAAAAAGTTATAGCGAAATTGGGAGACACAGTATTTTCTGACAAAAAAGTGTACCCGGTCGCGAAATACTTCAAAAATTCAAAAAAGAAAGTAAAAATAAAGAAAAAAAATAAAGAAATATAATATGAAAATGAAATATTACATTCATTTAGTCACGGAAAACACTTTAAATGCAAAGTAATTTATCAGTTTCTTAGTCTAATCATCCAAATCTGAATTGTAATCAATGCATGAAAAAACAGAAAGTTTGAGATCTAAAGTATGCGGATTTTGCTCTCATGTGCCTGAAAAGTGTGTGTTTTTCATAACCGGAGAACTTAACTGTTTCACAACCGGGGCGGACGCCAATTTGTAAAAATTTGTATAATATTTTTTGAGTAAATTTTATTTCACTTAAAACTTGTCTGTGTGATGAAATAGAGGTCCAAAACTAAGGTTATATGCATTTTACTGTCTCTTTCTATTCTATTTGATACTAAAAAAAAATCGATCCCGAAACATTATAAAAAATTTTTCGAGCCTTTTTTCGAACACATTTCCTACAACACATTCTATAAGCAAGGACTCGAATGAACGCCTCGCGTTTAAAAAGTCCTAATAAACTAATAACAACACCAACAACATTCTATATGCTGTATTTTGATTGTTGTTTACTGCTGCTACTGTCGTTAAAGCTAGAATACAATGAGACGAGACGTTGGTAGTAATTTGGTAGTGCTAGTTTAATAAACACGTCAACAATGATAGGTGTTTCACAACCGGGACAATACCCTACACTAAATCATGACTTCAATTCAACTTAAGATTGTAATTCAATACAAATTAAGGCACAAAAGCGGGTGATTCAAATCTATAAACCTATTGCATTCTATGATCTTTATGAACAACTAGTTGAGCCCGAATCTTACGATTCGGAAAATATAGCTGTCTGTACAGAATTCCGAAAACTGCGGATACATTCCATTGGCCAGTGTTTGCGAAGATGTTTAATCTTTGTATTAGTTCTTTGAGTTCTTATATTGCATAATACATAATGCACCATATCAGTCTCCAATTGTAACAAATTAAAAGGCAATAGCCTTACGTTACGAAAAATAAACAAATAAATAAATAAATAACATAAATAATATATCTCTGAGATGTTGTACATAAAAGAGTCACAGCCGGAAACTGAAACAAATAGTTTTTATGGTCGTATTGGATTTTATTTAACTGAATAAAAATTCTGGCTGTTTGCAACATTTTGTAGTCTGGTTAGAGTAAAATGTTGCTTAGAAAATTCTTGATCGTTTGCTATCATTAACTCATTTTTAAAAATTTTGCGACTTGGTGCGCTCTGATTTAACACCGACCATATGATATCGCGACAAGCAATCGAGTTGAGCACGCGAGTCGAGCAGTCGAATCAAGCAATCGAGTCAAGCAGTTGGGTCGAGCAATCGAGCCGAACAGTCAAGTCAAGCAGTCCGGTCGAGCAGTTGAATCGAGTGGTTGAGTCGAGTAGTCAAGTCGTGCAGTTTAATTGTTGAGTCGAGCAATCGAATCGAATGGTTTAGTCTAGCAGTCGGGTCAAGCGGTTAAGTCGAACAGTTGAGTCGAGCAGTTCATTCGAGCAGTTGAGTCGACCAGTTCATTCGAGCAGTTGAGTCGAGCAGTTGAGTCGAGTAGTCCAGTCGAAAGGTTTATTCGAGCAGTTGTGTCGAGTAGTCCAGTTGAGCAGCTGAGTCGACCAGTCGAGTCGAGTAGTCGAGTCGAGTAGTCCATTCGAACAGTTGAATCGAGCAGTTAGGTCGAGCTGTCGAATCAAACAGAAGTCAAGCAGTCGAGTGGAGCAGTAATATCAAGCAGTCTAGTCGAGCAGTTAAATCAATCTGTTCAGTCAAGCAATCCAGCTGAGTAGTTGAGTCGAGCAGTCGAGTTGGGCAGTCGGGTCAAGCGGTTCGGTCGAGTAGTTTAGTCGAGTAATCCAGTCGAGCAGTTGAATCGAGCAGTTAAGTCGAGCTGTCGATTCAAACAGTTAAGTCAAGCAATTAAGTCGAGCAGTCAGGTGGCTGGCTGGTGAGTGGTTAAGTCTAGCAGTCTAGTCGAGCTGTTGAATCAAGCTGTCAGTTGAGTCGAGCAATCATATCGGGTAGTCTAGTCGACCAGTGGAATCGAGCAATCGGGTTGAGCAGTTAAATCGAGCAGCCGATTCGAATAGTCCAATCGAGTAGTTGAGTCAAGCAGTTCATTCGAGCAGTCGAGTCGAGCAGTTGAGTTGAGTAGTCCAGCCGAGCAGTGGAATCAAGCAGTTGAATCGAGCAGTTGAATCGAACGTCGAATCGAACAGTTGAGTCGAGCAGTCAGTCGAGCAGATAAATCATGCTGTCATGTCAAGCAGTCGAGCAGTCGAGCAGTCGAATCGAACAGTCCAGTCGAGCAGTCGAGTCGAGTAGTAAGTCAAGAAAATGTGTCAAGCAGTCGAATCGAGTAGTTAAGTCGAGTAGTTCACTCGAGCAGTTGAATCGAGCTGTTCAGTCATACTTTCATGTCGATCTGTCCAATCAAGCAGTTGAGTCGAGCAGTTGAATCGAACATTTCTCGTGTAACTTTTCAAAAGGACCTAAGTAACAATGAGAGATTCTCCTTGTGCCTCTTCTCTTTCACCTCCCACGGCAATGCAAATACACTTTAAAGCACCAGCTTTGCATGAATCGGTTGCTAGCGTCACCATCTAGTTAAGCGTGAAGAAATTTTTTGTTAGAATGCATTTATGTTGCCATAATAATCAGAAGAGGGGGACGCCAAAGAGAGTCTCTCAATCTTACTTAGGTACTTTTGAAAAGTTACGCGAGATTTCAGTCGAGAAGTTCAGTTAAGCAGTCCAGTCGAGCAATCAAATCGAGCAGTTTAATCGACCAGTCCAGTCGAGCAGTCTAGTCAACCAGTTGTGAGAATTGACTGATTAACTGAGAATACAACCCATTTCTACGAAATTAAGACGTCCTCTTATGACGTCCTGTCAGAGACCTGGTTTTCGGTACAGACATAAGGCTCTTATATAAATAGATGATACGAAAAACGTCAACTGATGGCTGCTTCTCTGATAATACTGGAATGTCAACATCGAGTTTGGAAGGCGCAAATACCCAGCGACATTACTTTTCCGCTCGGTTGAAAATCTATATGCTGTTGAAATTGGTCAGAATTGGGTTTAAAACACTTTCAAAATTTTACTTACCACTCATCCGAATTTTCGCGGAACTACTCGTGACGACCTGTCGGGTCAGTTTGTGCATCGTTCGACATCGGTAAGAGGGGTACCGATCGTTATACTCTAGATTGTGGATTAGAAGCTCGCCAGTCGGAAGAAGGTGATATTTTCCATCTGCGGGACGAAAAAAAAACGAAAACCGAAATGTTAATCGGCAGTGGGCACAACTGTTTCCCAGTTGGCTGGTAGTTATACTTACCGCCCTGCAGCGAGGGATAAATATAGAAGGCAGGTTCTTGCACCCAGGAGACCACCCGTACTAGCTCCTTAACAAAATTAGGCACTACACAACGCAGAATCGCGGTACAGCCTCGGGATGCTGCCAGGACTTCCACGTCGACTTTGTACGCTTGAGCAACGACTGATGACAGCGGTCAGGAAAGGGGGCGGTCATGGGCGGTGAGTAGTATAGAAATATTAGGTTGTAATCAGAAACAGGGGAAAAGAAAAGATTGCATCGTTAGTGCTAACACGATTACCAATTCTAATAAGATTCATTACAATGTTTTCCTATTTTTCGCCATAACTTTTGTAAATTGCATCATACAGTGCAAGGAGAGATGTAGTAAATTATTATTATTTTTAAGTTCTTTGCACATCTGTGAAATTCCAAGTTTAAAATTGTACTTTTTGATGAGCAATGCTGCTATTGCTCAGGCTTTGAATGTAGCTGGAGATGCCTTTAAAGATATTGTTCTTTTATTCTATTGGGTATAGTTTCAACTAAGCTAAGGTCTATTCACTTTTTTACTTTAATTTTTTTTTAATTTCCGAGTCTTCGAAAGAGTTTATTGAAAATATTTCCCAAAACGTATTAAGAAGTAGCCTTTTTCTTAACGGGTTATATTTTAATCTCTGTAGTTAATAATTAAGGATGGATTTTCTATGAATCACTCAGTTTTACGAAGTCAAGTATATCAAAGAAGAAGAAAAAATTTATTAAGAATCGAATCGTTTGCAAGAAAAGAGCAAAAGTTTCTTGGAAAGAAAAAGCCAAAGTCAATCACTCTACACTTTACTACTAGCCACGACAAAGTACAACTTTTACACCACACAGCACAGTTGTAACCACAGTAATTAGCTAGGTAAACTTTTGTTTGCGGTGCACTGGAAGTATACTTTACTGTTGCTGCTGCTGCAAGAAGAAGGGAGCGCCACCGGTGTGCTACTTTCGAAGTTGGAAAAAATATAGCTAACCCCGTATAGTGGTGCATACCGACGATGAAAATGTTTCCATTGAGTTTTGCAACATGGCGGAACTGTACTGTACTGTATTCTTCATGGAAGTGTAACAAGCACCATCACATTAAACGCCGCTGCAGTAATGTAGTGATGTGAATTTAATGAACACTTGAAAACCCAACAGAATAGGGTCTGTGTTACTTTGCACAGGTAAGGCTCATTTCCATGCTACTTGCCAGGAATTCGCCGCCTTGGTTTGGATTTATTTTGATTTTAGTTTTTTGTTTAAATATTTTATAGTTTCGTGTTACTCCGAACATTTACTGACTGTGTTCAGTTTGATTTATTTAGTAACGTCGCTGGCCGCCGGTCATTTCCCAGGAATCTGGAAGATTTCGCACGTTACTCCGATACATAAAACAGGTGCCAGACGTGATGCAGAGAATTATCGTGGGGTTGCTATATAATCGGCTATCCCGAAACTTTTCGAATCATTAGTTTATTGTCGCCTTTATGACAATGCAGTCGGACGTATTTCTTCTGTGCAACACGGATTCTTGAAGAAGAAATCAGTTGTAACAAACCTGTGTGAGTTCACCTCAATGAATGGTTACGGACTGCATATCGAAAGGTTTTCAAGTAGACTGCATATATACCGATATGAGCAAAGCGTTTGATACCGTTAATAGCATCTTGGAGGTTGTTGAAGAGTTTGGCGTTCAAGGTCCATTGTACAGCTGGATAGAGTACAATTTGTTAAAATTCGTGGCAACAAATCTTGCTCATTTACCGTACATTCTGGAGTACCACAATGTAGTCACTTAGGACCGTTGCTGTTCGTGATTCTAATGAAAAAATAGCCAGATGCTATCACTCACGCAAGAATCCTAACTTATGCAGACGATATAAAAATCTTCTTTCCTATCAAGTCCACGGAAGATTGCATGAAATTGCAACTCGATCTAGGCCACGTTGGAAGGTACTGCGAAAATCGTGGATTAAAAGTAAATGCAGACAAGTGCTCAGTAATGACATTCGCCAGAAAAGAGTAGTGCCGCGCACAGAATATGTTCGTGACCTGAGTGTAATATTCGACCGCTCGCTCTCCTTCAATAGACACATTGATAATGTAGTCAAAGAAAGCCTGAAACTGTTCTCGCTCTTAGAAGATTTGGCCGTGACCTCAAAGATACTTACGCTATATTAGCAGTCTACAAGGGTCTTGTTAGAAGCAAATTGCACTATGCTAGCGTAATATGGCACCCGCAATACGTAACTTACATTCACCGAATAGAAAAATTCCTGAAGAGATTCGTTAGATGTGCTCTCAGAAATCTCGGATGGAACGGAGAAGAGCTACCACCTTATCAGGACCTGTGCTGCCTGGTAGACCTTGACTCGGTCCTCTCGAGGCATAAGATAGCCGATATCATGTTCTTCACGAATACTCTTGCAGGACGAACTGTCAGCTAACCTCTTGCCAGCCGACTAATATTGAACGATTGAACGAACGAGAACCTTCGAGCCACCGTTGCGAACCAGGAACTACACACAGAATGAGCCAGAATGAGAATGAATGCCTACAATACACTTCAGACACATTCCAGCGTTACGGGACACAATCAGCAACCATTTTTACTGTGTAAATTGGCTCTTGTCTCACTGAATTTTTGTCAAATAGCTTGTAAAATAGGTGACTAAGAGAACTTTACTTTCCAGTTGCATGCCAGGGATTTGGTTCAACTGGAACTGATTGGCGGAATGGCCATGGTGTCCCGTAACGCTGGAATGTGTCTTCGGGAAATGGTCACCATTGATATGAGACCAGATACAAATAGACATAAGCTTAGAGAACAATTGTATTAGTGTCTTTATTGTTTATATGTATTATTCATTTTAAGAAGTGTGTTTTATGTTTATGTTTTGTAACTAGGTTAAGATTGGGTAACGGGCTAAACGTGACGTGGGCACAACAACAACGATGGGTAAACGTGAAAAATAGTGGTGTTTCATACTTTAATTGACCTTGAAAATTTAATCTGTGTTAGTCACATTCCGTATTAGTCGATGCGGTTGTTCAGTTCGTTCGTGTTTAGTGTAGATATCATGTTGGTGATAAGTTTATGATATTTTAATTTTGTTTCTTTTGTTTATATCGTATGCGGTTCAACGTGCAATATTTTTATATGTTATTGTTACTTCATTGATTCGTTTTGATTGATTGAACTGACTTTGTCATGTCGAGTCGATGTTATACACAACGTTGAAGTCTCGAAGACATTAGTTTATTACGTTGTTCTGGCCACTCAAGTCGTTTACGAATAGATTGACGAGCAATGGTCCAAGTATGCTTCCTTGGGGTACGCCGGAAGGAATAAGAAACGTTCGAGAGCGAGTGGAGTTCACTACAACGTATGCCGTGCACTCCGTCAGCTATGAACAGAACAATTTTGTAATCCAATCCGGAAGGTCTATGTGCTTCGACTTAGCGATACCCAGAACATGTGGTGCAAGCTTTTGCAAAGTCGATGTACACCGATTCTATTTGTCATTTTGCTTTGACTTCTCCGTATGAAGTAGAGACGTACTGTATCTAATTAGTGTTTGTTAACCGGTTTCTCATGAAGTCGTGCTGGATCTCAAAGACGCCTGGCGTAACTGCGTTGTATAGCGCGTTGTGAACTAGTTTTTTCTGAAACCCTTCTTAAGTAGCGAGATGTTAGTTGGAGATATAGTTACGGTTCGGCCAGACTATCAGCACAGTTTTTTAGGACAACTGGAGGAAGGTCGTCTGTACCTGGCCCTTTGTTAGTGTCTAAGTCTTTGAGTGCACCGATTACATCGTTTGTAAAAATAGTGACGACGGGTAGATTAAAGTCATGTGCTTGTACATGGAAAAACAGTTGAGATTCTGCACCGGTGCTGCTCTCCTATACTCGGTTTCGGAAAACGATGCGAAGAGTGTCCCCATTTCTGCAAGCGTTGGTGCCATCGTGGCATACGTGATTAAGAATGCAGTAGTCCTAATATAACCCCTGAAACGTGCCTGATATTGACTGGATCCTTGAGATGTAATTATCATAAGTTGTGTATCTAAACGTTCTTGATTAGTCGATTCAGCCTTGCGAAGGGATGCTCGATCTAATTCTGACCTAGAATCGTTTCCGAGATTTTCTTAGTAACTTGCTCAATCCCGAAGACCATCACCAACGTACTGTTTAGTCTGCTGATTGATCGTAAAGTGTGTCCACATCAAATTGCATCACGGAAAAAATGCTGTAGAAAATTACCTGGTTGACCGATCCTTTTCAAACTTTCAGACAATAAAATATCACCTAAGCTTTTGGCATACATATTTTACTAGTTGACCCAACAAACTTCGTATTGCCAAAAATGAAACTGAGCTGTACATATACCGTGGGGGCTGCCCCCCGCAGTAGCCGGCGCTTCCGACGGCAGGTCGCTGACAAGACTCGCGGCCTCCGGCTGTCTCGCCCTGATTTCATCCATCATCTAGTGTTACTACAGGTAGTTTCTGCTGGTCTTGTTATTGACTAATGTTTTATGGAAGAGTCTGAAATTTCTCGTATTCGATTAGTTTTTAAGCTACGCAAAAATTTCTGTTTCATTTGTATGACAGTCCGCCCCCACTACCACAGGGGTAAGGGGTCTAAAACCACCATAAAATAACTTCAAGCCTCTAAAATCCCCCACATGCCAAATTTGGTTCCATTTGCTTGATTAGTTCTCGAGTAATGAGGAAATTTGCATTTCATTTGTATGGGAGCCCCCCGTCTTAGTGGAGGGAGGGATGTCTAACTATCATAAGAACCTTCGCTGGCCCCAAAAATCCCTACATGCAAATTTTCACGCCGATCGGTTCAGTAGTTTTCGATTCTATAACGAACATACGCTTCCGACGGCAGGTCGCCGGCAATACTCGCGGCCTGTGGCCGTCTCGCGCTGAATTATAAATTATGATATTTTTGGTGGCCTTGTTATTGACTAATGTTTTATGAAAGAGTCTAAAATTTCTCGAGTTCCATTAGTTTTTGAGTTACGCAACGATTTCTGTTTTATTTGTATGAGAGTCCTTATCCCCCTATCACAGAGGTGAGGGGTCTCAAACCATCATAAAAAAATTCCTGCCTCCAAAACCCCCCACATGCCAAATTTGGTTCCATTTGCTTGATTAGTTCTCTAGTTATGAGGATATTTGAATTTCATTTGTATGGGAGCCCCCCCACTATTGAAGGGGGAGGGGATATAATTCCCCTTTTGAAGAGGGGAGGGGTCTCAATTCTCCATAGAAAAATATTGCCTATAAAAACACCCACATGTTAAATTTGGTTCCATTTGTTTGATTAGTTCTGGAGTTATGAGGAAATTTGTATTTCATTTGTATGGGAGCCCCCCCCCCCTCCTAAAAACGTAAGGGGTCCTAATTATTCACAGAAAAAATTCATGCCTCCAAAAACACTCATATGCCAAATTAAGTTCCATTTGATTAATTAGTTCTCGAGTTATGAGGAAATTTATATTTCATTTGTATGGGAGCCCCCCTCCTAAAGTGGGGAGGGATCTCAATTCACCATAGAAAAAATTCTTGTCACCAAAAACCATCATATGCCAATTTTAGTTCCTGTGCTTGGTTAGTTCTCGAGTTATGAGGAAATTTGTATTTCATTTGTATGGGAGCCCCCTCTCCTAAAGCGGGGAGGGGTCATAATTCCCCTCCTAAAGAGGGGAGGGGTCTCAATGCACCATAGAAACAAATCCATTTGTTTGATTAGTTCTCGAGTTATGCACAAATTTGTGTTTCATTTGTATGGGAGCCCCCCTCTTAATGGGGGGAGAAATCTCTAACCATCATAAGAACCTTCTCTGGCCCCAAAAACCCCTATATGCAAATTTTCACGCCAATTGGTTCAGTAATTTTCGATTCTATAAGGAACATACGGGCAGACAGACAGAAATCCATTTTTATAGGTATAGAATTTTTATAAGTTCAACAAACAAATTACAAAGTTGTTTACATATTTCTTATCCAATTTTGTGATAGACTTTACATATAAATAGCATTTCACATTTCAGGTAATGTTTCGTCCCAAATAGTTTTTCATGCGTTTTGGAGATAAAGTTTTTTTCTTCATTTTTTCAACTTTTTTCTGCCATTTATTACAGCTTTGGGCTGTTGAAAATACAGATAAAATAACAAAAACTGACAGATTATCTTACACATATATCGGACTGATGTCTTATCTCTCTTGTAATGATATATTAACAATGCTAACTTCAGCAGTAAACAGGTTTTGAAGACGGGGTATGATATATCATACGCTAGGACATAATGGGTTAAGATTACTACGTTGCGAGTATTTGTCTGCGATAGCGGATGGATCTTCCTCTCCATGCTCGAGTACAGGATCGGGGCGACTGCAAGTCACTGGCGGGATTAACTCGACTGCATTAAGGTATGCACCTGAATGGTGTAGAGGCGAAATACCAAGACAGCTAGGGGAATGATTAAATCAGTACGGCAGATAATGGAGATGGAGATGGAGATGATGGAGATGTGCCGACTCCCACAATAGGTAAAGCTATTGAAGTGGTTGCCGTCAAGCAACTGAAGAACAGTAAGAAGGGAGCAGAGAAGAGTGGAAGAAGGGTGTAATATGCCCAATATATAAGAAGGGTGCCAAGTTGGTGTGGCGTAACTACCGAGCGATCACTATTCTCGACACCATCTCGCCTATAAGGGCTTTCTCAGATCGGAGTGTGGACGGACAATCAACAACGGACCACATCTTAGTGTTGCGGCAGATCCTCCGAAAGTGTCACTAATGCCAAGTCCCTACATATCAACTATTGAGAGATTTCAAAGCCGCCTATGATACTATCGAGCGTGAAGAGCTATGGAAAATAACGGACGAAAACAGGAAGCTGATAAGACTGATTAAAGATACGATGGATGGCGCACAGCGTTATCAAGTTTGCAAGGGCAGGTATTTCCTGCCTTCTGTTCAACACCGTTCAACCTCAATCGGCTTTAGTTCCAGGGTAGAGTCGTTTGGGGTCATTTGGACTCCTGGGGTAAAATGAACAGGTGCTTTATCTCGGAAAGTACCAGTTCCTCTGCTTTCACATTATTCTCAACTTCTTCCTTATCTTCTTATACCATCATTAACGTAAAAAAATGGGCTTAACATTGACAGGTGTTGCCAAATGTAAACGTAAACAAAACAACTGCCTAAAACGACACCAGATGTAATTTTTATGCTCAAGGTTTTAAGGTTTTTCCAGTGATTTAACAAACTTTTCAAATTATTGTGCAGTGCAGCTCTGTTTGGCTACATAAGAGAAACTGTTTAATAAAAAATTATAGCTAGATTGTATAAAAACAAATCCAATTTTTTAAACTCATATTGTATGCTGTGTGGGGTGAAATGGACAGTTTCTTTTGGGGGGTGAAATGGTCAAGTTGATTTTAAACCATTTTTTCGGTCTAATTGATTCTTGGTACCGAAAAAGTTAAAAAAGATGTGCATGTGATGTTAAAACAAGTATCCACCGAAAAAACCATTACAGGCAATCAAGAATGGATTTTGAGTATTTGAGAGTATTTGCAATTCCGGTAATAACGTATGATCGCCAAAGCGAACATTCGCAACAAAAGTAAGGGCTTTTAATAATCGGGTTTCGGTGTGTTTGAGAACAAACTAAATGAAATATTTCTCTGGTCATTTCCACTCATACTCAGATTCATATTAAACTATGTGATTTTAGAGGCACTCGGGGCTAATCCCTGAATACCTATGGTTGTGCGAAATGCAATGTCACATTCATTTTGTTATCGCAAGTATTTTAGCTTTAGGTTTGACTACCGCTCTGAGCTACCAGGAACTGATGCAGAAGCATTTGCATGTAGCAAATGTGGAATAAGACTTTAAATAAGATCTAGATTAATCGAATTATGGTTTTGTTTAGTTGCAAAAAAATTAAAGTTATATTGGTATAATTTATGAACTGGCTCTTCCACTCAGATAGACGGAATTGAGCTCGAGACACTATTACTAGTTAATCTGTTATCTGCTATGAGCCACAATATGTTATTTCGTTAAAAACAACAGTTTTTTAGACATTGTCCATTTCACCCCAGTGGGTGTCCATATCACCCCAAACTAAATTTTGATGCCAAAAAATCATTATTTTTATTTTAACATATTTTAGCAAAACTAAGCTAGATACAATTGTGAAACTCCGCTGTTAAACAGAAAACAAGTAAATCTCAGTATACGATTCAACTTTTTTTAAGTTTTAATTCATAAATTTTGGGATAATAGGTGATTTGCTAAGGGTGTCCAAATTCCCCCAAATTACCCTATTGGCCGGATCCGACTCCTTGGTATTTACAGCAACGCCATTGTCGTTGTACGTTGCACCCCTGTTTGGTCGAGTTTGAATAGTGATAGCTTGCCCAGTCAGACCCAAACAGGAAATTAAGCTCAACCTATAGGGTGACTCATGTATTTTGGACAGGCGTTACGCGGTCGATATGGTCATTTACGGCAACATTAAATAGAAATGTTCAAAATAGTGTACGCCTCCCAGTTGGCCTCGAGGTATGATGCTAGCCTAATAAGCCAGTCGTCGTATGTTCGAATCACGGCTGGGAGAGGCTGTTGGAATCATAGCAACTCGTAGCAACTGGCCCTGCAATTGTCCTGTATTCTAACAGCTGGCAGCGAAGTCTGTCGTACACAAACAGAAAGTCAAGTTTCGATGACGGAATGTAGCCCCTAGGCTTGGCTTTGCTTTTTTAACGCCAGTCCAAAATATATAAATCGCCCTATTGACGAGTATGTGGACAGTTCTTGTTTTTCGTTCGATTCGCAACAATGTTATGAACAAAAAAATTACAAATGGCAGGTCTCGTATAAATAGGCTTTGCACTTTGCATACAATCACTGTTAAAAAATGTTTCCCCTTTTTTCTACAGTTCAATTAATGAGTTCTTATAAAAATTATTTGAAATTATACCTACCATGCAATAAAAGAAAGAAATCATTGCTCAACTGTTAGCGAAACCCAATTTAAAACAGCTGATTAAACCAGTTGGATTCTCGTCAGGAAACAATACTGATTTCTTTTTATGTTTCAAAACACAATCGTGAAGTATAATTTAACTGGTTGAAGCACTTTATACGCTATTCTAAAGTCATTTTTTCCGTGGTCTCATCGCCATCTGAAAGCATAATCAGGGGCACCATTTCGTCTTCATCACTGGCATTAGAGAGTGTTTCCTATGTTATGGTAATAGTTGTCGAGTCACTGTCGTTTCTGAAAGTCTCCTGTCGACCGTATACCGTAGTCTCTGCCCGTTGAGTCAAGTACACGCGCTTTGCGGAGAGCAAGCCTCTAAATACAGTCAGCCAGCAGCTGGCTGCTGGTCTGCCGACCGGCATTTTTGAAAATTAATTCCTATCACGTACTTGAAGATTTTCGCTTATAATGTGATTGGGATCGTGTCCAAGCGGAACAGTTTCCCAAAACAGCGTGTAGCTATAGCAGAATGAGGAGGACATTTTTTGTCCTCCTGTTTAATGGCCGGTTTCGCGCAGTGAACGTGCTGAAGGCGGTGGTTGTAAATTGAGGCAATAGAACTTAAGTTTACAAATTGCTGTAATAATAATTGTACTGGTAGCAAAAGTCAACAATATTGTTTTGATGGTGAATAATTCAATGGTGTGCTGTTTTTTGAGAGAAAGAAAGACAAGTATTAAAATTAGTTATTAAATGATCCTCGTCGGTTATGAAAAATTTCGGGCTAGTAATTTGTGTTATTGATGATGCAATTTACAACACTTTCGGCCACTTTACTGCCACACATTGCATTAGTTACCTGCTCGCACTTGCACGTCCCGGGAAATAACCCGCCCAACGGTGTTCGATGCTACGCACCGATAGATTGTACTGTGAATGTCCTGTCGGTAGGCCGCGGCAGGAAAGGGCAACAGGACTAGCGTTCCATTTCGTAGCACCCGCCGGACACCGCCCACATCGCCGACGGACGTACCGTCCACCGACAGCCAGTCGATAGTGGGCTGTGGGCTCCCTGAGGCGGAACAGTCCAGCCAACCGCCGGACGAGTTGGAAAATTCAAGCCGCGGAGGAGGTTCCATCACGAATGAAGGCCCCCTTAGGTGTGAGTCGAATGCGCGTACAAAGTCTGAAAGTAGAATAGGGTAGTTTGTTAACATTGTCGACTATTGTTCAGTTATTCGGAAATCGGTTTCAGTAGAACAGAAATTGCTTGTTTGATTGATTGATATTCGCCATAAGTTAGTAACCGGTATAACAGAACTCTACTTAAAAGTATGTTAGCGGTCATAAAAAGATTATTCAATATTGTAATATCAGATCATTATAAAACATTTTGCGATTACTTCAAAAAGTTTTGCATTTACTTTTTATTCGCTGTACCTTTTCAGAAAAAATGTAAACTATTATGATAAAGTGGCACTTTCCGCATACGCTTTGCTCACATGAATCCCGACAAGCGATGTTGGAATTGTGTGCAGATGAACTGGAAATTGCGCACTTAAGTTTCAACAATGCATAAAACTATGCAATAACAGTCTGTACTTACTTACTCCTCCTGTGCCATCATTCCACGAAAGATGCAACAGTTGTTCCTAAGATAATACTGCAGTTTAGCCCTGATCAGTCAAAAAGGTTTTATGAAAGATGTAGACCATTCACGCGATGGCGTACAGGTTAAAACGGGAAGTACATTAGAAAGAGTAGTGGAGGATTTTGGTTATAGTAATTTAATAATCGTTTGTTGAAAATTTGCCGCATAAAAGGCAGTACTATATACTATGTAAAATAGAGCTATACCATGATTTTCGTTAAAAAAATTTCTTCCTTTAAAACTGGCTGCAGGCTCTGTTTGTGTCTGTTCCTTAAAGTCATAGAAAAACAGGCGCACGTACCGATTATTCTTTGTGCCATTAAATCAACCGCAGTTTACGATGAGGAAAATCCTAACAGCTGCCGGTATTCACGGCGAACCTAAAGTGGGTGTAAAACTCTGCGGTAGAAAATTTTAGGGTGACACGAAGAAAAATGAAAATTTTCCAGCTGGTTGATAGTATTGTCTATAAACGATGGAATAAAGCAGTTTTCAACCACTGGTGTGCCCTAACCAGTCAGAATCGTTTGTAAAAGATTCATTACGAAGTCATTAATTATGTGACAGATTGAAATAAAAACCGAATTGCTCGTAATTAGCACTACAGGAATATTCTGTATTTACATATCCACATTTCTGCCTCTTTTCCATTGAAATAATCTACTGAAACGACACCCTAATGCATGTACAGTGTAATATCTCATTCGGAAATGGTATCGTAAAATGAAATCCCGCCTTCAGTTTAGTACTGAATAGGATAAATGCGCTTTGAAGGCGTAAAAATTAAAAAAGAAAAAAATCCGATGCAAAAAAACACATCTTCGTTCGTTGCTTGCGAAAAAAATATTAATTAAAAAGTTATACCTATTGGTTTATTAAGTACAAAACCCCTTAGCCAGCATGTGCACTTCCGACCAGGGATGCCACATATAATTCTGTGTGTTTTATTGGCAAAATCTACCCATCTGTACAGCGAAGAAAAACATCTGCGCAAAAATCTGTCCAATGCAAAACAATGAGAGCGAAAGAGACGGAGAGTCATAATGCTGACTATTTCCGTCTCTTTCACTCTCATTGTAAAAGTTTAATAATCTGTTTAAACTGTGTATTTGGCGAAAAGGTGTATTCTATGCACACAGATTCTGTACAGGGGATTAAACTCAGAATAATCTGTGCATATGGCAACCCTGCTTCCGACTGGTACGAGCATTTTCCAGAACGTGCTGCATGATTGTGATAATAGCACATTGTTCGATATGTCCCGAGACTAACTCATTTTTATGCCAGACAAGCTTCATACCTACAAAAAAGTACTTGCAACCTTCTTGCTGATGTCTCTATAATAGTTTTAAGAGCAAAGAAAAAAATCATCAATGATACAGTTGGGCTGCAATCGATTTTGCAATGGTTTGACTGTCACAAGGTGATTACTCAAAATGCATTTCAAGTGATTTGAAAAATTATAATTTTATTATAGGCCGGAACAAAAGATTAGTTTTAATTGGTTTGGAAAATAATGTGGCTATTTTAATGTTACTTTCTATTGGGGCAGGTCGAGGCTCACCGTGGCTGAATATCACAATTCAAAGTTTGTTTCAACAAAAACTCATTTATTTGATACGAACATTTATTTCTGGGAATTTAATCAAAATGATCTTCGGTGAGTGCTTCACTACAAGTGATCCGTGGTGACGATCGCAATCGGGCCCACACTAGTGAGCGGCTATATTGGGAGCTAGAGAACTATACATTTGGTGATCAGAGGATTCGGACTGTATCGTCGAAAAGAAAATCTATCCATATCAAACACTTTCTTTTTCCTTTCACACTGTTTTACCTATACAGTGGTTGAAGTTGTCAAAAAAGTTTAGTGTTAAAATTTTAATTCGACAGCAGGCTATGTATTAAGCCAGAGCAAAGCAAAGTCGTGGGCTTAAACCGTCATTAGACATTACCCTTCTTTATCGACAGACTTCGCAGCCGGCTGTTTAGAGTACAGGAAAATTACGGGGCCAGTGTAACGATCTTACTGACTCTATCAAGCAAGCACCGCCTAGCCGAGATTCGAACATGCGACGACTGGCTTGTTAGACCAGTATCGTACCTCGAAGCTAAGTGAGCGGTGTATTGAGACAGAAAGTCAATCAAATAAGTAAATATTTTATAGATGACACGCATCCTAAGTAACAGTTTGAGTTTGTTGCACTTTCATAATGGTATTTATAACGAAATTTGGTAAAAAAACTACCATAATCGTGTAATAAAACTTTTAATATTACTTGGGAGATGTTTTGTCAAATTCAAAATCCCACTGTACAGTATTATAGTACTGAGCTTCCAACTAGTACAGAAAAATATTCAGAAAAGTTTTGGAAAAGGAAACTATGCTCTGAGAAGGAAAAATAGGAAAGCAAGTTGGAAATGAAAAATAGGCAAAGATTATAAGAAATCTGAAAAGGGATTAGGAATTTACTTTTGAAGACAACAAAAAAAATAGGAAATGAAAAATTTGAAAGAGAAACAATGAATATGAAAAGGAATATGACAGGACAAAATGTGCAAGAAAATGGAAGGGCAACCGAAACGAGCAATTGAAATGGAAAGACGAATCGATATAAACAAATTAAAAAAAGGAATTGGTAAAGGAAAATAATAAACGGAACATACCAACGTAGAAATTAATGCAAATTGGAAAAAGCAAATGAATAAGTGAACTAAAGATGTGAAGACGAAAGACAAAGTTTAGGAAGTGAAAGAAGATAATAAATTCAAAAAAACTAAAGAAGGGGAAAATGTAAAAGAAACCTGTAATAGGAAAATTGAAACAGTTAAGCAATTCACTCGAAAAAGTCGAAAAGAGAAGGGAAAATAAAAGGAGGTGGGAATGTGAAATAGACAGAAAAATGGGGAAAATAAATGGAAAAGTTAAAATAGAATGGGGAATGGGAATGATATGGAAGACTGAAAGTGATTAAGCGGAATAAGACAGTGAAAAAAATGGAAAGCTGAGAAACGAATAACGGTAGATGATAAGAAGAGTAATGGAAATGTGACATGGAAAGAGAAATAGGAAAAGCTATGGTAAAAATAAAAATAAAAACAGAAATGAATAAAAAATGAGATAGCAAAATGAAAGAGTATAATTGAAAAGGGAAATAGAAAAAGAAAATGAGAAATAAAAGGGGAAACAGGCAAGATAATAAGGAAGTGAACGTGAGAATAGAACATGTGAAAGAGAAGTAGGAAAAATGCTACAGGAAATATAGAAAGGATAATATGAAACAGATATGGGATAGAGAAATAGATAGCGAAAATAAAAAAGCTCAATCGGAAAGTGAAACCAAAGAGTGTATTGTAAAAGTAAAAAGCGAACCCCCCTTGAGTACAAACGTATTTCGCAGCCGCATATTAGAGTACAAGACAATTTCGGGGCAATTGCGATGATCCTCCCGAGATTCCCGTCCAACCGAAATGCGAACATACGACGACTGGCTTGTTAGACCGGCATCGTACCTCGAAGCTAATTGAGCAGTTGGAAAAAGTAAATGAGAAGTGGTAAGGGAAAATTACTAAGCAGCAATAGAACTAGGAAAAATAAACAAGAAAGAAAAATGGGAAAGGTAAGTGGGAAAGGGAAAAAGCAAGATGAAGTTTAAAAGGCGGGTTGTAAAGGAAAGAAAGGTCTGAACGACAAATTTTATTAATGGAAGGATAAATGTATGGGCGGAAAGAACACAACAAAAAGAAAATAGAAATGGGAAATGAATATCAATAACTGATACGAAGAGGGGTGATAATGGGAAATGGAAATGAGAAAGGGAAAAGTGAAAAGAAGATAAAAGATAGAAATGAAGAAAAAATGAATCATGGAAATAAAAGAATGTAATTGGAAAGTGAAATAAGAAAAGCAAATGAGAATGTAGCAAGGAAATGAAAAAGCAAAATTAAAAAAGAAAAACAAGAAGTGATAAGAGAAAATGCGGATATGGGAATAAAAATTGGGAAAAATAAACAGAAGTCGGAAAGGAAAAGGAAAGGAAGCAGAGAAGGGATCCAGAGAAAACAAAATGGGAAGTATAATGGAGAAAAATGAAAATAGAAGGGGCAACGTAACGGAGAAATGCGAAATAGAAATGAAAGAGGGAGTGAGAAATGACAAAGAAACATGAGTAAATCTACAACAAAAGGCAAAAGACTGCCATTTTGAAATAATAGAAATAATAAAATAAAATGAGAGGAGATGTGAAATAGGCAGAGAAATGGGAAAGATAATCGGGAATGTGAAAATAGAATAAGAATGATTTGGTGTTTTGAGTGAGGAAGGGGAACAAGTAAACGAAAAAAATTAAACGAAAAACCAGAAAAGTAAACCAAACAAAAAAAAAAGAAAAAAATGCAGTACGGAAAAGAAGTGGAAAAGTTAGATAATAAAGGGAATGAATAAGTAAAATGTAAAAATCGATATATGATAAAGGAAATAAGAAAGCAAAATAAGAAAGGGAAAAAAGATAAGAGATTGAAATAAAGAAGGGGAGTGAGATATTAAACTAAAAAACTTCTTAGGAATTGAGACAGGCAAATGAAAGCAAACAATTGGAAAGCGAAATAGGAGCAGAAAATGGAAAATCAACAACGAAATGGGAAAGCCAAAATTGAAATAAGAAAGAAAAAGAACAAATAATAATGAAAAACGAACATGTGAACAAAAAATGAGCGAAAAGGAATGAGAACTGTGAAGAATGAGAATTCTGGGGAAAGTGTGAATGACAAATGGAAAAGTGCAATTATTAGGGAAAATTCAAAAGCTAAATTGGAAAGAGAAAGAAAAGAGACAAGTTGGAAAAGTGATTGAGGAGTGGCGATAGAAATGGAAAATCAAAAGCATAAATGGAGCTGGAAAAGATGGGTGAAAAATGTGGAAGATAAATGCGAAAGGCAAAGGAGAAAAACTGGTTTAATATAGAGATATGGAAGGAAGCAGAAGTTACATTAAGAAGTTAAGGAAGGAAGCTACGAAGTTGGAAAGATAGAGGGAAGGGAAATGTAAAACATTTTGTCATAAATGGAAATGGAAATATCAGTAAGACATACGAAGACGGATGGAAATGTAAAATGAATAGGGAAATAAAAAAGGGAAAGGCAAAAATAAAATAATAGATAGAAATGAGTAAAAAAGTGAGATATGCAAATGTTGAAATAGAATTGAATGAGTAAACAGAAAAAGAAATTGGGTATTTAACAAAGAAGATGGGAAAGGAAGGAAAGGAACATGAGAAAGCAAAATAAAAAATTAAAATAAGAAGGGGACAGGAAATGAAAATACGAAAATGGGAATAGAAAATGGCGAAGAGAAGTAGGCAACAGAAATGGAAAAGAAAACCGGTAAAGAAGGAAAGGGAAATAGAAAAGACAAATAGGAAAAATCTACAGGAAGCAAAATACGA
Source organism: Sabethes cyaneus (assembly GCF_943734655.1). Classification (NCBI taxonomy): domain Eukaryota; kingdom Metazoa; phylum Arthropoda; class Insecta; order Diptera; family Culicidae; genus Sabethes; species Sabethes cyaneus. Next base: position 156,561,262 of record NC_071354.1, on the reverse strand, counting down.
GAAGAAAATTGCAATGGGAAGCAGTACTTAGAATGTCAGTCCCATTTGGAGAATTGAGAAAAAAATTGTAAAGCAAAATGGGACAGGGAAAAGAACTGAAAGCCTGATAGGTAAATTGGAAAAGGAACTAAAAAAGGAATTTCGGAAAGATATATGAGTTATAAAAATGGACACAAGTAAATGTAAACAGTAAGGGAATGGGAAAATGAAACGAGAAAAGAAAATGTGAAAAGGAAACTGTGAAATCAAATAGTTGAAAGAAAAGAAAGTGAGATGGGAATTGGGTGAAAATATAAAGATGTGGAAGTTAAAAAACTAGGGAAAGTACGGAATTCTAACTATAAGAGACACAGAAAACAGCAATTTTAAAAAACCAGAAAGAGGAGCAAGAACGAAAACTGTACAAGGCAAATGACAAAAAACTTAAGTAGTAAAATATGGGAAAAGATATATGGAAAAGGAGGTAGAAAAGAGGTATTCGAAAAAGATATAAAAGCAACGCAAAGTAAAATAAATGAAATAGGAAAGTCGAAGAAAGTTCAATTGGAAGCAGACGTAATAAAACCAACTAAAAGACGATGAGAATGGAAAAAGATATAAAAACGACAAAGTAAAAGGGAGACATAACAGCAAATTAAAAGACTCAAATTGAAAAGTGAAATAGGAATGCAAATTGGGAAAAAATAGGGAGGAAAATGATAAAAAACAGGTGGGTGTGCAAAAAGAAAATGGAGAAGAAAAGTCGGACAAAGTGAAATGGGGAAATGAAACAGAAAATAAAATGCCAAGGAATTCAAAAGAAAAAATATGGAAAAAGAGTAATGTAAAGGGAAACGGAACGAAACATGCAAATAAAGAAGCTCGAATGAGAAGCAGAAACAAGGAAGGGAAGTGGAAAAAGAGTATGGGTAAAGTAAATGGCAAAAGGAAAATGAGAAAGGGAAATGGAAAAACATGGAGGACCGTGAAAAATAGAAACTGGAAAGAGATTTGGGAAAAGCAAATAGAGAATAGAAGAATAGAAAAAGGAAATAGATAGGGGTGAAATTATGAAATGAGAAAGAAAACTGGAAACGTAAGTGGGAAAACTAAATGAGAAAAATCAATTAGAAGGCGAAATGGGCAAGTCAAATTGAAAATGGAAAGAAGAATGAATAAAAAATAGGAAAAGCATGACAAAGAGAAAGTGACCATCGAGTAGAGGCAAATCGAATAAGCATGCATGAATGATGAATGGAAAAAACGGTAATAAATATAGTCAACTAAACACCGCAAGTAAATTTGCAAATCAAGCAGAAAACAAAAAATTGAAAACGGAAGAGTCGTCATCATTTTTGATGTATTTCAACTAGTTCCGTCTTCTATGGTAAATAAACAATTTAATATCATATCGTTTCTGGTTATAATTAACTGGTATTTTTCGACTGTGTATCGAATAATTGGGAATTTGGTTGTTCAGTCATTAAATTATAGTAGACGCTAGATTTTCCTTTTATGCTAACGTTTCGATCCGGATTTGGATCTTCATCTGGGCTTAAAGTGTTGATTTAGACAAAGACGATCAGCACTTTAAGCCCTGATGAAGATCCAAATCCGGATCGAAACGTTGATGTAAAAAGCAAAATCTAGCGGCTACTATAATTTAATGACTAAACGGCCTAATCCCAATCATTCGGTTTCTCGTTATACATTATTAAAGTTGGTTTATCTGTATTGATAAAATTACGAATATATAACCATTCAATACTTTTCCGCGTAAAATCATTCAACTTTGCATGTAACTTAAATTTTTTTTCCGTTCAGCATAATGAGAAAAAAGGTTGGCAATTTTTAAATCACCGACAGTTTTTATCATTATCATCATCATCATCATCACCAACTGCACCATCACCATGCACAATTCAGCCTACATTGCACAGCGGGTAGGCAGGCTCTGCTGGACGCTAACGGGAGCGGGGGAACCTTTACTGTCTTGACTGCAGGCTAAAGTTTGTAGATTCTTCATTTATTCTTTGTGAAAAATTCTGGCCATGGCCAGAAGAAAAATGAACTTCATCCCAATGAGATGGGATCTTTGCGAAAGAAAATAAAAACTAGCAAAATTGCGGCAGCTTTCTTGCATTATTCTCATTTTCATTAGTAGTACACAAGCTTCGCGGAGCACAAGTGGAGAGCTCTTGCAATGTTAAATAATAAGAACTGTAGTTGGCAGCAGCCAGTGCACGATGCAGTATATTTATGGGCAAAAGTTACAAGAAAGATTTAAGAAATATTTAAAAGAACTAGTTTTTTTGTGCTTCTCAGTCTGCGTCAAAAAGTTTTTAAATTGGACTGCAGGATGAGCTGCAACTAATGGCAAATGCTGCACATGACATGAACGATAAACTGATGGTGTAGAGTGTCAATAAAAGTTGAGATAATTAACTGACCATAATTACAAATGCGTTCAATGGGATTAGTGGACAAGATTCAACAAAAAGAATAAGTAAATTTGGAAAGATCGGTTTATTCCTTTTCAGCTTCCAACTTAGCGTTTACGTGTAGGGTGGAAAAGCAGATGTCATCAGATAAAAGTCCCCACCCACACGGCTGGAATAAATGCCCATCTTTGTCGATTTGTTGAACAGACAAAGTCCTACTAAATACGCAGGATATGCACTGCACTTTTTCCCATTGAAAACATTGTTTGGGTTTAATGCCATTTGGAAAAGAGTACAAGCATGAGAATGACTGCAGGTTATTTGTTCAAAACTTTCTGAGTTTCCAAATAATGGCAGCACACAATTCGGTTGTGGTACTAATCCTCCAGTTGGGTAAAAATTTTCGTGCCCATCCCCAATGCACACACCGAGGGCGCAACGGGAAGTTATGATCATCTGAACGTACTGCGCATCAGAACTGTCCAATCTTTTTGCTGGACCTACATCAAACGGCATAGTAAAAAGGGGACCGGCCGGATCTAGACCGTAGATTGCTGCTATTTTGCCTCCTAGATTCCTCCCGGTATGGCCGCTTATTTGAGCTCCTAAACTGTGACCCACTAATGTCACTTTGCTCAAAGGAATGCCCTGACCGTTTAAATAGGTGATAAAGTTGGCCATATACGCTCCTACGCGGAAAGTGTGGTTGACCGCTATCGCATAACCGTACAGGCATAGTTTGCTCCAGTCCACAACGCACACATTCGTATCCACGAACTTCAGATAATCAGCTGCCATGTTTCTCACCCAGATCCTGTTACCATTGTCTAGCCAGCCGTGAGTGATGAAAACCATTGGTTTGCTGGCTACGATTTTGGAACTAAAGTTACCATCGTTTATAACAGTTTGCGAAAGCTCCGGAGAATTTCTGCAATCAATGATCGATCAATCATAGAGTAAGTTAATCGCGAATGATTTTACCTATTTCCACACTGAAAAATTACATCCGACTCGATGGGGTTTTTAGTATCGCCCGTTAAAATATATTGGATGTCATTGCTCATAACTTTGAAAATACTGTCCATTACATTAGCCGCATTGTAATCGGTGTTAACGTTAAAAATGTCCAGAAGACCGGCGGAGGCGCGGTCCCCGAAAACAGCTACAGCCAGTGTTATCACAAGATGAAACATGGTCCCATTAATTGCTTAATTACTCGGGAGCATAGTTCCAACTGAAGATGCATTTTTGAAGGCCACCGATTATATACCGTTTCGAAACAAAAGCCCTTGATTGTACGTTTAAATTTTATTGAAACAGCTTTGCATCGACCTTGAAATTTTGTTTCGAATGCTGAACCTGAAGGTGTACGCTAAAGCGTGCGTCAATTTAGCAATGCTTATTTATTTTCCTTTAGCAGCATCTGTCCGCTACTGTTGTGCCAATTAATTATGCAATGATCCTGATGATTTGTTGATCACTAGACCGAGCCTTGCGGGTTTAGAAGGCGTTTCCGGGAATGTTTTATTTCATAGAAGATGTTTCTAGTTATGATCAGTATTGTCAGGTTTGTATTTCATGTTGAAATTTCGATTAAATTAAATGGATAGAAATATGTCCGTACCACGTCCATGTTTTCTTATGAAAGAGCGGGACCTATAATCAAAATTTGGCGAACAAGAATGCGTGCAAACTTTTTTTATGATGTTTGATTATTATAAAATACAGGAAAAATATTCAGTTAAGTTTCCGGATACGAACTGCCGGACCTTTTGTTTAACTCTTACTACTGTTCTGTACAGTTCTTTTCTCCGTATTGGCAGGTTGTCAAATCCGGCCAAAATAGCACGGAACAATTATGTCGCTTTAGGAATCTTACCAGACTTTTTCCAGTCCAGATACTTATTTACGTTAAACTTATTGCTTGACGGTCCTGGTTACAATTAAAATATTGCTTTTCAAGCCACAGATACAAATAGTCCTCCAAACCCAATTTTTTGGCGACCTTCGACAGTGTCACAAGCTGGAAGATGACTTTCTTCGTCCAGATTCCGTAAAAGCCGCTTGCCCAGGAAATTGTTTGAAATCTGCGTTGACGTAGATTTTGTCGTCCACCGTCCCTTCGAATACGTGATCATCATCAGTATCGTCGTGTACAGCGTCCAGGATCGTGTTTGGCAGTTTTGTTTTATTTATAGATACAATTTGATCTTTTTTCACTGTCTTGATACAGTGCGATAGTTGAATGAAAGAAAAATCGAAATATTACTAATTTTGTCTTTCGATCTCCCGCCGATTCATGCTTCCATTACTGGCTGTCAACAAATGTCAACAAATTATTAAGTGGCTCACAGCTGATTCGCTCACTTTTAACGGTTTTCACGGCCTGTACGTGCGATTTGTTTAGATTTTCGCAATTCGCGATGCATTACTCCTTTTTCTTGGATGCTATATGATAATTAAAGTGCGAATGTCAAAATCCAAATACAGGCATCATTCTGCAAAAGAAATGCGTCTAGTTTAAATCGACCAAACTTTGATCATAACACTCTTTTTAGTAAATCAAGTGAAAAAGGTTTTGCGCTGATTCGAAGATTTTTGTATTTCTGAGGCTTAATAAGGGTAAATTTTTTTTTCATGATCATTATATAGGAACGACTGAATACATTTTATCAGGGGATAATATTATCGTACTTTTCCAACGATTAGAACTAGACGCTGATTCGAGGATCTAGCAGTTGACCAACGAACTGGGCGTAAGGCCTAGCGACTTTGTCACATTTAATATCATGGTTATAGAAGGTCTTCCAGCATATTTTTTCTATTAGGGGGGACTTAGACTTAGATATACTCCTTGACAAGTACATCTGGAGGTCCCTGAAACACAGGTCGACCTCGTTTTGATCGACTGTCGGAACATCTCGGACATTATTGACGTCGCATGGCATCGAAGCGTTAACGTTGCTCGGATCCTTACCTAAGCAATGGTGTAAAACTTCAAACAAATTGTCGGAGGGAACGCTAGAACAAAGTAAAGAAACGAAAGTGTTGATAGTGTCCGAAAACAATGGGACAATGCGTGAAGAGCGCAAAATAAAGTAAGGAAGGGTCATTGAAGCAACGCTTAAGATGTTGTGTACCGTTCCTCTTTTCCCAAGCTGGAGGATCCGCTGATCAAATCAATCTATAATCGGAGCCAAGTATAACCAGATTCGGGCTCAATTTCTCATCCTAGTTCCTGAGGATCGTAGGTATTGGTAAATCATTGAATCACAGTGGACTGGATCAACCCTCCCTTACCTAGTTTACCGCTACTTCCCCTTCACGTCTTGTCACATTTTGTTCGGACACTATCAACACCTTAGTTTCATTACTTTCTTCTACCGTCCCCGTCGTCGATTGTAAAAACTACCGTTATGAAAAATTAATTATGTGCCTGACACGACCTTATTAAATGGATCAAGACAAAACACGTGATTGATATATTCAAATAAAAGTCGGAGTATTATGTTCTGTCACATGGAAATTTTTTAAAATATTTTTTTGCTGTTGGTGAGTTATGGCCAGAGCTCGAAAAAATTAATAGCCCTGCATGAAGGCGAATATAAAACGCATTCAGCGCATACGGCTTACCCCTGGTAGTATTCTTTTATTTGTCAGCGCTTGGACATGATTACTGAATCGCTGACAGTGTTTGTTTTTCTCAGTTATCTACCCTTCAAAATTGCAGTGCTGAATGATTTCCCGACTAACCTGTCACTCAATTTTCTTGCTCTGGACTGCTATTTTAGGTCTCCAAGTTTAATTTCTTAAACTGCCTGCTTTTTAAAATCAAATAAAACCTGGCTGAAGGAAATTAATTCGGAAGAAACACTTTGGAGCAATGTTTACATTTATTGTAATTTCAAAATGAATGCATGATTCACATTTGATTTCACGCACTATTGTCGAGAATGAATGAAAGTAGAGAACAACATGAACAGGAACGCAAATGATTTGCTCGAGTCTTTGGTTTCAGGTTGGCAAAGCTAAGTTAATTTCGTCTGTACCAGAAATAGAAAAGAATTAGCAGTATATTGTATCAATTCAGAAAATGAGAAAATGGAAGAAAATGAGAATAAGCTGGAATAAAAGGAAAAACACGGAACGAAAAGAGGAGAAAAACGCTATAGAAAAGGAGTAGCCTGATAATGAGGAAAAAGAGGACAGAAAAACAGGATAAAACAAATAAAATAAAAACAAACGTGATAGAAAAAGAGGAAAAGCAGGATATTATAAGAGAAAGATTAGAACAGAGCAAAATAATGAAATGAAGTTAACGGGATAGAAAACAAAAAACGGGTCAGCAGTAACAGGAAATTCAGTAAGGGCGAAAAACGGTGCAGGCGAAGAAGAGAAAGAGAAAAAAGTGGGTGGAAAAAAAGCAAACAAAACAAATATAGGGAAGTTGGAACAGAAATAGAAAGAAAAGTATAACATAAAAGGTGGGAAAAGGCGAAAGAAAAAGAGGGAAAACGAGACAAAAAGGAAAAACGGTACAAAAATTGAAAGGAACAATAGCGAAAAAGAAAAATGAAAGAGGAAACAGGAAACGAGGAGAATGGGTCAAACAGGGTAATGGAACAAGATGAGATGGAAAGATGGGACTGAAGATGAAGAAAAGAATATTAGGAAAAACAGACTAAAGAAAAAGGAAAAACGGGAGAAAAAAAGTCGAGAAAGTGGGGGGCAAGAGACAAAAAACAATTCAAAAACAGAATAAACGAGACAGAAAAGAAGAAGTAACGGGGTATCATCTAAAAAAGGAAAAACAGAATAAACAAAGATGAAAAACGAGAAGGAAAGCAGAGTTAGACGTAGACTGGAAACAAAAAAAGGAAACAGGGAAGAGAAAAAACCGAAAACAGGAAGGAAAATTATAAAAAATTGCTCGAAAAACAGGTCTGAAATCAAGAAAGAGTGGGGTGGTAAACGAAATAATGGAATAATGAAACAGAAGACACGGAAAAAACTAAAACGAGAGATAAAAAGGAGACAAAGAAGACAAAATGGAACAAAGAGTGGAAATACGAAACAGAAAAAGATAGAAAGGAACAGAAAAGAGGTAAACCGTGTGAGAGAAAAGAAAAATGTAATGAAATCGAGTAAAAATTAAGTGTTCATGTCCAAATTTAAGTGTAATTTAATGTCGTCAAGTTCAATTGAATGTCCGATTTTTCACTTTAAACTTCAAGTCTAATTTAAATCCAAGTTTTGGTTAAATTTAAATTCAGATTTAAAATTTAATTTCTAGTACAATTTGGATTTCAATTTCAAGTCTAATTTCAGATGTTTTCATGTCTAATCTCAAGTCTAATTTCAATCAAATTTACGTCCAATTTCAGTTTCAAATTTAACTTTAGCGTCGCTTGTACAACTCCACTTCAGCTTCCCAGTTGGCTTCGAGATATGACGCTAGCCTAATAAGCCAGTCATCGTATGGTCGAATCTCGGCTGGGAGAGGCAATAGGATCGCAGCAACTGGCCCTGCAATTGTCCTGTACTCTAACAGCTGGCTGTGAAGTCTGTCGTATAAAAACAGAAGGTCAAGTTTTGATAACGGAATGTAGCACCTAGGCTTTGCTTTGTCAATCGTAACTTCAAATGCAGTTCCGTGTCCAATTTCAACTTTAATTTCAAATCCAACTTAAAGCCCAATTCCAAGTCTAGTTCAATTCTAATTTCAAGTTTAATATTTAAACGTTCCGGGAAAATCACCGTTTGCTGGATGTACGCTGGCCTTTGTAAATCATCATGTTTTGGCGTAATGATAATAACAATGATTATAGGTAACCTTGCCATAACAAGCAGTAAATGTATTATTCAATGTATTCGCAAGTGGTTCCGGTTCCTAAGTTCATTGATCTATGCTAACCTCCTGGCAAAAGAATCACGAGCAATTGTGCAAAATTGCTGGTTTGCGCACGATTTTCAAGGCTCGCCTTAATTCTGTCCGTCAATAGCAGCAATTGTTTCAATTTACGTATTTTTAATACGCAGTTCACGCAACACAACAATTATCCTATTAATCAACGCTGCCGAAAACGACAGTTGAATAAACAGAATTCGTCTGGCATAAAACATGATATCTTTATAGTCTTGTAAAAAGTATTAAAAAGCCATTAGTTGTCTTTCAAATTTGGAAAAGATGAGACGCCTGTTTGAAGTCTTTTTCGTCGTCCTACTGGGACAAAATGCGTTTGCTGGACTGTTGGACATATTTAGTGCCACTTCTGATTACGATGCCGCCTTTTTGATGGACAGTTTTTTCGGGATTGTAGCCAACACTACTAAATACATCATCAATGGGGATTCTACGAATCCAATCGAGGTGGATGTTACTTTTTGGTGTGGAAACCGGTAAGAATGTGGTAGGTTATCAGTTGAACTTAGTATTAAACTTAAGTGAATATTTTGCAGTAATTCTCCCAATCTTGAGCAAACTGTGATAAACGATGGAAGCTTGAGTTCAAAGCTTGTTACCTCAAAACCGATTGTTTTTATCGTTCATGGATGGTTGGACAATCGTAACCGTAACTGGATTCGATCGATGACAAGTGATTATTTGCAATATGTAGACACGAATATCTGTGTAGTAGATTGGGGAAATTTGGCTATCTATGGCTATGCACTTGCTGCAAATCATACTGTACGAGTGGGCGCGTATTTGGCGAAGTTTATCACCTACCTTAATCAGCAGGGAATACCGTTGAGTAAGGTAACGCTTGTAGGTCATAGCATGGGAGCACACGTCAGTGGCAATGCTGGTATGAATTTGGGAGGCAAGATTGGGGCAATCTATGGTCTCGATCCGGCTAGTCCCTTGTTCAAAATGCCATTTGATGTTGGAACCTCGAAAAGGCTGGACAAATCAGATGCTTCGTATGTGCAGATGATCATTACATCTCGCTGTACTTGGGGTGTATGTACCGGAGATGGTCACGAAAACTTTTACCCAACCGGAGGATCAGCTCCGCAACCGAATTGCGTAATTCCCTTGTTTTCCAACGCGGAAGCTGCTGAGCCTATTATCTGTAGTCACGCTCATTCGTACACGCTGTTCAGAATGGCGTTGAATACTCGCAATGTCTTCAACGGTAAGCAGTGTTCTACTTACGCGGGATACTTGCTTGGATTGTGCATCTTCAACAAGTCTACAAAGATGGGGATCTATACTAGTCGAGTTGGGGGTGATTTCTATCTGATGACATCCGTGTTTGAGCCGTATACAGTTTAATAACTTGTACATAGTTATTTGGTAAGAAAATAAAAATGTAAGAGCAGTTGAACATTTTCGTGTATTTTTTTTTAATTTTCTATTTCTATTGATGTAAATTTTCGTAAACTTTTATAGAACCCTTTCAGGTCAGCTAGGTTTTATAATTATGCAAGAGTAGGAGGTTTTTTTGTGATTAAGATTTAAATCAAACACGTCTTCTGTTTAGTCTTTGCTGAATGTAGCGTTGCTTTATCCATTTTTGCACTGAATATAACATGAGAAGATATCCTTATTTCGAAACAAGTGTTTCTTTCATACGCATAGGGAATAAAACTATTGTTAGACCATTCACGCACATTACTGTATACCAGCGCTGATCCGAGTCCATCTTCAATTTTATTCATAATACAAGTTTCGTTCTGAATTCATCTCATATATTTTTAAATACGCTTTCCCCAAGATTCAACCCACTTTCTTCTGTGTAATAATCGAGAAGGTTATGTCGTAGGTGACTGAAATCAGGATTAGTTTCTTTATTCGGTTTTATTCAGTGACTTCGCATTCACAGAAGGCACACAGTTCATGGACTACTACTCTGCTATGGCACGTTTGTGCGATCCAACCAAATTTTAATTTTCCAAATGGCTTTTAAATAATTCACCCTCACTGCCATGCTGCTGTGGAATGAGAACACACTCCGGAAGCGGAGTAGGCCGGACCACATTTACACATGCGGCGTGGCCTATATTTTCGCCAGTCGAGTCTCGCCCGGTTGAGAAAATTGTGCTATATGTGCTCCCCCGTACCGTAGCCGTTGCCGTAGCCGACCGGCAGTGGCAGGCCAGCAGGCAAGTCCAAGTCGACCCTAGGTATAGGTGCTTTTGCACCTAGAGTCCACTGATGTGGTTTCTCGCTAGAAAAGCAGATATGAAAGGGTTCATCGTACCACGATAGCGTCTTGTTGACATTAATGCTGCAGTTGCACTAGACTGGAAATAATGTGGAGCATAACCGTCCATAATGAGGCGTTTTCGAGGGCACCGAAAGGAAAACTGGCATTGTTTCAAAAAGCGTGAATGCAATCTTTGCAAACTAATGGCAAACCTAAATGCGAAAGTATGAAAGAAAATATACGGAATAATAATATTAAAAGCCTATGCGTGAACAAATGTTCCTATTTCTGATGTAATGGGATTTCGCAGTCAGCCCTTTTCTCGTGAATACTTCGAGCAATTAAATCGAGTGCGCCATGAAATATATCTTAAACATATTTTTGTCTTGCTACCAGGGCTGGAAAAATGCAAGTTTATTGGAGAACTCTATAGAAAAGAAAGCGCTAGTCAGGAATATTTTTACAGATAAGAAGCCGTAGGATTTGGTCGTAAAGCGGGATACACAGTTCAAAAGAAGTGGAATAAAAGCTATCAACAAATGCTCAAGATATAAATTACTTTAGCGTTTGCTCAATCAGTACGAACCTGTCAAGAAATAGTGTTCCACGTTCAGAAGGCGCAGTTTTCATGCAATTGAAGTAAAAAGTCACTTTTCCGTTAAGAATAATATCTGATTCGAATATTCCTACAAAAAAAATAGAAGGGTCTGTGTTTCAGGACACAAACGCAGGATCGGCGTAGGACTATGAATATAGAATACATTACACCTATAGGTTAGAATCATTAGGACCGTAGCAACTGGTTCTGCAATTGTCCTGCACTCTAACAGCTGGCTGCAAAGTCTGTCGTATAAAAACAGAAGGTAAAGTTTCGACAAAGGAATGTAGCACCTAGGCTTTGCTTTGCTTTACACCTATAGGTACCGTTCCTCCTCTTAATAGTAATACCACGGACCTTTCAATAGATTTCGTAAAAAGGCAGCTTCTCCTAAAACCCATTCAAAGGTCGAGCTCAAAGTTGTCATTGAGAGATGCGATGAAATACCGTTTCTTAAAAAAGCAAAAAGGGCATTGTTTTGAGAAGTTTCAAGACACAAGTTGTATCGGACAATACAGCGTATAGCAAAATCGATCAAGGATGCCCTAAGTGTTTTTGGTAATGAAATACAATTCACCGTTACGCATCATGAAACCTAACGCAAGGCTGTTTCCGGAGAAATTCCTGGAAAAGCTTTTTATACCTCGTTCATTCGGTAGAAAGCTGGTAAATGGTGAAACAATGCGGTGGTTCTCAATTCCTATCCGTGACTCTACGCGGTACCAGCTGGCATACGAGTTATCGTGAAGGCGTACAGGTAATCAATCCCTGTGGGAATTCGATAGTATACTGGTAGAGAAGGGGTGCTCTTTCGAGCTACCAAGCGTCTAATCTCCATGTTTAAAATTGGTCAAAATGGCGTCTGTGCTCCACGTTAAAGGCAACCGATCACCTTTGTCGTACCAGTCTATAGTCTATAGTGAATACGATTGTCAACTTGATGTTAGGATCATCGGGGATCTGAATGTTTAGGCCGACTAGGAGGTAGAATTCGCAACGGTGATTGAACAGTTCAAATTCCAACATACAAATCCAAAACCAAACAATTAAGCCTTGCGAAATAGAAAAAACTGTTAGCCGATAACATAATTCGACCTTCAATTTCCCCATATAATTCACCAATCCTTCTAGTGCTAAAAATGTCGATGATCAACACGACAAAATAGTGTTTGGTCGTAGAGTTCCGTGGCAGATAAATTCCCATTGTCTAGAATCGACGATATCCTAGATCAATTAGGTTGATACTTCACTACACTCGACTTGACATCAGCTTTTCACCAAGTCGAACTTGATGAAAATTCTAAGTAATATACCGCCTCCTTTACTCAAACCGGCCACTATGAATTCAAAAGATTATCGTTTGGTCTAAATATATCACCAAACAGATTTCAAAGGATGATGACCATCGTTTTAAGCGGGTAACCTCCCGAAAGTGCATTTTTATACATTGATGATATAATTGCAAAAGTTGAATGATGTCGGCAGCTGCTCGAGCGGCACGGTGATTGTGAAATTTTGATTCCGGACAAAAACTTTTCCTAGTACAGGATCACCACAATCAACAAAATGTTTCCAAGCTGATGGGATGGGAATGTTTCTCCAATAATTTAAAGCAATGGAACACTGTTCATTGAACCTGATGTTAAAATCAACACCGAATACAGAATACCTCGATATAAGACAATTCATCATTTCAAAAAGTATCGAAATTGACTTCTTCACTTTTTTTTTGCATTAGTGGTCGCCAATTTTTCTCTGTGTTGTGTGTTTACGATTTTTGAACTATTTATTAATGTTTTGAAGAACCATTTGCTTCTTATCGTCAAAAAGCACTACATGAATGCATCATACTTTCAACAAGATTCTGCACCATCTCATCAAGCGAAAGGATATCGATCTTCCATCTTCCGGGATAGCCACCTTCCAGTTGGCTTCGAGGTATGATGCTGGCATAATAAGCCGGTCGTCGTATGTTCGAATCTCGACTGGGAGAGGCTTTTAGAGTCAATAGGATCGTAGCAACTGGCCCTGCAATTGTCCTGCACTCTAACGGCTGACTGAGAAGTCTGTCGTATAAAAAAAACAGAAGGTCAAGTTTCGATAACGGAATGTAGCACTTAGGCTTTGCTTTGCCTCAGGATGTCGTACGTGTCAGCTGTCAATAACGATTGCGACTTGCCAGTATTTTGAACCATCCACGGACAATGGCTTTCTGCAGCATCTCGAGGATGGTGTATTTTCAGCTCGAGCCTTGTTTTCCAAAATGGCCAAGAGAGATTCATCAATCGGATTTGCATGTGGTAAATTCTAAGGCCATTGTGCGGTCAAAAAGAAGTTCGGAGCGTTGTTTTTCAGCCTTTCTTGGCTCACTTTATGAGACGGTGCAAGTAGCGATTTTCCAGTTGAATACAAAGCAATCATACTGTTACCTTTTTCTGTTTTGCTTGTGTCTGACTCTGACGCGGTCCAACGTAAACTTTTTTTTATAAAGTGGAGGAGCTTTTGTTGCGAAGAATGATAAACTGGATGAAACTGGGAAGTTTCGATATGAGGCCAAAAATATATTAGGTCGTTTAACGGTAGGAGGCACTCCAACCCACACTCTCTCCATTAGTACCCAAACAGGACTTAAAAAGGGTTCGCAAGTTGAATGTGACTGCCGTGAATGCGTACACTTTCCGCATTCAACCTGCGCTTTTTGAACGATCATTTGACTGTTTTTTGAATCCAGTCAATCTGCTGCTTGCCCTGCTGCCGTTTTATAATTCATGCTGCCTCTCAGCAGCAGCAAACAGTCATACTCCTGCTTTGCGCGTTCATGTGAAAAATCTAAACTGCAACCTGACTGGAAGCATAAGATGACGTATTTTATCGTTTCTCTTTTTGTCTCCAAATCGGCTGCTCACAGTAATAGTTTGTCACCCAGACATCGATCCGACGCAAGCAAAATGTTCGTTTGTATTGGACGGAGTCCGACCGACTTCTTCCATGCACAGGTAGTGGTTGTTTTTTTCTAGTATTGAATATACGATAGCGCGGTTGCTTTTCGTTAATGTGGGGACTGCCAGTCATTTGACTGTTTTGCAGTCTTTCGCTACTCCAAATGGTAAAGGCAACTTGACCGAAACGACAATGTTAAAAAGGCTTAGAATGCATTCGTTCTACTGCGTTCAATCGGCGTTTTGACTGAGCAAACTGCCAGTTGTGTTTTGCATTGCGTTTTATTTCACCACTAAACGGACGGTGTGAACTTGAATGCGCTGTGGTGTGACTGCGGTAGAAAAAAAGGATCGATCGAAGCCTTGTACCCAAGTGTTTTTGCAATTTAACTACCGCCGCACCAGTATATTAGATAGTCACATGTCTAGTGTATGTGTGCGTGTATAGATTGTTAAAAATTGGAGGAACAAAACTAGGTATGATACTATCTAATATAAAAAAGTTCAACTGTTTCCACCAGTGCATCTGCAAAACATTGAAAAGTGTCGAAATAATGTGCCGAGAGAAGATAAGAGCCCCGGAATATACTGTGGTCAGGGTTGCCACATGCACAGATTATTCTGTGTTTAACAGATATTTAAAAGAAATCACCTGTACAGAATCTGTATGCATAGAATACAGATTTTCGCCAAATTACACAGATTAAACAGATTTTTGAGCTTTTACATGAGAGTGAAAGAGACGGAAATAGTCAGCAAAATGACTCTCTATCTTTTTCACTCTCATTGTTTTGCATTGGACAGATTTGTGCACAGATATTTTTCCTCGCCGTACAGATTGTCAGATTTTTCCAACAAAAAACACAGAATTATATGTGGCATCCCTGACTGTGGTACAGATTTGTTGTTGTAGTACAATTATCCCAGCCAGGGCCTTAAACTATCACCGAATTTCAAATAAAACAGAAAATTTTTTTTCTCAGCATACATTGTTTTTTATGCCTCTGCACTGTGATTTTCATCATAGTATACAAGTTCAATATATCGTGAAAGTAGAACAGGAGAAAGTGATTTTCAAATCCAGAAGGTGATATTCACTTAAGTTAAAAA
Organism: Sabethes cyaneus; assembly: GCF_943734655.1. NCBI lineage: Eukaryota > Metazoa > Arthropoda > Insecta > Diptera > Culicidae > Sabethes > Sabethes cyaneus. The sequence continues at coordinate 156,546,045 of NC_071354.1, read as the reverse complement.
ACAATTTTAAATGCAGTTAGTGAAAAGAAAAAATTTATTTTCAACAGCTGAATGCAATAGATGCTAAACCACAACATAAATTTTTTTTATTGATTTTCACTGCTCAAACGTGAATATCAGTTTGCTACAATATCACAGGGCGCTGATATTCTATATTCTCGTGCATGAAGTTCATGCTTGCTGCATTTAGCTATTATGTACGTTTGATCAAAGCAAGCAGATTTTCAATATAAGGAAGACTGATAATCCAGAAGTTTGAACGTTATGCTGATGAATATTAACAGCACTGATCCCAGCTAGCACCAACTCGTGTATCAATGTACGAAAACTATCGTAAATATCTCCTAACAAACTCGAAATCGTAACTAAAGCTGGATAAAGTGGGATCAAGTTGATTTTCTGCCGTATATAATGATAATGACTGACATACATACGATTTTCAGCACAAAATCGTAGAGTAGTACGGAGCGACTCGCGCTTAATCGGATATTATCGTATATAAATACTTATATAGTCGCTCAAAGTTATTCGTTATCACGTAATCACGCCTCCAAAATAGGAACGATAGGTCAATTTTGCGCATGAAATACGATTTATTTAGCATGTATATCTGTACGTAATGCTGATTTTTACCTTTTTTATACGTATGAAAATGTTAGCTGGGATACGTGTAGACCATTTTCCTCAAGTCCATAAATGAAACAGTTTGGTCTCTTTTCTAACTGATTATATTCTACTGTATCTTATTTCGAAACTGCATTGATTTGCACGGTTGTAATTATAGTGGATAGGATACGCTGAGCATTTTTAACGTTCGCTGCTGAGGAACTGCCTCGGATTTTGCTCAAAAATCTGCTTAGTATTGAAGGTCCATCTTACATAGTCAAATACATCAGCAGATGTGTAATCGAATTTTCTACTATTTGAAATTACAGTAGATTTAACAACACTCGACTTCTCATGTGGCTCGGTGGGAAAGTCAATGACCCTCTTCTAGGTAGATTGTGACGCATTTAGAGCTACGATGCAGTTTCGTGATTCGTGCCACAACAGCTTTATACCTACTCCATTTGTTTTGTTCAAAATTTCTTTCAGTATGACTTCCGTAATTGCCGCTGGTTCATTTAACAAATTGGTAATTAGAGTTTGCGACTAATCGTCCGTGCAACGCCATTGTTTCGGTTGTGGAACTAGTCAAGCTAATGTTAATTTCCTCCTTGTAGGTATTTGCTGGCGTCGTCGGTCGTGTGCAGTGAAGAATGACATAAACGTATGTGCTCTACGGGGTTCCTAGCCGTGTTCGGTGAGGTATGCCATTGGACTATCAAGCCAGTAATTGTGGGTTCGATTCTCGATTGACTGAGAGCGGCTGTGAGAGTTAATAGAATTATAGCACTATTCTTGCTTTAAGACTCGCAATCAGAATGTATATAGTACCGAGACTTTGCTATTTTGCTTTTGAGCTACTTTTTAAATTGTATACTCTGAACCATTTTTAAATGTCTTAGTTTGGCATTAGAAAACATATGTAAGAACTGATAATATTCACAATTGAATTAAACAATTTTCCTACCAGTAATAGAAGATCGATTTCGCTTTGCTACTTAGAAATGAGAAGTTTTAGCACTTTACTAATTTAACTCGACTGTAGTATATGATGAGGGGCTAGCGTGGGTTGGTGTACATCGACCGAACCCGGCCAATGTCATGGAGTTGTAAAGTTTCCTGCAGAACAATTGTGCAACTGGAAGCGCCCTGTATGGAAAGTAATCGACTTCGATGCAAAATCCGCGTGTGGATGGAAGCGAAGTCCAACAGTGTAAAACCGTGAAATGCCTCGGAGCACCAAAATCAAATTGCCATGCACAAAGGAGAGCCACACAGTTGTCCTTCATACGTAGAGACGCGGTCTGCTGCTGTTATCAATTCCCGTGTGGAAAACTTATAACAAAACATATCCTGAGTTTAGGTTCTGCTGGAAGCTGGTTTTCGACGGTAAGGATGCACTGCACACTGCACAGTCCTTTTGTATTAGTGCTTTGCATTTCTCTGCTGTCCGTTTTTGCTTGTTTGTCAGTATTTGCGGTTGTAAAAGTTAACGCAGATCAGGATTTTATTTGCTAACATGAGGCACACTAGGCAATTTAGATATTGTTGGAAGTCGCATGGTGTAAATATGTTTGAATGGACACATTTGTCTGTTGTAGACGCAAAATGTATTTTTGTGTCACGGGGTCAACCATTCTTAGTAAATTAATGATTTTTCAAAATTAACGGAAAAGTCAACACAATAATGGATAAGTTTATTTCAAAAAATATCTCACTTATTGTATAAAACTTTAAATGCGAAGGAATTTTGGATTGACTAATGTAAAACTCTCGTGTATCTATCATGAAATGATGACATTCAAAACATGATATTTTTTTCATTAATTTTATTTTCGTCAGTGCTCTCCTTTTTGTTAAATTTGTTATAATTGGGTAAGGGAGAGGATTTTCAGCCCATTAAGCGATTGCATCTATTTTTTCGGCCTAGATATACTGGAAGAACAGGTGGTTTTGGCGTTCTTTTAATAAAAAATAATAGATTACTTACAGTCTTGAGAAAATAGTTATAACATATTAAAATGTCGGCAAAATATTTTTATTTGCGAAAGAAAAGTCAAATAGGCTGAATTTAGAAGCATGCTTAAAGTACTCTCCCGGACCCTATTTCTAATTATTTTGTAGCATTAAATATTCGAATTATATCTCAAAAAATTAGGTAGAACATCACGCTTGATGCTGAATTCCTTGCTTAAAGGTTTTTCCCCCTCGCTAACCCGGATGGCATCAGTTCAAACGGTCTCGAGGGGTGTCAGAGGTATCAACCGGGCAGCCAGCAGCCGTACCACAAACCGAGGGCCGTCTTATTTATGACAACCAATTTGGACCATATTTGCAGTAAAATTTATGAATTACTGGTTCGTCTGCTACCTGCACCCATGTGGACACTCGGGCGCTGCGCTGACTGTCTGCATCGTAAAAGTCAGATCGACACCGACGGGGCCGGACCGCACCGCACCGCAGCGTAGCGCAGCATTTGGTGGAACAATCCGAAATTTGGCTGGCTGACATGCGGCAGATGGTCGGTGCCAACGCATTTTTGGTAGTTCGGAATATTGGCACGATATATTGGAAACGATTCGCACCGTCAGGTCAGGAGAAAGGCAGAGTTGTGAAAATTTGGATGCAGACTTAAACGTGGCAGAAAATTCTACCAAGAATGGGCCTCTTTCTTTTATTGGAAAAATAAATATACGCATTTGAGGTTATACTAAATACTAAAAAAATTTAGTGTTTGAGTGTAAATTTACTATTCGGTATAAACGAGGTATTCAGAAAGTATTCTATATCGTTGATTTTTTTTTATCAAAAGTCTTAAATTATATTTGAATTATTCTTCCACAAAGTAGCGACACTTTTGGTGGAGATGCAGTTAGCTAATGCAATCAACCTGGGAGACAAACAATCATGCGCCCTCATCTTTTATGAATTGAAAAAATATACGGACCGTTGGCGGATTATGGACATACCGAGTCCTATTTATCTAGACAAGTTTAATAAAGATTGGGTTTCAGTTTGAAATGTGTATCAACGATTCTTTGTAAAGAAATACTACCGAAATTTAAAAGTGCTCTGATTTGGTTCAAATCTTGTGTTGTTCCCTTTTGGAATTTTTTTTACTCGGCTTTGAAACTGCAAACCCACGAAGAGATGAAACTTCTATTGCACTTTTACGCAACAAAACGAATTAAGTTGGCTTTTGCAATTTTGATTACTGGTCATTTTATTATCAGCGGAATCTTTCCGATGTTTGTAATTAAATTTAAAAAAAGCTCTTGTTAGTCGTCCTCTAATCGTACTGGTTAGTTCGACAATTTTTGCTGCGTTGAAAAATTTGAGATGCTTCCCTTGAATCAACAGTTCCTTCCCATAGATATATAAAGCTAAGTGTATTTCATCGTAAAATGGATAGTAAAATCTAGACGAAATCGTTCGGTATCATCGGAGCATTACTCTATTCACTGCAAATCAAACACGGAATAGAGTACTCTACCAGAGTACGGGGCACCAGCCAGCCGGGTAATGAAAAATCTTTTTGCCGCGTTGCCGACACATAAAGATTGTGCGTGTGTTTTACGAGTGCAATAAAAATAACCATTTTCGTCTGGTCGATATAACACTACCGGGAAAATCGAAAAAGGATGAACAACTGTGGAGTGTAGCGCGTAGATTTAAAATCCGGACTGGAAAACGGCTTACAATATTTTGATGATACAATATCCGGTTTGCTACACTTATGGTATGGTTAAACAACTAAAGGAACACCAGACGTTAGTATTTGTGTAACGAACGACACGTTTCATTTAATAACTTGTACCGAATGTCGAAGAAGATATGCAAAGCGAAGCTTTGGTGCTACATTCCGCTACATTACATTCATAACTTGACCTCCTATTTTTATTCGACAGACTTCGCAGTCAGGTATGATAGTACAGGACAATTGCGGGGCTAGTACTATTAACTCTTACAGTCTCTCCCAGTCGAGATTAGAACATGCGACGACTGGGAGGCAACAATGTACTGGCAGGCTTACAGAAAAGACTGAACTATTAGCAAGGTAATAGAACGTTTCCTTTGTATCTAATACGATCTGATATGGTTTCGCTTTAGTAGGGGAGTGTCGTCGGGGTTGGGCCACGTTTTGGAATTCGCCCATAACTTTCATTTCAAAAGGAATTTTGGAAATCTAAATACATCGTTGCAAAGGTCTATAAGAATAAGGTATATTTTGAATCAGTTTTTTGAATCAGTTCAAAAGCCTGAAAAATAAAAAAGTAATAGGCATTTACGTGAAGACAAAGAATGTTGTCATAGTCGGGCCATGTTGTGCAGGTTGGGCCACCGCAGAAATTCTAAGACATACGTATTGAAATTCTATATAGAGACATGAAAAAAATGAATTCCGTGAACAACGACTCATATAGGTACAAAAACCCTATTTTTAATTGCATTTTTGCGAAATGTAAAATCAATATTGCTACAATCGTCTTTTACGAAGTGTACAACTACAATGAAAAAAAAACAACAAAAATCTAGGTTTTTATCGTATTAATTTTGCTTTATTTCATCACATTTTACGTGACTGACACTCTCGCGATTATTGCGCTTCTGCGCTTAAAATTATGGTGGCCCAACCATGACTATTCAAGTGGCCCGACCTTTACAAATAGCGCTTTTCTAGTATTTCACCTTAGCCATCCCAAACATCTTACTGGAGGGGATTTTTCTATAGTCTTCGTGTGCAGCACAACACACTTCATACATTTTCAAAATATATCTCGTTAATTGCATTTCATGAATCATTTCTTGAAGAAAAATTCATTGCGCCTGGAAAACTTTTTTGGTAAGATTTAGTCACTGAATTCAGTACGGGTGTTTTGAATACACGATTGAACCTCACAATATTGTGAAAAGTTAGCTATCACAGTAAGAAGTTTTACAATGGTTGCATCATAGATATCATGAGTTACTAAAACTGTAAAATCGTGATGGCCCGATCATAACAGTGGCCCGACGATAATGACAATACCCTACAAACCATAATGAGCTAATTGTAAGTGCAAGAATTAAAGCTTTTAGTATGAAAATTCCAAAAAAGATGAACTTTTGCTGTTTTTAATGCCGTCGGTGATGTTTTAATTTTCGCTAAATCATTGAGTCCGACAATCCACAAAGAATTAAATTCAATCCAGCTCTGTCAAAGTGATATTTGTGTTACCCATACGCTTTGATTGATGACATTATGATTGATACTAGCTAAGAGTGTAATGTTTACATTGGCGGAGTTTCATCTCAATATTTTAAGTGACTATCGAGATGGTATCGGAGCACGAGCAGATCCCCTAAAAATCAGCAGAAACTGAAGACAGTTGTAACCTGGGGAACGCTAGGAAGGTATTGAGTCTGTCGATCAAGCGTCGATCGATCCAGGTCATCCAGAAGGTCGATGCTACTCTTCGGCGGCAGCAAGCTGGATTCCGTGTTGGCTAATCAAGAATAGGCCATATAACAACCCGCATTGTATTGTAGAAGATCAACAAATTCCAGGACTCTTTTCTTAATCGGCTATATCATCAAGCGAAAATCCTGAATGTAGGTGTAAGTGGATCGGACACACCTTGAGCAAAGGTGTAACCGTTGGTTACAGTTGATATTTCCGCTCCGCCGAAATCATAATGTTGTCCAGAGTTGCGCAGAGTCCACATCTGAGCAAACTGTAACAGAAGCAACGATAGCTCTTCAAGTCTTCGGACGGAGATGTCACTCACAGATGTCTAGTAAAAGCATCCTTCTACGGGAGAGCTGTCAATAGTGTGGGTGATAGCACTTAAAGTCGATGGACAGAAAGGTCTCTAATGCAGGATGGCTTTACCAAGAGGTAGCATGTGGATAGCACACCAAGTTTGCGGGCGGAGTGGTCACTCACACGGGAAAGCTGAATTCACCACTGCCACTCACAGCAATATGAGTGATATCACATCAAGTCTGGCGCAGTCTGGTACAGAGTCTAGTACCGGTCTGGTACTAAGTCTGATGACCAAATGAATCATGTGCAAAATCATGAGGTGCAAATGACCAAATGAATCATGTGCAAAAATGAATCAGGTGCAAAATCATGAGAAGGGTTGCCATTATAAAGGGTGTCCCACATCAAATTGCATCACGGAAAAAACGCTGTAAAAATTACATACTTGATCGATCCTTTTCAAACTTTCAGACAATAAAATATAACTCATTAGTAAGCTTTTGGCTGATTTATTTCATTCAATTTCAATAGCATAACCGTATGTTCGCACCTCACGCTTAATACCACTCATAAGGTTCCGTACAACATCTGGCTGCAGCTTCTTCCGTACGGAAACCCACTTTTTCTTCATGTCTTCTTCAGATTTGACCTCATTAGGATATTTCCGTAGTGCTTGCTTCATAATAGCCCAGTGTTTTTCGATGAGCCTTAGTTCTGGTGCGTCGCGAGGGGTTTATGTCCTTGGGTACGAAAGTGAACCCGTTGGGTATGAAATGGGGAAGGCAAATGAGGAGCGTCCAATATAGCTCTGGCCATTTCAAGCCCCTACCTAGCGCCTCCACGTGGTCATACCTGGTAATGGTCTTTTGAGTAGCCAAGCAAAGAGGTGCGATGCTGGGTGGTTCCCGGCTGCCTGATCTTTATTTTAATTATTTTTTTTCGTTTTAGCTTATAAAGCATCTCTTGCTATATAGTAACAACTTTGGCCAAAACGAGTTTCAATACTGCTCATGGATACCAAAATGAAAAAATTAAATTGAGTATTAGAAACACTTATGGAACTTCAAAGGACGCTATTCTATTTCATACGTAGGACTGCTGGTGAGATTGTTCTATTATATACCACACTTCATTATATACCCATATATACCACATTTCCTCTTAATATCATATTATTAATAGTATTATTATTGATATCATAAATGTGGAAGGCTGGATGATGGAGTGGATTGCCAACCTGAATCCTTAAGGTCTGAAGGAAATATGGCACTTCTCAATTCAAAACAAACAAATCATCACGTGGGTTAAAGTTGGTACAGCGAAATTGATTATTACATGGAAGGATCCTAATGCTGGAAGGCGACTCTTATAACCCCGGAATGCGCACAAGTGCCTCTGCTTGTGGGTCCGCCCAATCCCTTTTGGTCCTCCTGTAACAGCATTTGTGTGAAATTCATTTGATAATCAAATTTGAATCTACTGTAATTCTACCCACATACATTGGCAAGTCCTTGAAATGATGGTGGCTTTCCCCTACTACTACTTGGGTACGAAAGTGAACCCGTTGGTTTCGTACCACTCTAGGATATTCTTTGAATAGTGGCACGAAGCTAATCAGCCAGAAGATTGTAGGGCTCTCGTGTTGCTTCAACAGAGAAAGCGGACGCTAATGTAGTCACTCCTTGAGGTAGATCACCCGTTTACAATCCCAGAAATAATATATTTCTTGGCAAACTTTGAAAGTTTCTACTTCCTGACTTCCTCCGGAACACCAAACTTGTGCTGGCTGGTGCAGAACAGTAGCCGCGGAAGGTACCGGAAGTCCACCTTGACGCAAGTATCATTATCCATGATGAGATAATGAGGCTTCGTCAGCATCTGGGTGTATAGTTTCCTGGTCCCGTGACCGTATTTTGCCGTTCGTCTCTCCTGGTCCTTGGCTCTCTGAACGACATACTTGGACACATTGAACTTTTTGGCCACATCCCTGGCCGAAGCATTGGGATTCCGCTTGAACGCTTCCACGACACGCTTGTGATGCTGATCACTTCGTAGTAACGTTTACCACACGAGTCACTGTTGACTGCGCGATTCCGAGTTGTTTCCCGATGTCCCGATGAGAGAGTTGAGAATTTTCTAAAGCACCCGAGAGTTGCGGCACGATAAACAAAAACTTTTCACATCGAAATGATTGAGCTAACGAACAATCGCTGGTTGTGATTTTTCTGCTAAATATAAAATAATCACTTTGTTACATTTGAATTCCATAGCCTGTAACTTTTTCGCGTTCATTTTTAGAAAAAAATGCATGCTTGTAAACAATATTCAGAAATGTCATTTAGCACATCTGTAGACAGCTGCTGTCAGTGTGACAGCTACGGTAATGGCCTGAAGTTGGCTACACTTTGAGTGCCGGACCCTTAATACGATAGAATACGTGAGTTTTTGATTTCGACAGTAAGGGCCCTGCAGCCGCAAAGTTACCGAGTCTGCCATAACAAGCAAGTGGGCAAGCCGACCTCGCACTTCCTGGCTCTAGAGAGCGAAATTGGTTAAAAAGCAGTAAAAGCATAAAAGAAAAGCGGTGAAAAACCGACACACAATTGATCAAAATACTGGTCGAAGTGATACTTTTCATACAGAAAAAATTACAAACCTATACGACGACTTTTTCGTTTACATTCCTGGACAATCACAATATTGATACGACGACTTTTTCGTTTACATTCCTGGACAATCACAATATTGATCGACTGGCGGTGAACACAAGCTGTGTGCCACTGGGGTGATTATGTAAAGAAACATTCCCAGTTCATGGAACCCAAACAAAACGAATACGATGTTAGCCATTTAAGTGAATAATTGCCGAGCCACATGATCATTTTCGCTCTCCGAAAATTAGCAATTTCTGCACGAGTTTTCTGAATTTGATCATTATAGAATGAATAATGAGTTAAAACCCCAAGACTGGTACCATTATTTTTCCCAGATCCAAGTACAAGCCATGTGCTTTACTGCACATGCGAAGGGTATTGTATGTGGTATTGGAACACTGGTCCACTGGTGCTTGTTTTAAATTTAGGTTAAAAATTTCGATGTATTTTCAGTGAACGCGTGGTTGTGCATACGGGACGATACGGACAATGCTGCGATAGTGTTTTTAAAGTGAAAGATTTATTTTAATAATATTTCTAGTTTTATTTTAAAGCGATACATTGAATAAAAACTTTTTAAAGTTAGTTAGAAATTATTTTTAAGTTTGCTCAAGTTCCAAAAATTATGTCTGATGATAACATTATTATAATTCCGAAATTATTATGAGTTCCTTATTCTGACCTTTTCGAACTAGCAAAAAGGAACACAGTCCAACACGCAGCACGCATCTGTACGCACGTATGCATCTGACCGTTCGTACGTAGTTGTGATGCAGATGTCCGATTGCATTGCATGCACCAGCACCGAATGCCTGATCTACGTCAAAGCGGGTGCAGTTTTCGAGCCTGTTCCTAGCATCATAGTGTGGGACCCCACCCAAATTGGGACCGAACAAGGTGGTGCATGTGTTACTACATGTACGTACACACGTCCTACTACGAAAAACCCAGTCATTATGGCTGCTGCTAGCACACACGAAAATCCAATATACAGATCAGGGGATTCTCGATGACCTACATGCGTACAAAATACAAACAGTGTGTATTTTTCGGACAATGAAGACTCCATATATAGGCTCACGCGTGGAGTAGCTGGCGGTGGCAGGCAGCTGCTCCGAACCGAACCACGCCACCTGCCTTTGTTCGGTTGCTTCAAATTTAGCATCCTTGCCGTTCAGCAACCCGCCTATGCTGGCTGTCGATAACGAGAATGATGCTGCTGCAGCTGCTGCCAATCGTAAAAAACGATGGCTGACTGGTTCGTTCATACACATAAATACCCTATGGTATCCTGTCAGCATTCGGGGCAGACGGAGGGCCCGAGCTGGGTGCGGCTCGTTTTGAAAAGCCAAGGCCGTTGTCAAAAAATGGTGAACCTGGAATGGATTTTCTGCGCAATGACACCCACATGTAAAATCTCCCGCCGGAAATGAAATCAGAACACTGAATGGGAGTTTTATTCCGAAGCACCAAATACTAACCAGAAATCAAGCGACATTTGGACGATAGTGGATCGGTCTCTGCAGCTAGCGCCATCTGCGATACGACAAGCATTTGATTTTATTTATTGAAGGATGATACATTCTGGATTGGCCAATGGAAATCTTATTCAATTCATCTGCCGGTATGTAAAAGGGACGATTGCTAGCTCTACAAGCAAAACATACCATTTTTCCCATTTTTGTAGTTAGCAACCATTTTTTTGATATCGTTACGCGATATCTATAGGCTTCTAACTCACAGACCTGCCGAATGCCTGAATTGGAAGTACTGTGCGATCTATAAAAATATTGCATGTTTTTTACATTTCCAATAAAATAATTGTTTTTGAGGTTTCGATATTGCTTCAAGTATGTAGTGTCCTTTTACTGAAATGCTCAGCTTTGTATTTATTTGAATGAACCTTTTTTCATATACATACATGACAATGTTTATCGTGATATCAGTATGCGTAATTAATATGCCTCTAATAGTATTAGTGCAACGTACGTTGTCTATGGGTTAATGTGATCGTGTGTTTGTTGCTTCTGTTATAAATACGTGTTTTCATTAAGGGGAAATGAACAATCATCAACTTTTCGAATAAAGAAAGCAGTTTTTTGCCTAAAACAAAAACTCTGTTTTAGTATTTATTTGTTAGGAGTATTCTTCTTGCCAATCTGAACACAGAGAATATATTTTCATGAACAGAATTTTTATTTCAAACAAAAAACTGGTTTAGAAATTCACAAAATCAATGGCGTCACATTTCTCCTTGCTCCTTGCTGCTTGGTGTCCAATTGCTATAGCCGCACGCCCAAGCAACCAAAAGTTCGAATTTCACTTAAGGAATAAACTTGAAAGTTCATATTTGGTTCAAATTTAGTTCCGCAGAACTTCCTTGCTGAACAACCAGACACTACATTTTTAAACCGAACTTCATTCTCAATAAAGTACCGTTAATAGCTGTTGCAACTTGAAAGTTCAACATGCAGCTTGAAAGTTCAACACGCAATTTGAAGGTAACTAGAAGTTCGGATAATGGTGTCTAAGGAAGGTTACTAAGCTTTATGTTTATGGCTCTATAGCTTGCTAACCAGCTTTACCCGTAATTAATCAAACTTTAAAGTTGCCTTGAGTTCGCTGTATAAAGAGTTAAGCAGCTTCTAAGGAAACTCTGTCAAAAATTTATAAAATAGCACTTAAAGTTCTATTTTCATACTTTTTATTTCCTACCTCCGCCTCCTCGTAACTTCTATAAAGTCGGTTTATGCAACTAAGATAGACCATATGAAAAAACTCTAACACCTACCGCTTTTAGATTTGAACCCGAGAGTTCCGCGTTGCAAGCCTATCCTGATGCATTGCGCCATCTCTGACGCCGCTAGTGACATGAAATTTGCCGATGAGTTGATTATGAGTGTAAGTTCGTTTTGGGCTATGAGAAATGAGAAATTAGCACAACGAGCAAAATCGATGCAAACCGCATATTCCAGCAACGGAGCAGTGTTATGCATCTAAGTCACCGAAAGGAAGTACTCGAGTTCAAATCCCCGAGGTTTGGTTTGGTTGGTGGTGTGTGGTAAGTTACAATAAAAATAATGTTTATAAAAAACAGTCGATTATTCTTCTGATGATCTTTCATTAAATAAAATAATTGATATTGTTGATTTCAGATAATCGCCGCCACCATAATGTTTGTTCGATTTAATCGACGTTTTTCGGCGAAATAAGTATGAAGATTTAAATTACCAGTTAGTCCGGACGTTTCGAGCTACTACTGGTCTTCGCTCATCATCTGCGGACAACTTTTTCGTCCATTAGGTAGTAGAAGTAGAACCTAATGGACGAAAAAGTTGTCCGCAGATGATGAGCGAAGACCAGTAGTAGCTCGAAACGTCCGGACTAACTGGTAATTTAAATCTTCATACTTATTTCGCCGAAAAACGTCGATTAAATCGAACAAACATAATTGATATTGGTAATCACTATTAACCAAAATTAAAAGCCTTAGTTTAAATGTGGGAAATCTATAAATCAACAGGAAAGAAGTGGGAAAATTTTCCAATCTTTTTTAATTTAAAGATTATTGGAGTTTCTTTTTGAGCTGAACAGTGTTCTATATAGCGACTTCGAAGTTTATTCACCAAATACGAACTTGAAAGTACGGTTAACTACTTAAAAATTAAGCTGAATAGAGTTCTATTTATGATCATTTCGTTGGCTGATCAAGCCAAAAAAACCCCATTTATCGGAACTTTTGGTTACTTGGGCGGTGTATTTTGCCACGTTTTTCTTCGGTTAAGATGGTTTTTGAATTTTTTTTACTCAATCAGACAGTTTAAAACTACAAAGAAAATGTTTTGAGTGTGAAAGAAAAGGTAGTGATTGAAATCTATAATAAGATAGGCGTATCAATTCGAGAAACGGGACGTTTGCTCGACAATCTGGGTAAAGGTGTAAGAAACTTTTAGAAAAATCCACATTTTTAAATGAGTCTACCTGGTAAATAGGTCGGATATAGCTAAAACTATTTAAAATGACCTCAAGTTTCGGGAAGAAAATTCAACCAGTTTTGGCTATTTGCTACCGATAAACGAATGAGTCTCTGTGACAAATAACGTACTTTTAAGTTTCTGCTTCTGATCTTTTAGTCGAAAAATCTGAGTTTGTACTCTTTGAGAGCATTTTGAGTAGTTTTTACTAAATCCAGCCAATTTACAGGTAAACTCACTTAAGAGTGCAAGAAGCCATTCTACGATCAAACGAAAGTCAATAAAATTGAAGTAAACAGCAAGAGATAAACGATTAATTGTGGCTTCAAATTCTGACATCCACCAATCGAACCGCTTCAAAAATCATGACTTATGAATCATGATTTACTAGTTTGCAAGCTAACAGTTCATAAAATTTTGGATACCAGCACTAATATTATTGCATATAAAATGAACAAAGCTAAAAAAGCACAAACTGTGGTGCCATTTTTCTGTAGAGTTTAGAGTTTAATATGATAATATTTGCCTAATAGCACAGACGTAACACTGAAACCTCATTCCATCGTCAATAAAAACGATCATTTCAAATTTACGCTTAAGCCAAGACTCAACCAAGACAACTGCTGGCGCTGTTGTCAGATAATATACAAGTAAATTTATAGCATTGCTAAATTTATAGCAACGTACCCTGCGTAGCGCGAAGACAGCACCAGGTGTTGCTAGTGTTTTTTCCAAGTTTTAGCGGTGTCATTGAAACGATGTTTTGTTAGAAAATTTGTTCGAAGTGTTACGTCTGTTAGTCTGTGCTTATAGCTTAGATTATTAAAGAACTAGATACGCCACTCTTCGCAGATTCAATCGTCAGTAAAGTGGCTCCTGACGGCAACAGAGTGTATTAGCCAGTCATAGTGTTTGTAAAGCGTTCTCATAGGCACACGTTTGGCTATATATTTAATCTGTCACTAACACTTGTGCAAAATGAGCGGGCGATACAAAGACTATGATAGTCTAGAGGACCCTGCCGCCAGTAGATAGTTCTGATGGTATACTTTTTATTCATGAATGAGTAAATCAAAGACTAGCGTATCTACTTCCTTTAATAATCAAATCTTAATGTAAATTTTACAGATTTACTGAACTTTACAGTTAACACATAATGCAACCCTGATATCTCTGTTTTGAGTTGCAGCATCAGGAGCATATGTACAGACGATTGCCCAAATGAATGTTAGCCACAGACCACAGTCGATGAAAGCCTTAACCTTCCTAGTGCATTGGGGTCGTTTTCGACCCATCGGCATACTTACAAAGCTTGATACTCAGTAACGGTACGAGCTAGAGACTTGAAATTTTCTGATTTTTCCTAACTTTGGAAAATTTGCATTGTGGGGGAGTTTCAGCTTTCAGCGACATCTAGAAGAGCCACAGCAAAAAAAGTTACATATTATGCATTAAGGGTCGAAAACGACCCAAGTTTTGAAATTGCTCTCATTCATCCAATTTCAATCCGAATTTCGTTTTCTTTACCTCGTTTGAAAGATATGGCCAAAAACTAGCACCCAAGGTATGTTGGGGAATATTTGTTGACTGATGGCCACTTCTGCGTCGGTTCCGGAACACCCACTACCAGGTCCCGGGGAACATTTTTATATTTTGAGATAATTCATTTTGCGGCACATCAAATCACATTGGCTTGATAAAATAAGACTAGTGGAAGTACAATGGGGACATTTTGAACCCGAATGGCCACTTCCTCATCGGTTACGGAACATCCGGTACCTGGTTTTTGAGGCCATTTTTGAATTTTAGGATGATTTCTATTGCGGCACGTCAAATTTCATCACATTGATAACATAAGACTATTGAAAGTATAATAAACACATGTTGAAGGCAAATGGCTACATCAGCATCGGTCCTGGAACATCCGGTACCCGGTTTTTGGGGACATTTTTGTATTTTAGGATAACTCATAATGCGACATATCAAATCACATCGGCTTGATAAAATAAGACTGATGGAAGTAAAACAATGTCATTTAGAAGCCAAATGGCCACTTTACCATCGGTACTGGGTCATCCGGTACCAGTTTCGGGGGACATTTTTGGCTTTTGAGATAATTCACCATGCGGCACCTCAAATCACATCGCGTTGATAAAATAACAACAATGGAAGTATAATGGGGCGTCAGTCGCATATAATCCGGTACCCGGTATTTATAATTAACAATAAAACGGGGTAACTCGGGGCAGATGATTACCCTGTAATCCAAAAATGTCCCCAAAACCCGGATACCGGATAGTCCGGAACCGATGGTGAAATGCTAATTTTGGCTCCAATTTTTCCATTGTACTTCCATTAGTGTTATTTCATCAAGCCAATGTGATTTGATGTGGCGCATGATGAATTATCCTATCCAAAAATGTTCTCATAAACCGTGCACCGGATGTTCCGGAACCAATGATGAAATGGCCATTTGTCTTCAAATGGTCCCCATAGCTTTTGTAACTGTCTTATTTGATCAAGGCCTTGTGATTTGATGTGCCGCAAGATGAATTATTTCATAATCCAAAAATATCCCGCGGAACCAGGTACCGGATGTTCCGGAACCGATGGTAAAATGGCCATTTGGCTTCTAAATGACCTTATTTTATTTTCATCAGTCTTATTTAATCAAGCCGATGTGATTTGATGTGTCGCAAGATGGGTTATCCTAAAATATGAAAATGGCCCCAAAACCCGGGTACCGGATGTTCCGGGACCAATGCTGATGTAGCCATTTGCCTTCAAAATGTCTTTATTATACTTTTAATAGTCTTACGTTATCAAGCTGATGTAATTTGACGTGTCGCAAGATAAATCATCCTAAAATTTAAAATTGTCCTCAAAAACCGGGTACCGGATGTTCCAGAACCAATGAGGAAATGGCCGCTTGGGTCCAAAATGTTCCCATTGCACTTCCATTAATCTTATTTTATCAAGCCAATGTGATTTGATGTGCCGCAAAAAGAATTATCTCAAAATATAAAAATGTCCCCCGGGACCTGGTAGCGGATGTTCCGGAACCGACGCAGAAGTGGCCATCAGTCAACAAATATTCCCCAACATACCTTGGGTGCTAGTTTTTGGCCATATCTTTCAAACGAGGTAAAGAAAACGAAATTCGGATTGAAAATGGATGAATGAGAGCAATTTCAAAACTTGGATCGTTTTCGACCCTTAATGCATAATATGTAACTTTTTTCTAATGCATTAGGAAGGTTAATGTACGGTCGCCATATTTAAAAAAATCAATTTACACGTTTTAAAGGTAGACACCTTACTCAATTTTTGGGCCACATCATTTGGCAGTTTGAGAAAAAAGTCAAATATAAGTGGTATTATTTTTTA
This sequence comes from Sabethes cyaneus, assembly GCF_943734655.1. Taxonomy (NCBI): domain Eukaryota; kingdom Metazoa; phylum Arthropoda; class Insecta; order Diptera; family Culicidae; genus Sabethes; species Sabethes cyaneus. The sequence continues at coordinate 156,529,678 of NC_071354.1, read as the reverse complement.
CTAGCTGACAGACCCATCTTACTCGGGGCCACTTTGTCACTCAGTTACTTGTATATCTACTATTAAAACGAAAATTCTCATAATGCAAAAAACAAACCCCTTTTTCTACATTTAAATGTGTCTACTCCCTTTGTCCCCCTGTTGTCCCTCAGTCACTTGTAAATCTGTCTTCTTTTCGATAGTTTATATAAAACGTGACAAAACCTTTCTATGTTCTTGAACCTACCTCTTGTCAATGGCCACCCCTTTCAGAAACCCTCTCTTGTCGTCCAGCTACTTGTACAACTGCTGTACAACTCATTCCAAATGCAAGAGAAACGCACCCATTTATCCCATTCAAACCTTCCCTTTCGAAGAGACCACCCCCTCACTTTTTTCAGCCCCCTGTGCTGATCTTTTATGTCAGCGACCATGTGTGCCAAGTTTGATAAAGAACGGTCCAGGCGTTCTGGAGTATTGGCGGAACATACATTCATACTATAGCCCTATAGAGATTATAGGTTACAGAGGCGATGAGGCACTCAAAATTCGCTAAATTTTAAATCAAAACGGAGAGTTACCTTTATTTGTGATGGTACTCTCCGTTTTGATTCAAAATTTAGCGGATTTTGAGTGCCTCGTCGCCTCTGTAACCTATAGTCTCTGTAATTCATACCCACGTTGCTCGTCCCCACTGTTGGCTCCCTCCCTGCGAGCTTCCCTTTCTCTCACGTAGCCAATTATGCATTTTTTGTGGTCTTTTCGTCGGTTTTTTGTCTTTTTTGACACTCCTTTGGCATTTCTTGCGTCTGTTCATTGTATCTTTGTCGTTTGATGGCTTATTTTCATTGGTTTTTCGCCTGCATGTTATCACTTTTTTGTCATCTTTACGACGTCTTTTCGCCATCTTACGTTATATTTTTTTCGTAACTCTTTCTTTTGTTGTGTCTTCGTCAATTTTATTTTGTGTTTTCCACGTCATTTCGCCTGTTTTTGTCCTCTCTTTGCTGCAGGGGTGTAGCCAGAAGGAGCGGTTTACCAAAAGAAATCTGCCATACTTAAACCTACCTAACTTTAATAACAGGGCTGAAAGCCGAAGAGGCAATATAGGATTTTAGTGACTAAATGAACAGAAATAGTGACTAAAAGTGACCAAACAGATAGAAATAGTGGCCGAAAATTGACCAACAGATAAAAATAGTAATCAAAAACAGACCATATTTGAAATTTCGATGGCACCTATATTGAAACAACCAATAGAAGTATTTTCGAAAACGATCCTTTACCTCATTATCTCCAAACGTCACTGCTTATCTCAAAAATGCAGCACTAATTGTACACAGAGGCAGGTGACAAAAAGTAGAACGAAAACTGTATGAAAAACAGTTCAACGACCGTAACCTGCCGATTTTCGAAAAAGATGTACGATAAGAATCTCTTCATGTAGTGCCTGTAGCTCCAAGCTCATACGTCTTCGCCGCTCTTCGCTTTCCGTTTGTACTCCGCCAAATATCGTTCGCAGCACCTTCCGCTGGGCGCTTGTCTTCCGTGAGCAGCATCATAGCTTCAAGTTCATATGCAATTATTGGTCTTATAAGGGTTTTGTACATTCCCAAGTACCAATTCTAAGTTTTATTACGTTTCTTTAGTGGTTTTCATGACTAATTTCAAAGAATCGCTAGTAAAACTATGAGCTTCATCGGAAGTTTCTGATGACCACTATAAAACTACCTTCTGACCAAGGGTTTTTAGTTATACCAAAAGGTTTTTACAACTTCTTTAAGAATCAGGCTATAAGTTTAAGTAGTCTTATCATGCTCTGCAGAAAGCAGCAATAAACCCGATTGTGATTTTCGCTGCTTGACAGCTAGCGCTATAAATTTAACAAAACAAAAGCTTGAAAATAAGTCTGTGAGCAGAAAAGCTAAGGTTTTACTGTCCCAGAGAGTAATTAATAAATTTCCAGCAGTCTCCGTAGTTGGGCAGCATATGCGTATTAAATTTTATCGTGCATATTAATATGCCATCGAAATTCTGCAATTTTTGAAAACTAGTTGTTTTAGTGATATAAATATATTATGTTTTGCTACAAGAATTTTTGTTTACGAGCTAAAAAATACTAGAATATGGCAATATGTCCTAGCATTAAATAAAACGTCTAAACCTCCTCCTTACAGCATACACCCATGCTTTGCTTTCTTCGTATTTGTCGTATTTTTGTCGCCTTTTCGTGATCTTTTTACCATTTTTTCAACGTTCTGATGTCTGTTCGTCGTTTGGACCTCTATTGTTGTCATTTTTTGTCGCATTTTTTTGCTGTCTTTAGGTCGTCATTTTCTTCGCTGTCTCTTTATTGTCTATTCGTATTATAGCCATCTTTACATTGCCTTTTTTTGTTTTCTGAAGGCTTAAAAGTTCAACCGGTTTTGATTAGCAGCATAAGGATTCCATCTACGTATTTATGAACCTTATTAGCTTGACTGAAGTTTTTGGAGCGTCTTAGTAGAATACGAAGCCTAAAATTAAATAAAAAGAAGAAAACTTATCCAATTTAATTCTACTATGTATATTTTATTCACGATAGATACGTATTTCGCCTACGACTTGCAGGCTTCCTCAGTTCGAAAACAGACACTGAGCAAGCCTGCAAGTCGTAGGCAAAATACGTCGTGAATAAAATATACATAGTAGAATAAGTTTTCTTCTTTTTATTTAATTTTAGGCTTATTAGCGTGACAAAAGTAAAGCTCTTAAAGTTTAATCGCACTATAGAAATCATATCGAGAATTGACAAAATGTGTGAAGAAATAGAAACCAACATTTCTCGGCATTTTTCCGTACTCCAGCTAGAAAAATATCAATATTACTGGTAATGTGAATATACTACGGTCAGAGAGCGAAAGCCGGAGAGTGAAGAATATCATGCAACTAACGCATATAATGGTGAAAAATTCTTTCCATCTAAGTGAAACATGCAAGTGATGCGTCCAACGTGGCAGCATTAATGTAAATCTTTTCTTTTTAATTCACTACTCATTATAGTTCGCTGGTTTCTCTCAGAAGAACTCTATTAGAAACTTTTATATCGGCTCTTGAAAAATATAGTTATACCACAGACTAACAGACGTAACACTTCGAACAAATTTTCTAAAAATTATCGTTTCAATGACACCCCTAAAACTTGTAAAAACACTGGCATCACCTGGTGTAGTCTTCGCGCTACGCCGAGCAGGTCGCTATAAACTTACTTCTATATTATCTGACAGCAGCGCCAGCGCAGGCGAGCGGTGTTCTCGTGCAGTTTGAGTCTTGGCTTAAGTGAAAATTTGAAATGATAGTTTTTATTGGCGATGGAATGAGGCTTCAGTGTTACATCTGTTAGTCTGTGGTTATACTTTTCGGAATATTATTTACAGGAAGCAGCGTGATTTTTGCAACTGAAATTCAACTTTTCCGTAAAATATATATCAATTTTGTTGATTTTTTCGGTGAAAGTAAAACTTTTTTCTTTTTTTTTACTTTCACCGAAAAAATCAACAAAATTGATATATAAAATTCACGGTGACGAACTCCAACAATTTTCCGTAAAATTTGAGGAAATCCGTAAATACGAACATTTCCATAGAAAGTTCATAAATCTGTAGAAAAATTACTCAAATGTTATATAATATCTGAGAATCACAGAGCCTTGGGGAAAAGATGGATCCGGTTATAATTGGCTGTTAAAGTAGTTTGGATAAATCCGCGGATCCTGGCCTGGTAAAAAGGAACGAACTATGAAGCTAGTAAGCGTTGCTTCCATGACCTAACCTATATAATTTTTCGCTCTTTCCTCACGTGTTGTCCCACTCTGATGGATACTATAAACACATTTGATTTCATTACTTTTTTCTACCGTTTCCCCCGTATGTTGGGAAGACTACTGTGTTACAAATTTAATTAATGCCTGACTTTTTTAAAAACATGAGGTTAGTCTATATTATTGAGATTTATAATTTCTTTATAAAATAGCTAGCACATACACTACGGAGCAACCCCAACTGTATTACAATACGAAACGATTCCAAACATTTGAAAGACAATTTTGGCTATCAACGTCTCAGCCGCGTACTTTACTCTGTACTGCATCTCTTGGTAATTGCTCGAAGTTTAAATTCCCCATACCTTGAATTTCGCGACACGATGTAGCTTAGGAGCTTAGCCTTTAGAAGTTCAACATTTTTTTTCCATGTTTCGTATTGAAATGAAGTTCCGGAAAACTAGTTCAAGGTTTGTTGTTTAGATATAGTGGCACAGCTGATGCTGCTAACCATGCGGAGTGGCAATGAAATTGTAGACTCCAAAAACTAACGCCCGCTCTGGCCCGCTTGGCGTAGGCACAGTTTCATATATAAACATACGACCTGTGGGAAAACGCATTAGTTTCGTTGAGGCATCCCGCTAATGAAAATGTTACCGACGCCATCGTCACTGACGTTGATAATTGCCGCTGCGCTGTCCGCAATGGAGGGCATCAGTTGTGGTCTGCTGGATATGTTCAACACCAGTTCGGATTACCATTTGGCTGCCTCGATGGATGCCGTATTTGGGGCACTGAAGAATGACATCGCAACCCTGCTGAAAGGGCCCGTGACGAATCCGATGGAGGAAGAAGTTACCTTCTGGTGCGGAAATCGGTTCGTACAAAAAGTTGTGTTTGTAGAATTATATTTAGCTTTTGTTGTTTTTACTAGAAATTCAACGAAACTGACGCAAACGTTTCTGAATGATTCCGAGATAATGATGAAGATCGACGTAAATAAACCGATGACGTTTGTAATTCACGGTTGGTTGGACAACGCCACGCGCTTGTGGGTGCAGTTCACTGTACAGGATATTATGAAATATTCGGATACAAATGTATGTACTGTAAACTGGTCTCGCCTAGCTCGCTACAACTATTATCAGGTGGCTGTCAATCATACATTGTTAGTGTCGGAATTTCTAACGAAGTTCGTAGAGTTCTTGGTTACAACAGGAATTCCTCTAGATAAGATAACTATGGTTGGCCACAGCATGGGAGCGCAAATCTGTGGCCAGGTAGGAAGGAATTTTAGGGGAAAAATTGCAAAAATCTACGGGTTGGATCCGGCTGGACCGTGCTTCACTTTTCCTCGGGATCGAGGACTGCAGTATCGATTGGATCACACCGATGCAAAGTTCGTGCAGATGGTTATTACCTCGAGATACATGATTGGAGTGGGCTCCGGAGAAGGTCACGAGAATTTTTATCCGAACGGCGGATACTCACCGCAAACGAATTGTGCGCTTCCTGTGACGAGCGATGCTGAATTTGCGGACCAGATAATGTGCAGTCATTTGCATGCGACCACACTTTTTCGGTTGTCGTTAAATCCGAAAAATGTATACCGAGCACGACGGTGTATCAATTGGCCGCTGTATCTACTGGTGTTTTGCAATTCTAATGAAGCCAATTTGCTAGGAGTGTACAGTAATCAGGCATCGGGGAATTTCTATTTGAGAACATCAGCTTTTTCACCGTACACCGTGCTGCTGAGTTGAAATAGACGAATGATTTCTAAATGACAAACGCTGACAAAACGAACATATAACAATCGATAATGTTTATCATATTTAGCGATTTAACAGGTAGAAATACTAAATAAATCAATGTACAACTGAACTTTTTATCTGATAAAATATTATTATGTCGGTCACGACACTGTACTTCCCAGAAAGGTTTGAAACGAGTCATTTTACCTCTGGCAAAATGTGCCGGTGCCAATGATTGCAACGTTCATTCTGCGTGCTTATTGGTGCAAATAAATTCAAGTTCTCGCGCCGCGCCTTCAGGGAAAACTTGTCGGAAGAGTTTCTCGTTCCGGTTCTTTCGGTCGACTTCCGTTCATCTTGATCATTATCATCGCAATCAACGGCAGTGTGCAGCATAGTCATTGTGATAGTTCGTCATCCCAATGCGGCCAACCGTCAGTAACGGTGACGATGATGTTCATAGGAGTGACTGCCGCATACACACAAACTTGGCACAGTGCAATCTGTGTCGTACAATAATGAGCGTCATAGGCAAAAAAACCGTCTCTCTCTACACTGGAAAAAATGTGGCAGCAAAATGTAATAGGTAAAGGGGAAATTATTTGGGTTAAGCCAAATGAGGGGGAGGAGATTTTGTTGGCAACTGTCAGGTTAACATTATATTACGCATTTTCACATTATGAAAAAAGCATAATATTGCATCGCTTCTAGAGATAATTACTCTGTCATGTATTTTCGGCAAGCTCTAAACCAGACGAGCATGATCTGTAATTATATCGTCAATTTATTATTTTTCGGTATAGTTCACTTACCGCTTGTTTTTGGTTGATTTGAATGCCGATTTGATTCAAGCATAATTAATCACTGCTAGGCGCAAAAAAGACTGATAGTGATATTTAAGAGGAAGCATGCATATATTTTGAAATGATGCTGAATTTAACAGCAACGTTTATTGCCATTACCGAAGGCCCTTAATTTGCGTTATGTTAGTGTACTGCTCTGGCAGAGCAAATGTTCTGTGGTTTCACTTTCGAATTCTCAAAGTTGGCAGGTGTTATAGCCCAGCTGGTCAATCAAAGCCTTGGGTATAACCGTCTTTAGACCCTTCTTCGAAACTTCGAAACTAGCTGGGCGGGCTAACGACGATTAAAGAGCGGTCAGCGTTTTTAAGTGGAACTGCATCCTCTCCAAATGGGTTGTGCCAAGCCGGATAATGGCAGAATATCAGAGGTCGGGGAGTAATATGCCACCAATAGCGTGCAAAGACAAGAACCCTCCCAGTACGCCAGAGCTTCGCTCAATCAAGAGATATTGAGTTATCATCCAAAAAATGCGATTCCGGAAGCTGTGCGGACGACGAAGCCTACGCGAATGCAGGTTGCAAATAGCTTCGTGGGCAAAAGCACAGACTAACAGACGTAGCACCTCGAACAAATTTTCAAACAAAACATCGTTTTAATGACAACCCTAAAACTTAGAAAAAACACTAGCATCACCTGATGCAGTCTTCGCGCTACGCCAGAGTAGGTTGCTATAAATTTAGCAATGCTATAAATCTACTTGAATATTATCTGACAACAGCGCCAGCGCAGACGAGCGACGTTTTCACGCAGCGACTGTTGTTTGAGTCTTGGCTTAAGCGAAAATTTGAAATAATCGTTTTTATTGACGATGGAATGAAACTTCACGTTTACGTCTGTTAGTCTGTGGCAAAAGTTTTATACTGCAACCGGAAGCGGAAAAATGGCTAACATTTTCAAACACATGAAATTATCCAAATTTGCCGGTTTTGTATCCTATCTGTGTCTTTGGCTTTGGAACGACGCACTCAAGCTGGAAGTCGAGCCTACTTTTATTTCCGCAAGACATTTCGATAAGAAGCATACTAATGAGACCGGTAGTCCTCTACGGACTTGAGACAGTAACTCTGCTTACGAAAGACATACGTGCATTTGCCGTATTAGAACAAAAGCTGTTGCGGACTATTTTTGGCGGAGTACAAACAGATAGCGGAGTGTGGCGTAGGCGTATGAACCACGAGTGTCCGGCACTACTTGGAGAGATACCCATCGTACACCTGGCCAATGTTGGGAGACTGCGATAGGCCGGCCACGTCACAAGGTTGCCGGACGACTGTGCAGTGAAATTCGTTCTTTTCAAGATCCCCACCGGCACCCGTAATAGACGCCCAGATAACACAAAATCGTAATAGAAAGTTCACATTAAATCGTGTTCATGTCAATTTCACATTGGAATTGTATAATGATTAGAGTATGTCAAATCGAAGTGATATTGTTTTGTAGTCGTGCGTGTCTTCATATACAATTCATGACTGTGAATTATAAAGCAGGATAGACAATTGCAATATTTGATTATATCTATATCATATATTCAGGAGTATTTAGTAGCGTGTTATAAAAACTGCGCAAAATAGAATTACAAATAGTTGACAAAATTTTCGCACGTATATCGCCTCCACTTTGGTACATATATGTTCTTATGTGGCGTGAAATATAACTTTTTCTTTCAGATATGATTTCGTATACCTCAGTTGCAATCGAGATATACAAACCAAATGGTTTACTGGGCGGGCCCTGCTAAACGCTAAATGGCTCGACCAGGTTGAAGCCGACTTGCGTGTGTCGAGACGCCTAACGAATTGGCGACGAGTAGCCCAGGACCGAGTACAGTGGAGAGGAATTCTCGAAACGTCAAGAGCTACTCCGGCTCTCGGCTGGTAGAAGTGTGTGTTCTGTGTCTTTGACTTGAAATGCTACATTTACATTGCTGTCTAGACCGTCAAACAGGAAATTGACGTGAACCAGTGTCTGAAAAAATGACTGCTGCTTGGCCTGCAGCAACTCGATTGTTCCGTGCTGTTTCAGCCGGACTTGACATTCTGCCATTACTTAACAGAGGTCGGGGAGTAGTATGCCACCAACAGCGTGCAAAGACAAGAACCCTCCCAGTACGTCAGAGCTTCGCTCAATCGAGAGATATTGAGTTATCATCCAGGGAATCTAAAGAAAATCCAAAAAAATTATTGGACGTATGAAGCAGTTTAAGGCAAACCGCAAGCAATTTGCCAAATCGGATTCGGTTAAGCGTAGAGTATTTATTCTGTATTTTATAATAATTGAATTTTAAACACAAAAATAATTAGATATTTTGAATAAAAAATTTAATTAATTTACACGCATTCTTGTTTGACCAAATTTTTATCGTAACACTCTTTATTCTAGTTGCAAAATGTGTGATGCCCTGAAATGATTTGGAACACGACTGACCATCGCACAGTGGTGCAGAATCGCCAAAAAGCGGACACTAGCAATTGGGAAAAAATACGTTCAAGAGTGGTGTTTTTGCAGAAGGTTATTAATAAATTATAGCGCATCTTTCTGCAGTATTAGGGTGACCGTGAGTTTACCTATTAGAGTGAAACTAACTTTTGTTTTTTTAAATAGTTTCAAAAAAAATTTCCTCCAAAAAGTTGCAGAATATACTAAAACAAGCAACTTTGCTGAATGTAGTAATTATCTATCTTTACTGGTTGCGAAAAATAACGATGTGTTTAAAAAGAGCATCTAAAAATCAATTTTGTTCAATATCTTTGCACGCGATTTTTTTTATTGTTTTCATTGTTCTACAAAGTTATTCAGTATACTAAAATACACATTTTCTGTGAAGACTGTTTTTCAAGAATGATGAAGAAAAATATGATGAATAATGAATATTTAATAAGTTACAAAACATTTTATCAAAGAGTAACATACGGTGGCACGGAAGCAAGAAAAAGTAAAAGTAACATATTTTTCAAAAAGTTTTTCCGAGAGTGCTTCCGAGATTTCTTCACGAATTTTTTTTGTAGACAAAATCTAGTTTTTTCCTGTGAAAGTTGTTGGTTTGCGCGAAGTTGCCGGAAATTGAAAATAAAATTGAGCAGCGCAAATTTTTTTTCTCAAATAGTTTATAACTCATTAAATATACGTCCTAGCGTCAAACAGTCTTCAGAGAAAATGTTTATTTCAACATGCTAAAAAACTTTTTAGAACATTTGAAAGCAATAAAAAATCGTGTGCTACCATTTTTGCTACCAATGGCATTGCAGCTTTGTAGCGCTATAAATACAAAAGATTAAACTATACTTTCTTCAATAATATTGTAGATAATAAGTAACTCTACACTTGTCCTATAAATCACTTTTTCGAATTCTGTTTGGCTGAGGCGCTGTAGTCAAAAGAGCAAAAAAGAAGTAAAAAGAGCAAATCAACCCTGCCGACACGTTATCCATCGGTCTCTCTGTGGATCTGTTTTTGAGAAGCATCTAATCCCTGTGCAGGCCATTTCGACCGGTCGGATTTAAAAAACACAGACACCATTATAGAAAATGGGCCCAAATTAGCCGCAGCGACTTCATCATTTCTCGCGACTATAACTCAAATTCAGTAGCGTTTCATTAAGATCAAAATACACGCCGATATTCAGTAAATATTATTCTATCAATTGGTATGAATATCTTGTCTCGAATGAATATAATTTCAACGTAATTCCTGAATATTGTTTAGGTTACCGCTTAATGGGCTGAAAATACCCTCCCGTACCCTAGCTAATCTCAAAGCTTATTTGAAAGTGGTGGCGTTTTTCAAATGGAGCCCGAAGTGGTCTTGAGTGACACGACGAAAATGGCACGGCTTGCACAATCTTATGTTCAGAAAGCTAATAAGAGAGTTGGTTTGAAAGGCCTCAAGAGGCAAGTTCTACTCCATTATAACGGGTACTGAAATCTGGATACAAACAAACACTCAAGGAAGCTCTAAGAGTATTTGTTGAGGAAATGCGGCTGCGTTGTTATGGATGTTGCAAAGTTGAACTACAAAATCATTTTTGGACGATTTCCTGAACAAGACCAAGAATCGATCGGCAGAGTGCTTCGGAAAACTGCAAAGTAAAAGAGTGGTCGATATTCCCGGCAAGTTCCTGGTCCAACTTTGAATTCTACTAGACGATGGTACAGCGACAATGGCGTTACTGTGGTTGCCAAAGAGCGAAACTAAAGCCGATTGAGGAATACTTAACGATTGTAAACAGTTGTGATTATGAAGTGTATTAAAGCTCATTACCGAATTAATTTTTTATGCTAGGCCATATTGCCATATTCTAGCCATTTTTACCCACAAACAAAATTTCATCAAAGCAAAATGTGAATTGCTGAAAGAATGTTATTATCAATCGGTTTTCGGATCACTGGAAACAAATAGAAGGATTTTGCTGAAAACTGATTGAGTCATTTTATTTAAACAAGTGGTTTTCAAACATTGAAAAATTTCGATGGTGCGTTGATGGTAGCCTACTGCCATTCCAATATGCGCGATAAAATTTAATATGCATATGTTGCACAACTACGGAAACTGCTGAAAATTCATTATTTATGGGTCATTCCACGGGAAATTTACAGTAAAATTTTTTTTTCTATTCGAAATATTTTTTTACGTTCTTTGTTCAAAAAAAAAATCGACACGTATTTTTTTATTTCGATGTTACTGTTGGAATTCGAAGGTTTGATTTTTTAAAGTATTGTAATCCGATAAAATTACTATTTTTTAAATGCTGATTGTAAACATAGTTTGTAATATTAAAAAATGACTTTCTATCAGATGTGTTCACTATTCCACAAGCTTTCAAAATTGATATACCATACCTCCTCTCGATTGTTTTTCAATAGTTAAATAGTGCATTTTTATTAACAATTGCAATTTTTTCAAAGTTGGAACTTTTTTTTCTCGATTTTTTTTATTTTAAAATATTTGCTGATCATTCTCGAAGAAGCATGCAAAATTTGGAAATGGAGAAATGAAAACGCTGGAAGTTACGAGTTTTCATGTCTCAGCGCGTGTGTTAATGTGAAGCGAGCGGTTATGCTCAATCGATATTCTAACCCACGGGCAGCTTTATAACGAGGCCGCCTTTGATTGTATTAAGTGTAACGTGTCGTTGAAGCGCGCGCGTTCGTCCGCTCGTTTGATCAAGCACAATCACAAGTTTGATGTTCCGAAGGAAGCAGAAACTTTCAAAGTTTGGCAGGCGATCTGCTCATGTGGCAAGCGTCTGCTCCATCTGTTGAAGCAACACGAGGGCCCTATGATCTTCTGGCATCTAGCTTTGTGCCACTATTCAAATGATGTCCTGAAGTGGTACGAAATGTATGAGGTTACTTTTGAATCCAAGGACATAAAACTCCTCCAATGTACCGGAACTAAGGACCATCAAAAAATACTAGACTATTATGAAGCAGGCACTACGGAAGCATCCCAAGGAGGTCAAATCTGAGAAAGACATGACGAAAAAGTGGGTTTCCGTACAGAAGAAGCTGCAGCTAGATGTTGTACAGAACAACATGCGGCTATGGTATTGAAGTTGAATGAATTTATTATTTGCCAAAAGCTTACTAATGGGTTATATTTTAGTGTTTCAAAGTTTGAATAGGATCGGTCAATTAGCTAATTTTAATATGAGTCACCCATTAATTGACAATAAATGGGGTTTTTGTAAAACAGAGAGTACATCTGTTGGTCGAGGGGTGGTCCAATCGGCCTCAGCTTTGGGATTTTTACTATTTGAATTAAACTTAATTGCAGGTTTCATTTTTTACGCTCCAAAAACTTCTGTCAAGAAAAACACTTCTGATAATACGACACTTGAGTTTGGTTCGCAGGAACGGAAATTTTAGCTGCTTTATTGGGTTGTTCCGCAAGTAGTTTACTGCATAGTATGACTAATTTATAGTCGTACTCTAAATATTTGCCCTACAAGAACCACTCAAGTGAATTGCTTTTCTGTAAAAATTTAACAATAATTTGATTTGGTTGATAGGAAACGTCTACGATTATGGTTTGTTCAAACTGGTGAGTTGAATTTAATTTTGTTTCAGTTTTACAAAAAAATAAAAATTGGATATTTTTGAAAAATTAATCAAATTTCAAAGATTATTAAAAAATCCGAAAACTTGCGCTTCGAAGGCGATCATTTGACTGCTTTTTGAATTCAGTCAAATGGCCACTTGCTCCAATGCCGCTGCCGCCTATAATCCATATGGTCTCTCAAGAAAAACCGAGAGTCGTTCTACCGCATTGTGTTCATATTGAAGAGTGTAAACTAGAAAAACAGAAAATGAGAGACTGGCCAAAGTAACTCAGTAGCTTGCGAATAGGGTAACCAGCGTATTTTGGACCCCATCAGCAGCTGTACAAAATAAATGACTGTGCATAAAATTAATAGGGTAGACGCACCAGTAGTAGTGGTAGTACCAGTAGTGGTGGAAACTTGAATTATTTCATTATTTTGGCAGATTTTGGTACAAGTTTGATAAGTATCGAACTACCAGTAACAGTATTATTTGATAAGTATCAAACTTGTACCAAAATCTGAAAAAATAATGGAATAATTCGAGTTTCCACCATTTATGGTACTACCACCACTAATGGTGCGTCAACCCTAGTGGAATTTATTCGGAAAAAAGTTTTCTCTTCTTTAATTTCAAGCACAACATATGTTGACATAGTTGTACCGACTGAAGTTACATCGAAAAGGATCTCTGTACCACAATTATAGGAACACCAAGACCAACTAAAGGAAAATTAGCGCAGCTATCGGTATATTCTTATTGAACTGGATTTTTTTCCTTTATAAAGTTACGCTCTCAACGTTTAAGTACATCGTGCCTAGGTGTAATCCAGTGTTTGATAAATTAAAATCCCACAAACATTAATTGAAACATACATCCCAGTGAACAACAAATAGGAAATTACATTGTACATTTAGTTGCGCCATTAATGGAGCATCTACCCTATAATATTCATTATTATTTATGTCGCTCTTCCTAAAAAATAATCCAATACCAGATAGTTGACATATCAGTAGAGACAACGAAAAACTTTTTCCAACGGAACGTACCATCACGAACGTGTAATTCACATCCGTAACAGCTACATAGTTGCTGGTACGTGGGCTCGTCTACCTGCCTGCCATACATGGATAAACACTGTCGCATAATTTCCACGGGGAATTTCGATTTTGCAATTTGTATTTGCTGACGTCTGATGAGGTATGCAATTTTGAGCGATTGCGTAACTGGTGAAATGCTGCAAAATATTTCTGACCGAATCCCAAGAGATGTTGGTAATAATTTAAGTGTGTGCAACTACCGACGACATGTAGCGTTGATATGACATTTTAATTGTCAGTTTGTTGTGAATAGTTGGAAAATAGCTGAGCTACATGTTTGTTTTCGTTTCAAACTGGAATGAGGCGTGGGTTTCTTTCTACGTATCACCTTTTCAAACCCGTTTTAGAAATAAAGCATTCGAAATATTATAAACCTATTAAAATATTACTCTCTTTAATGAAAATCCAGTTCCAACTGCAAATCTGTACTATTAATAACTGATACTATGCACACATTAGTATATTTTATTATGTATGTAAATTACTTACAAAGTGCTGCGTTCAAAGTTGTTTTCTAAAATTGCCTTTTTACAGTTCTTAAGGAGCTTCGGAAAATATTTCACTTAGTATTTGTTTTTTTATTGGCTATTTTAGTACATTTTGTTGTTAGTTTTATTATTTTTATGTGCACCACCTGATAGAGAGATTTCATTCTGTCTGCTCAATCGAAACTAATAATAGTCGCTGTTAGCAGATGCACTGACAGATCTACTACAGTGCTTGGCAGCGTTGACAATGGCCTACCTGAGCGGAATTCCCGAACACCCGGTTGCAAAAGCGATTACATTGGTTATTAGGTTCAGAGATCAGTTGTACCTAATGAAATCTAGGTCCTTCGTTAGTAACGTCTGACTTCACTTCAATTAATTTTTCATCGACGGTGATGACTATTTTCAATTCACAACACTGAATAACTGGTTGTAAAGCAAACTAACCCGGGAGGCAGCACCGGGCTGCAGTACCCGGCAGGATCGACCGTGACAAGTCAACCGGAAAACACCGTGGTATCACTATATAGCGAGGCTGCTATTGGAAAATTGTAATGGTCTAGCTGGAAGTGTGGAGTGTTTGTAGCGTAGTAGTATTTTGCCCAGATGATGCTCCTGTGCCAGCGACTTTGTATAGTTATGTACGTTTGTCGACTCCGTTTGCATACATATTTATATGTATATAAGTTGTAGCATGACAATAGGGTGCGTTATAAAAATGCATTCGTCGTTGGACCGAAGGCAGGTTTTTTTGTACTAACTGTAAACTTACTTATTATCGTTAATCTGAACATTTTAAATTTGATTGAAACAATCGTCAATGGGGTGAAAATTAAAGTTGCTAACATTACGCAATTCTCCCGATGATAGACTGGTTCGAGTTTGCTGCATCACATCTGTGCACCATCCTACGGTCGGTGCATGCATGGTTACGACGGTCGGTGGCGACTGACGAGCGACTGGAAAATCGATCGATCCAGTCAGCGTGCCACAGCTCAACGCTGCTCAACCGACGTGGAGACCAGAAAGAAAGTGTTGAAATGAGTAGTTGTACATGATGAATCTGCATTCCCATCCCTGTGCGCTGATGCTGAAGGATGCTGCTAGACAGCGATATAAAATGCAACCTATACCTACACCGAGTAGGTAGGTGTGGGAAAGTCAACGAACGCTGAGTAGAATGCATGCCGGCGAGGGAAGCTGTACGGATCTAGCGGCGTGGTGGCACGTGGGCGGCGGTAGGGAAGTGGGCGGAAAAATGCGGGGGTAGATTAAAGGGTGGAAAATGTG
Organism: Sabethes cyaneus; assembly: GCF_943734655.1. NCBI lineage: Eukaryota > Metazoa > Arthropoda > Insecta > Diptera > Culicidae > Sabethes > Sabethes cyaneus. The sequence goes on along the minus strand of NC_071354.1, from coordinate 156,514,367 downwards.
CAACTGCATTTTTTTTGTTGAACTCGCGAAATGCTTCGCTTTTTGTTTTTACTCACTAGAACCGGAATTACTTTCCAGGCTGAATACTCCGTCATTAAAATCACAGCTTTTTGTGGTCCGGATCAAAGCTTACCTGTAATGAGATAGAGCAGCGAGAAAAAAAGAACTTCTAAATGATTTACGTTTTGTAGGGTTCTTGCAGATGAAAATTGAATTTTATGGAAAATCATGCACCGTTGGAGATTTTTACAATGTTAACCTCGTTGTACGAATGCAATGAACGTGTAAACTACTCTAAGTAAATTACTTCTTTATTCTGATTGTAATTGTGTTGGCTGGATTAAAGAAGAACTTTAATTTGTTTCAACTGTTCACTTTTAGCTGTAAAAGATTTTGCAGGCATAACAAAGTAGACTGAGACTGTCTCCCAGACTGTATTTCGTTAGAAGCTTCATCAAAAACTAGAGCTTTTATATGGCATGATTTTCAAACAGGATGAACTTAAACTTCCAGATATCTAGTAAAACTAATAAACATGAGTGAGAATGTTTGATGTTAATACATTAAAAATGTATTAAATGAAATATCAACTTTAACACTCAATTTTTTGGTTTTTATAAAAATTATAAACAATTTTTGCAAGTCTTATAGCATAGCATGCACTGCGCATAAACAATTTTTGCAAGTCTTTTACTACAGAAACACGATTTATAGGTGAGTATTAAAAAATGTGCTGAATTTTCACAAAAAATAAAACTAACACTGTCCAGGACGATACCAGGGTCACGAATATGCTAAAAGCGATAGGCTTATTGAGATTGCAAAGCTCTTTGAGATGTTGTTAGCGGTAAGCATGTTAGGCTTCGGACACAAATTACGTAACGTTTAGAGGGGAAAGAGGGGGGTTGAGTTGGCGTTACTTGTTGTTACATAGGGAAGACATGACTCCCCCATGAGAGTAGTTACGTAACAAATTTAAAAATAACAAATACCAAAAAGGCAGTTGCCAAACGAGGAAAGGACGTGTTGGCGGTGGAAAACAGTGAATTCCTTATGCCATTTGTCTACTAAGCATTGCCGTTCATTGCAGTCGATCCATTTTAATTTCCTGAAAGATTTTTGCATCGTCCGCAATGGAAAGACTGGCAACTAGGTGGCAAGAGAGCTGAAAGTAAATTTACGGAAAGAGAAAAGAGCGGTGGCCCATGATTGCTCCCCTGTGGTACGCCAGAAATGTTTCCGAACGAGTCGGAAAACTCGGACCCGATCTTCACACTCAGCCGACGGTGTGTCAGGTACGAGTTGTTTCACGGGGTCTCCGGGAGATCTTTCTTAGGCAAACTTTCAACCCTTTTGTACGTCTGGCCACTGGGCGTGTGCGAAGTAAACTTTAAACATCAACTGGAGAACAAATAAACCTAATGGACTTTCATTTCATACTTTGATGACACAAAACAGCTTAATTAGGCAGGCCATGCAGTTTTTTATTAATTTTGGGAGGAAGGGGAAATTTTCTTGCATACTTTAAAGACGCTTACTAGATAGCACTTTTTTTTAAATATCACTTCGATATCGTTGCGGCCGGGATGAACGGTGGTCGACTTGCAGGCAGCAACCAGGAACGGGACCGGAACTCACGGCTGGAACGGGAACTGGCAATCACGACGGCAGGGACAACGAAAACGGGTCTCACGACGGGCACTGGCACTGAGCGGGCACGGGCACTGACGGTACTTGCAAGCCGTATCGAGGGCGGTAACTCGGCCGTGTAACGGGTGGCCTAGCGTTTCGGGTCCGGGAGTGGTAACGTGCGCACTTTATTGCATCTTCATCGCGAGAGACTTCGCACGGTCGATTGGGGTTTGTAACGTTTTTCGCGGTCGAGGCAATTCCAAAAGCACCAGTCCCCGGTATAGTCTCACTTAGCGTCCAAAATGGCGGCTAGCGACCTAATAGCACTCGCGGAATAACTGCAGTTTTCTTCTTCTTGGGACTGGGCTTTACAACGTGGATACTGCACTTACCCCAATCGACTGATCCGGCCAGGAATTAACCTTCATGTAGTTCTTCTGGCGGATCATGCTACGCATCTGCAAATCCCACTGAACTGTTTGACTGCTGAAACGCGGTTCCAAATGACTAACGAAACGACGCTGACTCCTCTCGATGACTCAGCAACTCGATGAGAGTTCTTACGACGGGCTAACAATATTAAGTTGGTGTCCCGAGCAAAACTTATTTAATGGTACTTTTATGGTAAATGTTGCATGCAGATTTTTTTGATATTTTTATTTAATTTTCTTGATCCTTAAACTAATACTAAACCTAACTTGAACCAAAACTGAACTTAAAAACTATTGCATGCAACAAACAAATAATTTAACAAAAACTAAATGTAATTCAAATAAATAACATTAATATTCGCGGACACCAACTTCAGGCTACTGAACACAGAAAAACGTCCCTCAAATATGCAAGCATGGAGGACTGACGTTTATTCTGCCTTCGGACATTTACTAACAATATTAGCAAAAAAAAATGACAATGTTTCACAGGGCCTAATTCAAGCTGGCCCAGTGACCAAAACGTATTGTGATCACAAGGTAGATCACAGAGTGTAGCCATTTGCAGACTTACTTACTTACTTTTGTGGCTATGTCCACTGGTTCACAGAACAAAGGGATGAAATCAGAGTTCTCCACTGCTGATGGTTCCATGGCTTTTACTTGTCACCACTCGCCAGGACAGCTTCTCGTCTACAGCCTGGATCTCGTTGGGTAAGCAGCGTCGCCTTGAGCCTCTGGGTCTGCCTCTTCTACGTTGTCCATGCGGATTCCAGTAGAGTGCTTCTCTTCTAAAGAACTCATTTGCTCCTTTCCTCAAGGTGTGTACTACCATAGATGCTTAGTTTTTGCTACATTTACTGTGAGATCTGTTGCCTGGGAGCTCTCGGAGGGGTCATCTAACTTGCTCTGCATATCGTTTCGGCATTGTGCGAGCAAGACAATGTCGTCGGCTAAATCGAGGTCATTTAGCTGCTCCATCGTTAGAGGATTCCAAGGCAATCGATTTGCTCTACCGTCAATTGATCCAACTAATATCTCATCCCTAACAATGAGAAGCGGAAGCGGTGGTAACATTCAGCCCTGTCTCACGCCAGCAGGAACCCTTAAACGGTCGGGCATGACGCCGTCGTACAAAACCTCTGCCTCGTAGTGAGCCTCGATGAGATGAACTGGCTTATTTGGAACTCCTCTATGCCTAAGTGCGCCCCAGATGTTTTCGTGGTTGAGTCGATCAGACGCGTTTTCGAAGTCAACGAACACCAGTAGAAGAGAGCCCTGAAGCTCGTTGATATGCTCCAATATAATGCGGAGGAGTGTGATATGGTCTAAATATAAGTGATTGGCCAGCACGGAAAACTATCCTCAAAACTATCCACGGTATATACCTCGCGACAAAGCCGTCCTCCTTCGTTAAACATTCATTAATTAGAAAGCCAGTGATTAGCAAATGATATAGTCGAATGCGAACAGCTGGGCTAGTTAATGCACGAGAACAGTTTTTTGGACAAACTGATCAATCTGGCTGGTCAAAGCTGTCCTGCTGCGTGCTTGTTTTGGAGGGAACACGCGAATCTTTGCGAATAGTGCAGATGGTTGTAAGGGTATGCACTGTATTGTATGTTATTCAACATCGCCATTGAAGGTGTAATCCAGTGAGCGGGTCACGGGACAAGAGGAATGACCTTCGGCCCATTCGACAACAACCTCGACATCACTACTAGAAACCATGGGACAGCAGAGGCAACCTATGCCAGACTAAAAATGGAGACTAGGAGGTTAGGCTTATAAATGAATGCGTCGAAGCCCAAATATATGGTAGGAAGAGGCTCCAAAGAAAACGATGTTCGTTTACCACGAACACTGACTAATGACGACGAAGAATTGGAAATGGTTCATGAGTTCATATATTTGGGATCTCTTGTTACCGCCGACAGCAACACGAGTAAGGAGATTGTACGTTGTATTCCAATTGGAAATTGGGCTTACTTCTCCCATCGCAAGACATTTCGATCAAGGAACAAATGCCACTGCACAAAGCTTATGATGTACAAAACGCTAATCGGACCGGTAGTGTTCTACGGACTTAAGACTGTAAATTTCCTTACGGCAGACATACGCGCACTTGTCGTATTTCAGGTATAGCAGAATATGTCTAGCGGAGTACAAACTGAAGGTGGAGAGTGGCGTAGATGTATGAACCACGAGCTGCAGACACTACCTGGAGAGATTCCCATCGTACACCTGGCGAAAGTTTGGAGACTACGATGGGTCGGCCACGTCGTAAGGATGCCGGACGGCAGTGCAGTGAAATTTGCTCTCTTCGTCAACCCTACCGGGACTCGCAATAAAGGGGCTCAACGAGCAGAATAGCTCGACCAGATTGAAGTCGACTTACGTGTGTCGAGATGCACAACGAATTAGTGACGATTAGCTCAGAGCCGAGTACAATGGAGAGAAATTTTTAATACAGCAAGAGAAAAAGAAGAAGAAGAAGAAGTTTCTCATTTTTATGGATACAAGTTGGAGCTATTGATAGAAGACCAGATACGATAAGCTGATCTATAATGGACCTAGATATAGCCGACGACGACGACAGTGTCTTGCTCGCTGAATGACGTACTGATTTGCAGAGTAAGGTAGATGACCTCTCCAAGAGCTCGCCGGTAGCAGGTCTTACGAAATGGCTACACGGATCCGGAAAGCTAGGGGTGATTTTGCAGATCTGCGAAATATTAGGCGCTCAATAAACCAGATCACCCGAAATCATACTAAGACCCAACATTTTAATTTCAACGATTAATCCGTCTTAGTACAGCAATTAGACAGCTTTGCAGACTGGTGTTGCACAAACCGTATGAAAGTTAATCCGAGTAAATGTGCCGCCATCACTTTCTCAAGAAAAAAGAACCTATGTTTTTCGACTACAAGCTCTTGGATACTAGCTACTAGCCAGGCTTGGCATACAGTTTTCGCTTCGATTTTGCTCTTTTGATTACTGCACCTCAGCGAAGCAGAAATTGAAAAAATGGTGTATGGGGCATTTGTAGAGCTAGTATTTATCTATAATATTGTTGAAGAAAGTAAAGCTTTATCTTTAATATTTACGCCGCTGGGCTGCAATGCCGTTGGTAGCAAAAAGAGCGCTCTTTTTGCTACCAACAGGGTAGCAGCCTTATAGCGCCGTAAATACTAAAGATAAAGCTTTACTTTCTACAGCATAGATATCATAGATAATTACTAGCTTTACAAAAGCACCATACATCAATTTTTCAAATTCTGTTTCGCTGAGGTACAGTAATCAAAAGAGCAGAATCGAAGCGAAAAGTGTATGCCAAGCCTGCTACTAGCATTGGAAGAACTAATTGCATCAAAGATCTAGGTGTGCTATTAGATAGCAAACTATCGTTCCAGCAGCATATTTCACATACAATCGGGAGAGCCTCTGGAAATCTAGGTTTCATGTTCCGGATCGCTAAGGATTTCAGTTACATCTATTGTCTGAAGTCTTTCTTTGTACTTTTCGCTGATGCGTTCATCTCTCGAATATTGCTGCCAAATTTGGAATCCATATTACCGAAATGGAGTTGATCGTATCGAGGCTGAACAGCGGAGGTTTGTGTGCTTTGTTATTCGACGCCTTCCATGGAGGGATTCATTCCGGTTAGCCTCCTACGAAAGTCGTTGTCAACTAATCAGTTTGGATACATTAGTTATCCGTCGCAATGTTGCCCGTGCTATTCTCGTGCTTGACGTCCTGACTGCTAGAACAGAGTGCCCAGCATTGCTCAACAGTATTCGGCTACTGGTACAACCAAGAACTCTGAGAAGTCAAGGATTTCTACAACTTCCCGCACGGTGGACGAATCACGGCATGTACGGTAATATCGTTGGGCTTCTTCGGTTATTTAATAGAGTTACAGGAGGTTTTGACTTCAATTTGTCCAGAGAAGTGATTAAGCGTAATGTTAAGATAATTCTAATCAATTCAAATATCATTAGGGCATAGTGATAGCCTGTTGATAATAGTGTAAATAACTTGTACGCAGAGGTGGCATAAACCGCAGCGCAGACCAAAAGACACACATTCTTAAACAACACAACACTCGCCATGCGGTGTGTGTTCGCCCACAAATTCCCTTCAGTGTCTCTTTTGCTACACACGCTCTTTCGTGTTTTACGCACACCAGGAAAGGGCAGTCGCAAACGCAGAGTGATAAATTTGCTGCGTGCTTTATCACACCAAGAGCCGCACTCTGCGCGGCTGGATTGTACACCCTGCGCTGGGTCAGTTGAAGTGGTGTGATTGAAAAAAACATTTTTACTGTTGCGTCGCCTGATCCGTACTAACTTAACATAGACCATATTAGTTGTTCAGTGCAGCGTGTATTTTCACTTTTAAAAGGGCAGAAAATTTGTAAATACAAAACAATTTTTTTGCGTTAATTCCGCACGGAGAGTGGCAAAGGGCAGCACCAAGTGCTGTTTGGATGATCACTCCCTGGGCGATTTTCACCAAGTGCTGTCGTTCGCTCCCACTCCGCTTTCGCCCATACGCTGTGTGCATATTAGCTGTAGAGGTGTGTTGCCGAATCGCTCTGTGCGACAAGGCATAATATTGGAACATTGGGCGCATAGTGTGAGCGAATGACAGCCCTGCTTGTACGCATGTGATATGTGGTCCATCTCAGCGGAAACCACATAAAAACTGCTGTCTGCGGTGTATCGTTTGTGCCTAATGATCTGGCGACTGGATTTCCAACGAGAAACTCCATTATCGATGCTCTCATCGGTCGCTAGCAATAGAAGTTCCAGATCTTAGATGGACCAGCTGAAGTCCCGTAGTTTGCAAATTTACACAAAACTGACGCTCTACAGAACACTAATCTTTCCGGTGGCCCTTTACGGACACGAACCATGGACGCTAAAGGAAGCTTGGTGGCAAAATGGAAAATGGAGTGTGGCGCAGACACATGAATCACGAGCTGTACCAAGTATACAAATAAGCTGATATAGTGAAGGTAGTGCAATGTGGCAGGCTGCGGTGGGCTGGACACCTGGCCAGAATGCCCGACGAAAGAGTAGCCAAAACTATTTTCAGCAGAGAACAGGATGAGGTCGAAGACTCCGAGGCAGACCTCGCACCCGGTGGGTGTGTGCTGTCGAAGACGATGCACGTTCAGCTGGTGTTCGTGGGGATTGGAAAACGACAGCCCAGGATCGACGGTACTGGAGGACCATAATTCGTTTGGAGCAGGATCGGTAATGGACCGTTGCCACTAAAATAAAGTAAGGTTCAGTACCCAACAGAAGAAGAAGTTAGCATTTTGATTCTCGTATCGTGTCCAGTGAAGCAACCTTCCGCATCAGCACGACCGCGATTCTAATGCTGTCGTTTCATACGAGCTCTCTGTTAACCCAACATTAGAAAACTTGACTGACGTCGATTGATTGATCATTGTCATAGTGTTCAACAGTGTCACTTAGGTAAGGCACCTTGTATATAATTCTGCATCAACGCAAACTTTAATTTGCATGAATTACCGTACCTTTTGCTTCCTAATTCAATTGAATTATGCCATTGACTTTAACCGGCAAAAAGCTTACCAACCCAGTGTGTATGTTTACGTTGTGTGAATACAAGCGGGAACGAGTGCATGAATTTCATTAATCTCAGAATTAGTAATGTGAAATTCAATCGCCCGGATTTACAGCAAGAGTCGCCGGTGAATCGAGTTTTGTTCGAACGGATCCTTGTCGGCGGAGTCTTTCTTGGCTGCTGCTATTTACCATGCAGTGGCAGCTGCAGGGCACTCTCTTGTGGCCAGTCGCCCACAAGCAGTTTTGCCCTAGCTGAAACAATATGCGACCGAGCGACGACGGTATCAGGAGGAACTGTGGAAAATTAAATGATAGGGTAATAAATTTTATAGCATCCGCAGCTAACTGGCTGCCACTCTGGGCCAACTTTATTGGCCAACATGTGGGAAAATGGTATATATTTATGCTCGAACGGGGCCCGGGCGCGCGGTGTGGTATTCGGTGACTGTAAGCCATTGGATGCCCGTTCAGAAATTTGTCAGGTTCCATTTATTGCCGCTGCCGGAGTCGAGTTATATCCGTAATTTAAAGGTTATACTGTTTTTGATTACGGTGTTAGATCATCCGATGGAGAGAGAAAAAAACCAGTAAAGTGTGTCATCGGAACTGGAGACATGCGAAACGATGTGCTTCGACATTTTCAGTAATGTATTACAATTTGTTAAGCAAACCCAAGCGAATTTCGTACATGTTTTGTAAACAGTAGGAATGCAGCTGTGTGTTCAGCAGCTAAGAAGGTCAAACACTAGAACAGTATCAGGATATACATAATATGAATAAATAACTAATATCCTTCAGATGAGTTTTAGGTCAGTTATGAGGGACTGTTATTCCATCTTTAGATACATGTATATGAGAGAACTGTCTGTTATCCTGTAGCACGTGCGTTTGCATAAATATTTTCATAAATATTTTGCAACGGTTAAAAAGGTCGTAGGTATGAGAGTTTTATTTTAAAACGCAGTTTCTGATTAAATGTTCGCTATCTGTGGTTAAAAGTCAGTTTTCCTATAAATTTAACAAGCGTGATGTATTTCTGCGTCGTAAAACGGAGATCGCCCCGTTTATTATGCCAGTAGCGCCAATAAAACTGACAGGGAAATGCGAAAAGCTCGAATGGTATGCATAAATTCATGTTTTAATTTGCATTGCTCAATGCTTTTAATACAGGTCTGTTGTGAAATTTTGCTCAACGATTTTTCTCTTGCGTCTTCAAAGTAGTAACATTTACGTTTTCATCGTTTTCGACCAACTCCTCTCGAGCTCTGGCAGGACTGCTACGGTACGCTTCGAATGAAACACGCTACGCTACGTTTAAGATGCTTACTGATGATTCTCTGTGTGCGAAAAGGACCCGAAGCATAGGCTGGCTGGTGCGCAAATCTAAATAAAAATATTACAAATTATCAGCAGGCTCCTTCACCGCCCGGTTGGACTGAATTTTGTGGTTGAATACTGTCTGGCGTGACGGAGTAAGGAGACCGTGAAAATGGGAAATTTTCTCTGCTGGCCCCCCAGGCAGCCGTAACAGCCAGTTGATTTAGTTTCTCTAACGCTCGAACTAGTGGTGTTAAAATTTTCTCGGAATGGGCTGTTATCAGCCTAGTCTTTTGACTTTGGCATTTGCTTGATACTAATACTAGTTCTTTCGTAATCTAACTGGTTAGCCTAGTAATTTCAAATATGGTGTCAGATCCAAAACTATATAACTAGAAATTTATACCAACAGTCTAATAAACTATTAAAAGGATAATTGAATAAATTTAAATTGGCGGAAAATGGGACTTAATTTCAAACGCAATTTTTCCTGGTTTGCGGTGCGGTACCCGATCTACTCGCCTACCTGTGGTATGTAGTTGAGTTATGGCCACAAATAAGATCGGACTCTTCCACATCGCCGCACAGCATTTAATCCCGCGAGCTTTGCAGTGAGACTGAAATTGATATTTCCAGTGCCGTGGAGAGATATGAAGGGAAAAATGGCATTAAGCTACAAACGTTCTCTGCCTGCGTTCTAGCAGACAGGAAGGGTGTGAGCGTCTTCGCAGGTGGTAGTATTTTTTTTCTTGCTGATATTAAAGCAGTAAATTATTTTTATGGGAAGCTGAAAAAAAACTTATTAACAATTTTTCCTCTCTCGTTTCTCTGTAATGAATTGAAATAGTCACACATGAAATACTTACAGATAGCCGAATAGCATGTAATTCACCCTCAATGAGAGCTGAATCTTATTTAGCATTTCACTGGTACGTCAGTAATTCTTGCTATAAAATCCTCTTCCAGTTGTTCTTGTGAAAATGCATACGATTTGACTGCGCTTGAGTCGGACAATCTTTCTTTTTTGCTGATTGCAACACTCGGTTACACTGAAGCTTCGTTAGTGTCGTCGATGAATTCGGCTATAAAATGTCATAAAACAACTCAAAAGCACGACTCTAAACTTATAATACTGCCGACGCGGTTGGTTCTTAAATGATAACATCCATCAAGTTATTCATGCAAAATTGCATTCCACAATTTTGCATTCTTCCTTCTGTTGCTATTATTTTTCTTTTTGCTTTAAAAATCTCGATCAACATTCCGGTCAATTCCGTTCATAAATCTGTGTCTCCGAAAAGAACAACTGTTATCTGCAGCCACGAACAGTTGAAGGATTTATTTCTTCCTATTTCACTCCTCGGAAGGACTCATATTTTATGCACTGTTGGGCCCCGGTTTGTGCTGCTTTGCTAAGGTTTGCTTATTTATTGCCACTGCCTCTCCCATCCAAGGCAAGAGGCCCTGGCCCTGTGATCATAGCAGCTCAACGGGCGCGGCGGAACGATTTTATTGCGCCGGACGTCCAGTTTTCCGTCTATTCACCACTAACAGTCGAAATTTATTCCAACGACTAAAAGCAACCGGCAGCAGCTCCTTCGCAATGTGGCATTTTCGAAGGGGCGCTTCTCCGACCGGATCTCAAGTCAGGTTCAGTCGAGTGCAAAAAATGAGCAAATTTTTCATTTCTTAAATACCGGAAACCATGGCATTAGGATGTGTATAACTCAGAGTGGTTCATATACTACGTGAAAAACGGATTGTGCTCTAAATTTTTCGCAGACCCATTACTTATTGGAAAGCTGGCACAGAAAAAATCTGCACTAGATTGCAACCATTAGAACAGCAAGCAAGCGAAATCTTTTTGAGCTAAAATTCTTTATTGTCCAATGCCGCTAGATTGGACATCAGTTCCGTTGATCTTATTTTGCAAATCAAAAATACGAAATCAAAGCAAAGCCATGGGTATTAAACGTCCTTAAGAACTTGACCCTTCTTTATCGATAGACTTCGCAACCGGTTATTAGAGTACAGGAAAATTAAGGGGCCAGTGCAAAGATCCTATTAACTCTGCAGCGGCACCGCCCAGTTGAAATTTGAACATACGACGACTGGTTTGTTAGGCCAGCATCGTACCTCGGAGCTAACTGGGCGGGTTCGAAATCAAAGATGGTACTACATAAATAATACGAAACCAAAAATTACCAAAAATCCTGAACACTACTTTTGAACGTTATTACCGTTGTGGTTTTAATGCTACCGTATTACAATTAAAATTATATATAAATATGGGAACGGATGGTACTGTTGTCCCCGTTTCTTCTTCCCCTGTAGATTCGAAAATGTATCATTGATCAAATTATGTTTAATCTTGATACATTTTAAGAATCATCTCTGCGGCAAATGTTGCTCAGGCGGCTTGGCCGATTTAATATTTATTTTGTATAAACGTTTACTCGGTATACAGAATTATAAGTAGTAAGTATTAATACAAGACAAGATGTGCGTTTGAGATTAGCTCTAACAAACACCAGGATCAAACTGGTTGGGTATACATTAGATTGATTAATTGATTGATTGAAGACCGCAAATCTCTAGCACCTTGCTTGCGATATCCGATATCTTTGCAAGAAAAGTTGTTAGAGTTTTCTGCAAAAATGTGTGTTTCAAGTGTTTCGATGGTTTCCTGGAACGAAGTATTCTTGTAAAATGTAACTTACAAACTTGACCAAACCTCGTGATTTTAACCATGACCTTGAATTGCGGCCAGGCAGTTATTATTATTTTTTGAAACGATGGTTCTACAATTGCTGAAGGAACGGTAAGGGAAAGTAATGAAGAAGGATTTTTTGGGAATGGAGAGGAAAGAGTGAAAAGGAAGGGGGGGGGGGGGGGTAATAGGTAGCTACGCTTGACAAGTTGTCGGTGTGACTCCTACCTTCTGTCCAATGCTGGAAGGTGCATGAGTCGAACCAAGTTATAATCAGACATTATAACTGGATTCGAACCCACAACACCCGCCAGAGCATGTAGCTCGCTGGTACCGGTGTACCTATGAACCACAGAGGCGCTGGACAAAAGGAGACTGCACAACCCCCCTTATTAATGTAGCGACATGGGTTGGGCTATTTTGAGACACAAATTGTGCCTCTTCCTCCATCTACTGTAGAAACCACCAACCGAGAAGTTTAATCTAACTTTGTGTTTACTGGCGGGACGACGATACTACGTAGGCCCTTGCGACTTACAAGGTATTGTGTGTGAACTAGCGCTGTCGGTATTGGGCAGGGGGGATCTATTGCTGTCAAATTCCATACATGTGTGCGTTACCGCAGATGGTGTTTGGTCCATGACGTTTGTACTGTCATGGACCAAACGGCGTGTGATTGATTTCGAGCCAAGGGACTCGCAACTCTACTTTTGTCTGCTGCAGTTGACAGAAACTCAAACCCAAACACGCAGCGCAATTGTCGTTTGTATTGTTTTGATCCCGATAATGCATTTATCTGCTTTTTAGCGTAAATAAAACAAACTAAGAAATTTTTCGAAAGCTACATATACAGGCAAGAGCAGCAAATCGGTAAGAAAAAAAGTAGCAAGAGCAGCATTGAAAATTATGGTCACCTGCCTGCCCCTTCACATGTGAGTTTCACAATTCCTTACCGATAGATCCCCCCTGATATTGGGCGCTTTCGGTGAAAGCCGGTATTTCGGTATTGGCGTAGCAAATGCCGGTAATATCGGTCGAATACCGGTATGTATTGGAAGATTATTCGGAATCAATAGAAATGTAGATGTTTTTCACTGAATGTCTTTATTTTTAAACTTTAGCTTCAGTATTGTTGCTTAGCAAAGTAAAATTTAAGCAGATATAATACGCTTAGCGATTTATTTTCCTTGCTAGAACGAATTTTTGTTGCCAACATTTCCAACAATTGAAAAAACTTCCCCTTTCATCGAAGTCTGACGAACGGCTTTAAGCCGCATCAGGAATTTTCCTTTGATTTCTTCAAATTTATAGTAGGGAAGCCCGCTTTTAACTATTTTCAAAAATCCCGCAATTCTAGCTTCCAGCGCACAGTGGTTTGATTGCTCTGGAATCGTGAACTTTTTTAATAACTCTTTTCAAAGTGTTTTTTTCAATATGGCGTCTTCGGAAGAATTTCTGTATATCAATAGGCGCAACAACTGGTGGTTAGTATTAGTTCGGAACTCAAACACAGGTGGCGCTGCAAAATTTAACTTTCTAATTTGATGATTTAGAGCTATAGTATGTTCTAAAAAGTTTTAGATAATCTTATTATGAAGCTTTTTCCTGAAAACATTATTCCTCTAAGTATCACAGTTTTCGAGATATGAAGCGTTTTTCATGACGGGCCCCCACAAATCGGGTTTATCACTGTAGCTTCAAAACTATGTGATTTAGGGGAAAATAGTGTTCTGCAAACATTTGCATCTATTAAAATCACACACTTTTGCAGAAGAAAGTGAACACGTATCTTCTATACAGAGCGAGTTACTGAACGATTTAGGTAAAAATTAGCCATACTTCGTACTGCTATACAATAAAAACTTGGAAAAACTGGCGACTGAGATATAATTAAAGTGAAAGTACATTCAAAACTGATCTTAAAACATGCTAAGTCATTTGTCTCTTTAAGTATCTTCATCATTTAATTTGCTTTTCCAAAAAGTGTTACTCAGTCTTTTAGAGACATATATGATATATATCATAATGTTTACTATATCCCATCGCCCTGTTAACAGCAAGGTACGATGCTAATCTAACAAGTCAGTCGTCGTATGTACTAATCTCAGCTGTGTGGTACTGCTAGAGTTTAATAGGATCCTTACACTAGCCCTGTAATTGTCCTGTACTCTAATAACCGGCTGCGAAGCCTGCCGATAAACAAGGGCAATGTCGTCAAGACGGTTATATCCAAAGCTTTGCTCTACTTGCATCGCAAGAGACTAGTAAGAAAAGCAAACTAATGTTAGGTAATTAAAAGTCATTACTTTGAGGCTTCGCAGCCGGTTATTAGAGTACAGGACAATTACAGGGCTAGTGTAAGGATCCTATTAAACTCTAGCAGTACCACACAGCTGAGATTAGTACATACGACGACTGACTTGTTAGATTAGCATCGTACCTTGCTGTTAACAGGGCGATGGGATATAGTAAACATTATGATATATATCATATATGTCTCTAAAAGACTGAGTAACACTTTTTGGAAAAGCAAATTAAATGATGAAGATACTTAAAGAGACAAATGACTTAGCATGTTTTAAGATCAGTTTTGAATGTACTTTCACTTTAATTATATCTCAGTCGCCAGTTTTTCCAAGTTTTTATTGTATAGCAGTACGAAGTATGGCTAATTTTTACCTAAATCGTTCAGTAACTCGCTCTGTATAGAAGATACGTGTTCACTTTCTTCTGCAAAAGTGTGTGATTTTAATAGATGCAAATGTTTGCAGAACACTATTTTTCCCTAAATCACATAGTTTTGAAGCTACAGTGATAAACCCGATTTGTGGGGGTCCGTCATGAAAGACGCTTCATATCTCGAAAACTGTGATAGTTAGAGGAATAATGTTTTCAGCAAAAAGCTTTATAATAAGATTATCTAAAACTTTCTAGAACATACTGTAGCTCTATATAGTCAAATAAGAAAGTTAAATTTTGCAGCGCCACCTGTGTTTGAGTTCCGAACTAATACTAACCACCAGTCGTTGCGTCTATTAATATACAGAAATTCTTTCGAAGACGTCATATTGAAAAAAATACTATGAAAAGAGTTATTAAAAAAGTTCACGAATCCGAGCAATCAAACCAGTGTGCAGCGGTTTCCTCAGTCTCTTTACGAATTTGCCCGAAACCCTTGCATAGCTTCATCCTCTTAATCATCGTTCACATATACCTTCTCTTCTCTATTATTAATCCCGCTATTCGCAGATTTTGACTTCGAGTTTCCAGCTACTAGTTTAATCAATGTATCACTCGAAAGGCTTGGAAAATATTTCAAATTCTTTCCTGGCACGAATTCTTAAAAAGTGCAAAGATCCCCGTATTCTGATTCCGATTTTGGGCCCGGCATCATCGAAACAAATAAATGAAGCTGATTTTCTATTACTTTCGCTTCATAAACGAAACGACTGGTTTCATTTGTTGAACAGAACGTTTCAAGCAAGCTTCAGCTGAAGCTGGGCAGTATCCGTTTCAAATGACGACGACTGATAGTCAGGCGCGATTTGTCGATGTTGAGTAGGTTAATTATAATATATGTTAAATTGTAGGAAATGTTACTTAAATTCAACTTAATTGCACTCAAAGTTGATAGAAAAATACAAATGAAACTTTAAAACCGGTCGCCATGATGAAGTGAAAAGCATTTCATTAACGCTGATTGAAGCCAGTTTTGAAACGAAGCGGCGCTGCTTCAGTTAAAATCGAAGCTTCATTACTTCATCGTTAAGTGACGATTTACTATTATAACTGATGTTGCCGGGCGCTAATCTTGTTTTCTAAATTCGTAATTTGAGAACTTAATAAATAAATTGAAACACGACGTCTGTTAAAATGTAGCGACATGGGTTGGGCTATTTTTAGACACAAATTGTGCCTCTTCCTCCACCTACTGTCCTTCTTCATTACTTTCCCTTACCGTCCCTTCATCAATTGTAGAACCATCGTTTCAAAAAAAATTTAATATATGCCTGACCGCATTTCAAGGTCATGACTAAAACCACGTGGTTTGGTCGAGTTATAACATATTAAAATTGTATGTCGGCAAAGTATTTTTATTGGCGACAATAAAGGCAAATAGGCTGATTAGAATCCTGCTGAAAATACCCTCCCGTACCCTATAACCTATTGTAAGTATTCAAGTAAAATACAATTTGGTTGTATGACGTTATGGCGCATGACGTATGACAGAACAGTTTGAACAGAATGAAAATTTTATTGAGTCTAGCAAATCATAGCTTATTGATAGCTGTTCAAGCTAACTTATGACTAGCTAAACCAATAATAACAACAGTGAAACTAGCAACACTGTACCGGCTTGAAAGGATAATGTGGATTGTGCATGTCGGAGATAAGAGGTTAGTTTATATTTTTGTGATTTTTATGTTATTTTTACTACTACGTCATCCTAAACCACGAAACCGAAATCTGAATACTTGGTAAAAGATACATAATTAATAAGGATTAAAATAGTGGGACACTTATGTCGGTAAATAAGAGGAACATTTTCATACTGTTTGGGCAAGAATGAGACAAGAATACGCATTTGTTTCCTCGTCATTTTAAATACTTCTGGGATGCTGTACCTGAGAATATTTAAGTTTCAATCCGGACGTACAAAAAAAACAACCCGGAAGATTTGCTTACCAAACGGGAGAAGCTGGTAACTGTCAGGTGTTACGGAGCTCCAGACTCACTAACTTCAGCTTCAGGAAGTATAGATTTTAACGGACTAAATCCTGACGAACCATTGGATCTTTTAAAGCGATCGACTCCTGCAAACCTTCGACAACTTCCAAAGCGTGTGGACCAACAACAAAGATGGAGGAAAGGACAAAAATCTGAAATTATTACGAGCACACCTGTTAAGAGAAAATTGGAATTTAATCTTCAGCAGAAGTAGGGAGTACCTTTAGCGAAGCGTAAGCTTGCAACTGAGACTGGTGCTCCAAAAGCAACTAAACGGATAATAAAGGACAAGTTTTCAAAAGGTTCTGACGTTCCAAAAGGATTTAAAAGGGCACGCAGTGTGACTAGCTCTCCCACATGCTGATTTGGTCATGGAACTTTTCACTGGGTTTTATCATTCACTTTGTTGAACTTATCCTATGTTGGAAATATCCTTCATAGCCTTCACCCATGTTTTGGTTGATTTTAAAAAGCAGACAGTTCAAAAAACAAAGTTTGAGTTCTAAAATATCAATCAATTATAAGAAAATTAACTCACAGGTTAGTCAAACAATCATTTAGCACTACAATTCCTGAATGAATTGTTTTCAAGGGTAGAGAACTGTGAAAGACAAACACTGTCAGCAGTTCAATAGTCGTGTCCATGGGCTGACAGATCAGAGAATACTACCAGGGGTACAACTATATGTACTGAACTCATTTTAAGGTAATTTATCTATTTTGGACAAGCGTTACGCCTACTCTATTTTGCACATTTCCATTTGATTTTGCCGTAAAAGTCCAAAATAGAGTACGCGTAGCGCCTGTTCAAAATAAATAAATCACCCTATACATATTCGCCTTCATGCAGTGCTGTCAATTTTTTAGCATTGCTTAATCGGTCCTCATTTTAAAACGCGTGAAATTATTCTTAAACATAGGGCCCTATTCTGGTATTATGTAAGTAATATGCGACATGTTTTTGTTGCGTAATTCGACTGAGTCGGTCGCTAAAAAGCTGGTGACTCAACTGTCAGAAGTGACACCTGAGCTTGCTTTGTTTTGCTTGTTCATCGAGCTGCTATACTGCCCGTTCTCTCCGTACTCGACACTCGATAGCAACTGAGTTGAATTGAGCTGCTCGATGTGACTTACAAAAAAGGGCCCATATCTTGATCCGAAATAGCCTAGAATTACCCCGCAAATCCAGTTTAATTATCAACCTATAGATCCTATTGCACCAACATACGAAGTGTACGAGCATTATTTCGTATACCTATTTTCTAAATACACAAGTTAGGAAATTCTATCAAAATGTGTCTAAATTAACCCATTTCCTCCCAGCGTTGCGAAAACGCAACGCACTTTCATTCGTTTCTAGAGAAGGCCCGGTTGAAGATATCAACTTTGACCCTGAGAAACAAAGAAAGATTGGAAAAAAATCTAATCGACCTGTTTTTGCTCAAAGGCCAGATGTTACATGTAACATAATTACAGCTGTGACAAAACAACAGGTTTTGCTATTTTTCAGGCAGTTAAGGAAAAATGCTCATAAAACTCGATTTTACCTCTATTAACGCCTGACCTATCAATCAGTGTTAGTAAGAATCGGTTGCTTGCCAAAAAAAACTTTGTTTCATAATTTTGATTATTTTTGTAATTTTAAGATAGGTTTGAAGCTTTGCGTTGCGAAAACGCAACGCTAGGAAGTAACGATATTCAAAATTTGTAACGGGAACGTTTGTTTTCGTTCGTTCGCTGCCGTTTTTCATTTGATGTCGTTGCTTTTTAGTAAACAAATGAATGTAAATCTTATCTTTCGCTTATTTAAAATATCCCGGAAACATTATAAAAGTTTACATAACATAGAATTCGCAACTTCAAACACTGATGGCAGATGGAGAAGCCGTTGTGATAAGAGCGTAATAAAATTGTTAAAGTACCTTTGCCTCCGGAATATCTGGAAGAATTGAGTGATGGCAACGACAGTTTCATGGACCCAAATTTATTATTACAACCTTTCCGGAACGTGTTGGTAGGCATTTAATCATCTGCGACGACATGCATTTAGCATTCAAACTGTATACTATGCGTCTAGTGCAAAGATGGTCTCCAACCCAAATGTTTCGATATCTATCATAAAACATAACATGTAATACTCTAAGTAGTTCATTTAATCTTTATTAATACTCAAAATCACAAAAAAAAAATCCCAAATTTGATTTAACGGTAAAAAAGTATGAAGCATTTATATGCATAATAATGAAGGTATGCAAAAACGGTATACCCTTAATGCCCAGCGTTGCGTTTTCGTAACGTAGCGTTGCGGGACACAGGGTCAAAATTAAAAATACATGTCAGCGGCTTTTTCTTAGTTGACCTAAAAGAGAATTTTCCTGAAAGTTTCAACTTTCTATCCCTGCTGAGAAAAGTGTGGGGCTTAATGGGTTAATTCGTAATCACCTTGGATAACACGTTACAAGTAACATCGAAAGTTTTATTACACTCTTATGACCATTTATGAATAAAATTGGTCATAAATACCGTTATAAGAGTGCTATAAAACTCAAATTGATACTTGGGGTAGTAGTTCATTTTAGAGGGAAGCTTTAACCCGCAATGCTTGATTGCGATTGACGGAATCTTTCAAATAAAAAAACTCTTATTGATTTCAGCTTCTTTTCAACATAGATCCAGATTAAAAACCGAATTCGCAACTCGCAGCAACACTCGCGATTTTGAAGTGTTAAAATCTACATATAAAAAAATAGAATAAACGAGTTCAGTCTCTTTGGCAATTGTTGCGCTTTATGCCTACCATCGCATACTATTTAAGAAGTAAACCAGCCATTGGTAGTCACTTTGAAAACTTTTCCTTTTCAGGGTGTCGTCGTTTCCTGCCGAAACACTTTAGTAAATTTTTCAACAGTCGACAGAGGAAAAGTGCTGCTACCGTGTCTATTTTCGTTCACACGGAACAGCCGAAGAAAGCGAAAACAGACGTGAAGATTCAGGGCGAACTTAGCAATAAAACTAACATTTTTATAACCATTGTGATCCCTTCCCTTTGAGTTCGGTTCTCCAGCCCAGGCTGCACACGGAAAAGGCTTATGGCAGCGTGTGGGATGCGTTATAGCCACCGGAATAAGAGATGCTCTCCGGGAGGCTTATGGAGTTGTGTTGTGAAAGAAAAACTTAGGACGCTGGAACATAAATTTCACATTCCATCCTTCATTGACTATAACTGGGAGGAAATGAGGAACCTTTCTGGTGGCTGTATGGCCATAATGCTAACATTAGGGTGAATTTCGTGTATCCTTTCTTTTTTATTTAACACTGTATTGAATTTGTCGCTAACCGAAGAAAATAATTCATGGATTGAGCTGGCAGATTGGACAGATTTTGGCATTCGGAAGCCATTAAAAATCGAAAATCAAAATTCGACACAACTGCGTTGTTTTTAAGTGAAGATATAAACACAAAAAGCCTACAGTATGTAGGCTCACTAGGTAATATAAAACACTTTATTATACAGTTAGATAAGTTTTCAATCTGCTCACAAATTGTATACAGTTTCAGTACGAAGCGGTGGCACAGCATCGTTACCGATGAACCACGAAGTTCATGTTTTATTCAATCCTTTTTATGAGAACGGAGTGATGATTTATAAGTATCATTGTCGGCAACGGTCTAATTGTTTCTTTCCCATCGGAGTTCATCCCGCGTGCTGAGATTTATTGTTTCAAGACATGCTAATTTCGCATCCATTAATCTTAATTTCCCGATATAAGTCTTGCCTTGGCGTGGAATCGGTATAATTTAATCCTTGTCAGATACCACCTAAAGTCGCTCGCCATGCTGTCCTTACCTTTCTCTTGCTGTCCCGCTTGACTGCCACAACTGCACCAGCCTGGCGGAGAAAACCTCGCCTGCGTTTGACTAATAAAAACAAATGATTAATTAACCGCCAACCATTTTTCTTCTTCACAGGCTGCTCTGGTTTGTGTGGGGATTCCGAACGATCCCTGCATTTCAGTAGGAATCCTTTTCTTTTATTATTTCCGTTTTGGTGCTCTCCTAGGGAATACTGTCTGTGTTTTTCCTTTTGATTTGCTGTCGTGCAAGAAGTAAATTGCAGACATCCATATTTAATCCATTAATCAAAGCAATTTGCTCTCGATACGACGGACGCCCGTGGGAGGGAGGTTAAGGCCGAAAGGGCGGAAATGGTTTTGCGGTGCGAAATATATAACAATAAAAGCACTGCTGATGGTTGGTCGGTGGAGATATTATTGTCGACAATTTGGCGGGAATATTCCTATAATATTATCGCACTACGGAGAAGGGACAAATAGCAGCAGTGTTATGTGGAATAAGCGAAATCTAGATCAAGTAAATTATCAATACAATATGATGCAATATGAAATAATATGAAATTAAAATGTAAAATACGATTTTGATAATCAAAGTCACGTCATGATTAATGCCAGTAATAGTTGTCAATTTTGCTGAATTTAAATATAAAATCCATTCCGGCGGAAGCAGGCTAATACCTTGAACTTTCTGCACCTAATTCAGTTATTTTAGCTACTGCTTTCCTAATGCATTCTCTCTTTCCAGCTTCCGTTGACTCGAGCCAGACGCAGCAGATTGTACGATTTCGGCACACGAAACTAGGTACTTTCTACCGCTGCGCTCTATGCCATCGTTCTGCAGGCACATAGATAGGTACAGCCTGGAAGCTTCTCAAGAATATTTCTGGCACTGTGTGGTGGTGCCGCTGAATTGAGTGTGCCACAGTCGGCAGTAGAGGAAGGAAATAAATTTTCTAACGATCACATTTGCACGCGACATTTGGCAGCTAGCAGAAGCGCAGCGTGGTTCAGCCGTTCTCGACCCGAGCAATTGGCAGAGGACACTTGTTGAGTTCATAAATTCTTGGCACGAAATTTGTAAGAAGCATATTCGGAGAGATTTCTTCATTGCACAGAAATTGAATGGTAGAGTGGCTCAAAAATTTCCACCGAAATTTGATCTGCTGATTTTGCGAACATTATTTGACATACTTTTGAATCAGTACATTACTATCTCTTTGTTTGATGTTCATTGCCTTGAACTAGTTGTTAAACTAGGTTTTCTAAATGCTAATTGCTTAATAATTCACTTTTTCATCTAGCAATGCTTTGAATTTAGATTTTGATCCACCGGAGAAAAAGAAAAATATTTTTTTTGTGTCGTTTTCTAGTGAAATTGCGCTACTGCACTCAAAATTATGATGGCCTAACATTGACTAAATAAGTGGTTCGACTTTCATGACTAGCGCTCCGGTAACATTTCTTCTTTCCAAATCTTAACCGCTCATAGGATGAAGTTTTCGCTCAATGTTTATTATGGAGTACAACTCTCTTAAGCCATTTACAGTGGTTACCTATACCTTAACTATTGCATTTTTCCGAACCACTTCTTGAACACAAGTAAACTGCTCCAGCAAGACTTCTTATGTATTAGTAACTAGTGAGTTCAGAACACATGAAAAATACATTTTGTATTATCAGCAAACTCACAATGTTTTGAAAAAAAAATTACCTGTCGAGGCAGTCACAGAGATAACATTTATAGCACTTGTACGTAGATGACACGAATGGATAAAGTTGAAATATCACGATATATCTGCTATAATATTACATATTTTTAGGGGATTTAAAACCAAAACCGCTAAGGTTCCTTCACACCTTTTCACCTTTGTCACAGACCTCCTGCAGTGCCATGATACAGAGCTCTCGGAATTCTATCTGATCGAGCCGCATCCTTTCACTACCCGTGAAATTCAGCGATTTGCATTTCCAAGTACCAAGCACCCATTTCATGTCCATATTTCGTCACATTTGTCCATGAATGTTTTTAGTCGTAATTTATTGATTTTCCTAAGTAAATTAATTTTGGCGGGTTACCTACAAGGTACCAGGTATCACACTACCGAGTCCTATGATGGAGCATCTATCTTAGCTTTCAGAGACCATAAATTTCTTAATTCAGTCGCCTGATCCGGATCAAACGCAGTTGTGTGCCGCTCCTAACTCACTAGGTTGAAAAATTGTCAAGTCGTCAATAATCGCCCCTGACATAGGAACTGTGGCACTAGGCTGACAAGGCTATTTCTCGTTACTCAGCATGAGTGCTTTCTTCCCTGTCGGTACCTTATCTTGTACTGAGGTTTCGATAGCACGGCCGTAGCAGAACAACCTACGTAATCATGAATTACTACGAACATTTAAGCAAATACGGATCGGGATATTTGGTATCGACCAAGGCAGGCTTGATTGTACTCATTTTAAGCATATAGAGACATAGCAATCTGCTTCTCACAACGACCAAGTAGTTTCGTTTCCTGTGCAACCATTTGTTCTCCGTCCGAATGATGCCTGAATATATGTTTTCTCCACCCCGGTGGCAACTTTGACGTTTGCGAACAAAATAGGTGAAGCCAACATAGCTGGATCACTGGATCACTTTTATATGTATCGGATCACTAGTGTGCGTGTAAAAGAACGATTCACACGATATTTCTGCAGCGCCACACGTGATTTTCGCTGCATTATCATTCATTTCTTGTCCTAAAGGCAACGTTTTCTGTTAGTTGATAGTAAATTATTTTATCGATGAATTGTTATTGAGATCCATGTAAAATTCTTCACTTCTACTTGATTATGTTTTGTTGGCTTGATCGCATCACTTCACTGCCGTGTGAATGCTGCGTATTAAAAGCAAAACGCCTGTAGCGCCACCTCATTTTGTGTCGGTTTCAGGAAACATAGTAGATACCCGGGGGTTGGTTTTCTCTTATAGACTGTGTGCAGAATGACAAGTGGCGCTGCCAGCGGTCAACGTGTAAGTTTTTGCGTAACCATTTTTAATGACCATATTATCACGCATGGTAAATAGCGCAAGAAAAATGACTAAATTAATCGTATTAGCGCATTGATGGTTAATTTCGAGCATGCGGGATTATTTATTATTATTTCATAAGCAAGTAAAGTAAAAAATCCTGTATTTTGTGCTTTTATCAGAATGGAAATTGCGGTTGCGCCTACCGTCAAGGAACTGACTTTTTGAAAAGCGATGCTTGAAACGGAAAAGAAATATGAAGACTGACCATATCAATCCATAGCAAAATCTAGATCTAAACGATAATAATATAATAATATAAGTTACATTATCCGTCAAACATCAATCATTGCGACTGCATCTATTGCACAGCTTCACATAAATTTCAACAAGATAATGATTTGATATTCAATAAACACGCAATGAAAACGGTTAGACTTTTGTTAAATTCTATTCTTTTATGGAAAAGTGTATAAATTCCTGTACTTTTAGTAATAATTTCGAGAGCTCCGTACTACTCACCAGTTTTAGAGTTTCATACGCGCTCTCTGAACAACAACTTTTTGGAGCAATTATTTTTTTTTTTATTAGTTATCTGAACCTAACCTTTAGTTACCTAAGGCCCATTTGAGTTGAAAGAACACTAATTAAGCCGACAATCATACCAGTTATACGAACAAGTTGCAGTAGACCTAGACGAACAAGGACATGTAGGGTCGTTTGGGATGATTTGGACACCTGGGGTAAAATGGACAGGTGCTTTATCTCGGAAAGTAGCAGTTTCTCTGCATTCACATTATTCTCAAGTTCTTCCTAATCTTCTTACACCATTATCAACGTAAAAAAATTGGGCTTAACTTTGACAGGTGTTGCCAAATGTAAATGTAAACAAAACAACTGCCTAAAACGACACCAAATGTAATTTTGATGCTCTAGGTTTTAAGGTTTTTCCAGTGATTTAACAACCTTTTCAAATTATTGTGCAGTGCAGGTCTGTTTGGCTACATAAGAGAAACTGTTTGATAAAAATTATAGCTAGATTGTATAAAAATAAATCCAATTTTTTAAACTCATATTGTTGTATGCTGTGTGGGGTGAAATGGACAGTTTTTTGGGATGAAATGGTCCAGTTGATTTTAAACCATTTCTTCGGTCTCATTAATTCTAGATACCGTAAAAGTACAAAATAGATGTGCATGTGATGTTAAAACAAGAATCCATCGGAAAGATCATTATAAACAATCAAGAATGGATTTTGAGTATTTGAGAGTATTTGCGATAACACCAATAACGTATGAACATTCGCAACAAAAGTCAGGGATTTTAATAATCGGGATTCGATATGTTTGAGAACAAACTGAATGAAATATTTCTCTGGTCATTTTCCCTCATACTCAGATTCATATTGAAATTTGTAATTTTTGAGGCACTCGGGGCTAATCCCTGAATGTCTATGGTTGTGCAAAATGCAATGTCACATTCATTTTGTTATCGTAACTATTTTATCCCAATCGATATGTCAAACTGTCATTATATCTTCAGTTTTAGGTTTGACCACCCTCTCTGAGCCACCAGGAACTAATGTGGGAATACTTGCATGTGACAAATGTAAAATAAGACTTTAAATAAGATCTAGATTCATCGAAGTATGGTTTTGTTTACTTGCGAAAAACTAACGTGATATTGGTATAACTTATGAACTGGCTCTTCCACTCAGATAGACGGAATTGAGGTCGAAACACTATTACTAGTTAATATGTGTTCCTAAGTTATCTGCTATAAGCCTCAGTATGTTATTTCGTTAAAAATAACCGTTTTTTACACATTGTCCATATCACCCCAAACAAAATTTTGATGCCAAAAAATCATTATTTTTATTTTAATTTATTTTAGCAAAACAAAGCTAGATACAATTGTTAAACTCCGCTGGTAAACAGAAAACAAGTAAATCTCAGTATACGATTCTACTTTATTGAGTTTTGATGCATAGATTTTGGGATAATAGGTGATTTGCTTAGGGTGTCCAAATTCCCCCAAATTACCCTACAGTTTGTCTAGTAGTGAGCACTGATCATTTTTAGAAACTGCTGTCTGTCCTTTTGTGGAGTTATTCAAATCTATGAAAATATGCATGTAGTAAACTAAACGTGATTAACGCAAAATACATGGATTGACCATCGATTTAGAATTTTATCTTGCATTTGCACTGCAAACTGAAATTAACATGGAATCATTCTGTCTGAAAATTTAATATGAAATAAAATATGTTTAATATCTAAAGTCACAAATTAGTCCTGCTAAGAGGATAATATTATAACCATTTGTATTTATTTCAAAGTCGAAAAATTGGATGTGTTTTCGATCGGTACCAGATGCGTTGAATATAAAAATTTGCTAACTGCTAACAACTGAGTTTCATAAAAAAATCAGCAGTAAAGTGTTAATTACAAAGCATATTTATAGTTTAGAGGTGAATTATCGTGTGATTTGGTTCATATAAACACAAAATTGTTGTCAGCTAAAATCAAATAAAATCAAATTGTTTTGTTTAGATTTAGCGTTAATTTTTTTTGCTATTTCAACGTCGCGTACCACTTTTTACATGAAAATATTAGCTTAATCTGGATTGAGTGCCTGTTAGAGAGTTAACGATGGAAACAGCTTTTCATTCTTTTCTGAAACCGTTAAACTGAGTTAAAATGTGTATTCAGAAAAGCAAACTCAGAATTCAGAAGCAAACTAAATTACATTTGGTTGGTGTGCTTGTTTTTGAAACTGGGTTTGTAGCCAGCACAGTCTTGCAAGAAACTTAGTTTCTAATTTTGTTCGAAAGCATAAATATATGATTTAGGTATGGAAAAATAATATTTTTCTGGTAATTACCACTATAAAGCATCATTAAAACAACCGGGTAGAACTATAACATTAAGCATCAGCGCGTACCCGCTGTCGGAATAAGATTTCCACAAAAGCTTACAAAATCCACCACTGGTAACGCTGGTGGTCATGCAGGCTATCGCCCCGCCTTTCTGCACGCTGTCTATAAATAATCACTTATCTAGCGCAGAAGGAGCTCAACTATCAAGCAGAGCTAATCTTTTCTTCACACACTGAAGACAAAAGACTATTTGCTCCGTATGCCAAAGAGAACATCGGACAGGCAATTAGGTATATGGACTGAAACGATTTGCTCCGTGAACTTGAAAGCATGCGTTCGGTAGGGCTCCGGCAAAAAAAGAAAGATGAAACAAAACTGAAGCTCATTCGGAGGCAGAGCAAAGCAGCAAAACAGTGCAAAAGCAAAAAAACTCGTCACTTGTCGGAGAAGGTAACATCTGACAGAGAGAGAGTGTGTGTGTGTGTGAGAGCGAGAGAGAGAGAGAGAGAGAGAGAGAGAGAGAGAGTTAGAGCAAATCGATTCGTCTTTTACACTTTGCCAGTAAAACGCTGAAAATTGAGACCATTTTCAGAGTACGACGGAAGCCTGTACCAAGCCGACGGATAGAAACTCAATACTTGGAACTGTAGATCGCTAAATTGCGTTGCAGATGGCCGGGTGTAGCTCAAACCCTTGAACCCTGCAAATTCATCGTAGCTCTGCAGAAAATCGGTCGCAAAGGTGAGAAGGTTTAGAAGATCCACGGCGAAAGGGTCAATTTTTTTCTAGAGCGGAAGGGGAAGAGGGAACGAGTGTTGTTGTCTTGTGCAGAATGCGAGATCGTGTTATAGATTAGTGTATCCCATTAGGCATACGGACGATAGGTATAATGGACGTTAGGCGTAATGGACGATATGCATAATAGACGATAGGCATAATGTATGGTAGACATAATGGAATTTAGGCAATCTGCCGTTAGCTTGCAAAATGTCCAACCGCCTCAGTTTAAAAAGGCATTGCATATACACACTAAAAAAACTCGGCAAAATTTGCCGAGATTTGGACAGCCGAGCGCTCGGTGAAAATTTCATCAGTGCATATCGACGTTTACGGATCTTTACTACCGTTTGGTATCATAAAAAAATTTTCGAACGCTCGGCTGTCCAAATCTCGCCAAAATTTTGCCGACTTCGGTACTTTTTTTATGTGTATTGGGTGAATCGGATTACCTAAAAATGTATTTGCTTATTTAGATCACCGTGACACTAATATTATTAGAACTTGTTGATTCTTTTCGGTGAAAATTAAAAACTATTGATTTGGTGTGACGTTTCTGCCTACTACCAATTCCACAACCAATTGGTTGTGAGTGATGATGCAGAATTGACGCGTTATTACGTCTGATGATGGCTGAAGGAAAACAGTAGGCAGAAACGTCACACCAAATCAATAGTTTTTGATTTTCACCGAAAAGAATCAACAAGTTCTAATAATATTACCCAAAAATGGCCGAAACACAAATGGGCCAATGGCCTAAACTCAATTGGACAAAATAACAAATGGCATTGTAGATCTAGAGGAATCGAAAATGATCAAAACGCGAATGGCTGAAACACAAATGGCCGAAACACACAAATGTATGGTTGAATCATGAATGGCCGAATGTCATGGAAAATATTCACGGTCTCCGATCTGCTCGTTCGTTCTCAAAACTAAAGGAAAATGACTGCAGCTAAATAGAGTTCTTATGCCTATCAACCATTATGCCTTCCGTCCATTATGCCTAATATCCATATGCCCAAAGTCCTTATGCCTAACGTTGCACTCCCGTGATAGATTGGTAAGCGAGTAACAAGCAGATGTCTCTATTAAGGATAAATGATCGTTTCTTCATTTACAGTGATAACCAAAATGCGGACCGCGGGCCACACTGATTTGATGGATGGCGAACGGGAACTATAGATTAAATTTATTAATATCAGAAGTCATTTCGGTCCGCGGATCTACTGAGCAGAGCTGATTTGACCCACATCATGCCTATACCGTGGACACCACTGATTTACAGCATCATTTACGTGCACTGTGAGCGATGATGAGAAGGTAGTGTTATGGAGGCAACGTACGTCAGCTGTTCGCAATATCTAGCACAGTGCACTGCAGTGACAGGGTCCCATAGCTAACACAAAACACGAACGATAATGGCCAACAACGTATGACTTTTGCAGCATCCCGACGCCTGCTGATCCACAAAGCCACTTGAAGCAGTTTTTCGATGAGCATCTCAATACCGATATAACAGGAGGTAGAACGGATGTAAACCTGAGAGTTTTCACAAACGATAATGGCGTCTCGGCTAACGTTCTAGAACAGATGCGAAGAAATAGGACAGCTGCAGACTATTAGAACCGCCAGAAAGGACTGACTTTCGACAAAGTTCTATAAACATAGTAACAAAACCCGCACATTTTAGGCAATTATGACTGCAGAAACTTATTTACGACTAAAATTAGTCATAATTCGGTTGTCACAACTGGTTTGTAACAAATGTGCTAGTTGCAACGGGACTGCATTGGATAATTCCCCACGCTATATCCGAAGACACTTACTATTTAACTTTCATGCATCTCAGATTTCTCTTCACAGGGTGTTAGTATTGGTCAAAACAATAGGAGTGACTCCTATATAAACTTAAAAATTGAATTTTGTAAAATATTTCAAGAATTTCTTTAAATTCATTGTTTTGATCAATACTAATATCTTATGAAGAGAAATCTGAGATGCATGAAAGTTAACTAATTTTAGGTATTTAGGTATTTAGGAGGAGGTGAAACTATCGAGTGAGTGTACGGAAGGTGTGGGTTGTCTATCTACATAAAGATCTATCGGCTGGATTACTATAGTAATTAGTGCGCAATTACGCAAATCAACGCTGCCTATAAGGTGCTCTTCTAGATTGTTATGTCGCCTAGTCCAAAAGCTAAAGATTTAGCATTGACGAACTGACATGACACTTAGAAGAAAATCCTTTAAAAACCATCGTCCTGCTCATTTTGCTTGCACACTAGCACCCTCTGTTACGCATGTTGCGGAGTAGCTTGCATATGCAGGGTTTTATACTGTAGGGTTTTGTACCTTTGAATGGTTTTATATCGAAAACTCAAAGCAACACTCGCGCGCCGCGGTGTGGCCATGTTACGAAACATGCTTTTTTGAAAAATGAGTGGTTTTTGATTAAACGATGGAATTATCGCGAGTGTCTCGTCTGTTTGTCTGTGGATTTAGTAAGACTATACCAGGCATGCTTTTTGGGGGTTTTTTCACGCTCCGACACATCCTTCAGAAATGTCGGGAGTACAACGTGCCCACGTATCATATTTTCGAGGATTTCAAGGCCGCATACGATACAGTGGAGCGCGAACAGCTACAGCACACCCAATGCATGAAAATGGTTATCCTGATAAATTAACGTGGCTGATAAAAGCTGCTAAGGAGTGAGTAATGCGCTACGTGCGTGTTTCCGGGGTACTATCGAGTCCTTTCGAATCACGGAGAGGATTGCGGCGAGGGGATGAACAGTGCTGTATCTTTCTAGGCTTCAGAGATGATCATGATATTATAACCAGACACTTTGGGTCGGCGGAAGTCATCTAGGCCAGGCTAAAACCAGAGTCTAGGAGGATTGGGCTAGAAAACAATGCGTCGAGGACCAAATACATGAAAGAAAGAGACTCAAAGGAGACAAACGTGCGCCTTCTACGACCGGTACCTGTCGACGGTGGCGAACTAGAAATGGTAGTTCAGTTCGTGTACTTGGGATCGCTGGTGATCGTGGACAACAATACTGATCCAGGGACACATTCCCGCATGAAATCGGGTCTATTTTGCCCTTCGCAAAGCGCTACGATTAAGAGGCATACACCGCACCACCGCAGAAAGTTGACAATATACAAAACCCTCATCTCACCGGTAGTTGTTTATGGACTTGAAGCTGTGATGCTACTCACAGAGGAAATTCGCTCCTTTGCCTTGCCATGATCGAGCAGAAGGTACTGCGGATGATATTTGGTGAAGTATAAACTGATAGGGGCATATGAATCACTAGTTATAGGCACTACTTCTAGATTAATATTTTTTGAAACGATGGTTCTACAATTGATGAAGGGACGGTAGGGGAAAGAAATGAAAATTTTTTTGGTGAAAGAGAGGAAGAGCGGAAAGGAAGGGGGGGTATTGGTAGCTATGCTTGACAAGTTGTCATTTTGATTCCTACCTTTTGTCCAATGCTGGAAGGTGCATGAGTCGAACCAAGCTGTAATCTGAGATTATAACCGGATTCGAACCCACAACACCCGCCAGGGTATGTGGTTCGCTGGTACTTGTACCTTTGAACCATAGAGGCGCTGGACAAAAGGAGACCGCAAAATCCACTTCTCAAGAATAGCGACGCGTTTGGTTGGGTTATCGACACATATTGTGCCGCTTCCTACATCAATTGCAGATTACCACCGAGCGAGAAGTTTTAATCTAACTACTTTTTACTTTCAGGACGACGACACTATGCCGGCCCTTACGACTTGCAAGGTACTGCACGTGACGTTGTTCGTCTGTCAGCGTGTGTTATCCGCGTTTCTCGGCGCGGGTTTTCGAGGGAAGGCCCCGTTCCTATGTAATAGACTAATCTCAAGTTTTTAGTCTTGATCTTGAAAACCCTTCCTTTCCGCTCTTCCCCTCTTTCACCAAAAAAATTTTCATTTCTTTCCCCTACCGTCCCTTCATCAATTGTAGAACCATCGTTTCAAAAAATATTAATATATATGTATGACCGCATTTCAAGGTCAAGACTAAAAACTTGAGATTAGTCTACTACTTCTAGAGATTCTCATGGCATATTTGTGCACATTTGGCGATAATATGCGCATATAGGGTAAGTTGGGCCGGGCACGTCATAAGGATGCCGGACGGCAGTGCGGTGCATGTTTGATAAGCAATGTTATTGAAAAACGAGAGTAACTATGAGAGTAAACTATGTGAACATTGGCAGTTTGAGTCAAACGAGAGCCTTAAAACCAGTGTGGAGAAGCAAAGTGTAAAGGTACGTTTAGATTGGCAACTTGTGGCATGCAGCTTGTTCCAAACTGTTGCCCGATGTATCCAAATAATAACTAGCATTCCATATGTTGCCAAAAAGTTGCCCACTCTAAACACACTTTAACACAAAAAATAAAAGAAGTGAAGTAAAATCTGTAAGTAAAGTAAAGTAAAGTAAAGTAAAGTAAAGTAAAGTAAAGTAAAGTAAAGTAAAGTAAAGTAAAGTAAAGTAAAGTAAAGTAAAGTAAAGTAAAGTAAAGTAAAGTAAAGTAAAGTAAAGTAAAGTAAAGTAAAGTAAAGTAAAGTAAAGTAAAGTAAAGTAAAGTAAAGTAAAGTAAAGTAAAGTAAAGTAAAGTAAAGTAAAGTAAAGTAAAGTAAAGTAAAGTAAAGTAAAGTAAAGTAAAGTAAAGTAAAGTAAAGTAAAGTAAAGTAAAGTAAAGTAAAGTAAAGTAAAGTAAAGTAAAGTAAAGTAAAGTAAAGTAAAGTAAAGTAAAGTAAAGTAAAGTAAAGTAAAGTAAAGTAAAGTAAAGTAAAGTAAAGTAAAGTAAAGTAAAGTAAAGTAAAGTAAAGTAAAGTAAAGTAAAGTAAAGTAAAGTAAAGTAAAGTAAAGTAAAGTAAAGTAAAGTAAAGTAAAGTAAAGTAAAGTAAAGTAAAGTAAAGTAAAGTAAAGTAAAGTAAAGTAAAGTAAAGTAAAGTAAAGTAAAGTAAAGTAAAGTAAAGTAAAGTAAAGTAAAGTAAAGTAAAGTAAAGTAAAGTAAAGTAAAGTAAAGTAAAGTAAAGTAAAGTAAAGTAAAGTAAAGTAAAGTAAAGTAAAGTAAAGTAAAGTAAAGTAAAGTAAAGTAAAGTAAAGTAAAGTAAAGTAAAGTAAAGTAAAGTAAAGTAAAGTAAAGTAAAGTAAAGTAAAGTAAAGTAAAGTAAAGTAAAGTAAAGTAAAGTAAAGTAAAGTAAAGTAAAGTAAAGTAAAGTAAAGTAAAGTAAAGTAAAGTAAAGTAAAGTAAAGTAAAGTAAAGTAAAGTAAAGTAAAGTGTTAAATAGTGTTACAAGGGACCCAGTATTTTCGGAGTTATTTGATGCTTTTGGGCTAAAAAACACTGCTAAACACTACTAGACTTGATTAGCTCACTACCTACGATAGCTTTTTGCATCAATTTTTAATGAAAGAAAAAAGTTCAAACAATTAATTTCAAACTCACAAACTAAACGAAAGAAAAAGTTTTCCGTGTTAACTAAGCGAAAGCGATTAGCTTCACCTTGCAGCTCAGTAAATCGTTTATGGCTCGCGATTTATTATAATGCAAAGAATTTGTTGAAGCATTCCTTTTTGCCCGAGCAATTTCTTATCACGCTCTTCGAGTTGGCTGTGTTCGTCTGTTGGCTAAAAGAAGCATCGCCGGCTATCATCTGCACCAATAAGCTGAATAATGCTCCCACGGAACCCGGTAGCCCCTGGTGCTGGCTGGTCGCTATCACAACGCGGCGATGCCCATCCACATTCTAATGAATTGGAAACTGAAAGGTTTCCCGTTCCTTTGGAAATCTCTTGGCATGCAATGTTGTCGGAAAGCAACGATAAAGCAAGAAAAAGGCGAATATTTGAAAGATTTCGCATGCAAATGATTTCGATCAGCAGGAAGCATGCGACAAAGAACCGATGGAATGTGTGATCTGATTTGCAAGGCAACAGGCGGGAATGGTGCTGTACCAGAAGCTGGGCAAGATTCTACAAGAAGTAGAAAGGATGTCTGGGTGAATATGCATAAGTATATAAGGTTTCCATTTTCCAGTGATGTGGTGCAGCAGAGGGGAAGAATTTGATGATTCAGGCGATATCTGGAGCGTTCGCTTTGTCGTTTTATTGATTACGTAAGCATTTTTTTCTATTCTTATTTTCGATCTAAATTTGCTTGTACATACAACATTATGATTGATGTAGCGCTTTGTGTGTGCTGCTGAGAATAGCAAACAACGAAAATCTATACGTTTATTATCGATTCTAAAATGCCATGAGCACTTAATTTCTTCATGAAAAAAAGCAGTGTTATTGAAATAATACAAATATTATTCCATCGCCAACTGATGCCAAAACCGAAACGGAGCACTCCCAAGACTCACCTTTTGAAGTGCTAAATCAGCCGTCTCGTACAACACCCGACCGACAGTGTTTTTATATGGCATCAATCAATCATTTGCTGTTTGCAAGAAAAGCTTTGAGCTTTTCTCGTAGTACAGCGTGGATCCAATGCTAGCCGGTAGACCGGCCGGTTGATTACTGTTGTTGGTAGCTTTCGGTTATTTCGTTCGTTTCGGTCGAATGAAGCAGACGAGCTGCAGACAGCAGAGGCGCGGAGATAAGATGCTGCTTTTGGCAGGCATGCCACATTTCGGCCACACTTAATCAATCATCCGGAGATCTGTGGGATTTGAGAGAAATGGTACACAATTCGCAGATAATCGTCCGGATTCGATTAGTAGTGGGTTAGGGGAAAAAACGGTAGAATCGTTGTTGAGGTCAAACTGGTAGTATAATAAACTTTGTCCAATAAAATTGATAGATTTCTAATTCTCTATTCACTAAAAAACTAAATTGTAGTTGAATCAACCTCTTGACCACGGATTTGAAACACTTCATTAAAGTTCTTAATCGAGTTTCCGTTTCCACCGGGTGGGTGGCACATAAATGACTTTGTTGGAGCCCGCGTTCGAAACAGATTTCATCCGCTCTAATTCACTTTCTGCTTCGGCACGAATATGGAATTTTCCTGTTTTTCGCGCAATTGATTTGCTCCAATTAGGGTGATGGCATAGAGAAGCGGTCAAGAGAAAAATTCGCTTAGCACTTTTTTGGCCAGCCATTTTCTTCTTTTCGTCCAGATAGAATTACCATGAAGCATGCTTCATCTTGCATAACGGTTTGCATCGGTTTATACGGTGCGGTTCCTGCACAAGCTGCTTCAATTTCAACTAACAGACTCTTTGCTGGCAGCAGTTTAGTCTCAGTAGATGCTGTCGAAAAACTGAAAGGTTTTAAATATGGTAAATTGGCTTTGAAAATAATAGCATAGCCTGCAAATTGACATCATAATTGTCCCATTGAAACGTTATGCATTTATAGATGGTTTCATGAGAGCCATTTCAATAATGGTTCACGAAAAAATCCACTTATGCTACTTTACCACATCGTTTTCAATGTTTTGTTTTATTGTGAAACCATACGTTCACTATTCATTGTTACGTATGCATGTATATGTACTAATATTGGACGTGTAATTTGAAAGTTATGAGCAACTGTGTCCAACACATAACCAAATACAAAAAATTATAACGATTTTAATCAAGATAATTTATCTAGTTTCAATTATTTTAGCTTTGAGCGGTTTTAACACTGCGTCTAAAACTGCGAAATTTCGTTAGATTTGGTTTTTGCATAATGTTTCAATGCGACAATCATACAAGCGTACCCGAATATGTTCAGGACAGTGCTGCAGAAATGCCTGGAAGATGGTCATTTCCCGGATAGTTGGAATCCAGAAGCTAGTGCTGTTGCCTGAACCAGAAAAGCCTGCAGGTGATCATCTGACCTGCAGCCCATCATCTGACTTACTTACTTATCCTGGTGCGATGTCCTTTAGAATTTACCTGCATACCAATGTTCCGCCAACAAACTCGGTCCATGACTATTCGATTCTAATTTCTCGAATGTACCACATTTTGCAGGTCTTGCTCCACTTGGCCTAACCATCAAGCACGCTGCGCACCTCTGCATCTGATACCAACAGGATTCGAGGTCTATTGTCTTGCATTCCCACAACATTTCCCGCCCATTACACCCTTTCAGTTTTAGCAACTTTCTGGATATTGAGTTCACCAAAAGGATGCGCCAGCTTGTGGGTCATCCTCCTCTTCCATACACCGTTTTCAGCCAAAGATGGTCCTAGGCACACAACGTTCGAAAATGGCCAATTTTTTCAAGTCCCCATCGAGCATTGTCCACATTTTGTGACCGTAGAGGACTACCAGTCTTATTAGTGTTTTGTACATGATACATTTAGTACGAGGGTGAAGCTTAGAGGGTCTTAGGGTTTAAAGGACTCCGTAGTAAGCACGACTTCCGGCAAGAATACGTCTGCATATTTTTCTGTTGCAGTTGTTATCCAACGTCATCAACGACCTAAGATACCTATACAAATTCGTTCACTACATCGAACTCATCCCCGTCGGCCATCACACTATGGCCTATGCGAGCTCGATCGCGCTCGATTTCTCCTGCTAACAGGTACGTAGGATAGGAGAGAGTATTTTCAGCCCATTAAGCGGTGGCCTAAACAATATTCAGAAATTACATTGAAACTATATTCATTCGAGACAAGATTTTTATATCAGTTGATAGAATAATATTTACTGAATATCGGCGTGTATTTTGGTTTTAATGAAACGCTACTGAATTTGAGTTATAGTCGCGAGAAATGATGAAGTCGCTACGGCTAAATTGGGCCCATTTTCTATAGTGGTGTCTGTGTTTTTTATTTAATTCCGATCTGCCGAAACAGCCTGCACAGGGATTAGACGCTTTTCAAAGACAGATCAAAAGAGAGACCGATCGTGTCGTTATTGCCTAGATACCGGCTCATTGAAGATAACTAGTTTTGCAGTGACAACAGCATGCTGCTGGCGCTAGTGTATCATTGAATCGTACATATACACTAGTACCAGAAGCAAGTAGATGTCACTCAAATACTAGCTATGTCAACACGATAGAAGAGTTTCAGGCGCAACTTCATCACGTATTGGGAGTAGTGTATAGAGAGCACTATATGCTGAAATTAAAAACAAAATGCTGCAGATTACTAGTGAATGTACTTTTAAGTACGAGTTGTTTGGTCTGCCACCATTTGCCACCTTGGGAAATATTTAAGCTCAAAGTAGTACTATTTTTCATCAAAAATACTCAAAATCTCCGAAACTGCAGAAAATCACTTATAATAATGTTCTACGAAAACATTGATTTTAGCAAGATAAACAACTTTCTAGAACACTATGAACACTTAAAAGTTAACCAGAATAAGCCAGGGTTTAAAAATTGTTTTAAAGGGTCCGTCCACGAATAACGCTTCATAGATAATTTCCATGAAGAGATACAAGTATGGTGTTCTTGATAAAGTTGTTTGTATTGATATTTACTACAACCAGTGCTGTTAATATTCATCAGCATAACGTTCAAACTTCTGGATTATCAGTCTGCCTTGAATTGCAAATCTGCTTGCTTTGATCAAACGTGCATATACAGCAAGCATGAATTTCATGCACGAGAATATAGAATATCAGCGGCCTGTGATATTGTAACAAACTGATATTCACGTTTGAGCAGTGAAAATCAATAAAAAAAATTTAAGTTGTTATTTAGCATCTATTGCGTTCAGCTGTTGGACATAAGATTTTTCTTTTCATTTACTGCATTTAAAATTGTTTTCTTCCTGAAGTGAATATCACCTTCTGGGTTTGAAAATCACTTTCTCCTGTTCTATTTTCACGATATATTGAACTTGTATACTATGATGAAAATCACTATGCAGTTGTACATACGAAACTCAGAGGCATAAAAAACAATGTATGCTAAGAAAAAAGATTTTCTGTTTTGTTTGAAATTCGGTGATAATTAAAGGCCCTGACTACAACTTTGCTGAAAGTACTAAACCTGTATCTCGAATATACGAGAAAATAAATTTCGTATATCACTTTTAAGGGAATTAATCACCCATGGATTTCTCTCATAAGAAGGGGCTTGTTATACCAAGAAATGTTCCTAAAGACACTATATGCGAAAAACTTCACGTTTTGGCGCAATATCACACGATCACGTATTTCGCTGATTAGACCACTGTGAACCGGTCTGAATTCCTTCTACTGATCAACCTGAACGTCAAGGTCTCCGATGACGATTTGGACGTCATTCTTGGGCAGTTGCCAGATTCATGCTCAAGCTGCGCGTAAAAACTATCCTTATCGTCCTCGTCACTTCCTAGGTGTGGGCTAGGCACGTTGATAATGCCAATGTTGAAGAAACGATCTCTAATCACCGTCCAATCAGGCGCTTTTGCATGTCGCCCATCACGATAAAAGCTGTAACCTGCTCGTGTGTATTGCCTCAGCTTTGATAAATGGTGTAGGTATCTCTTTCAATACGAATGTACCGGAGACCCCTTCCACCTTACCTCCTGCAGCGCTACAATTTGCGAGCCCTGCTTCCCAGAAAATTGAGAGCTTTGCAGTTCCATGTCCCAAACTCCCAACAGTTAGTCCATTTTCATTGCCTTCGTCTTTTCCGATTGTTCCGGTCCGTATGTACATTATATGTTTTCTGTACTGGTATTTTTTTACGGATGACTTGTAAGGCCTGCACCCACCCGCTGTGTCGCCGGAGGACCATGATTCGACCTTACTTTCCACCGGTGTTGATTACCCGAACTCCACTAAGGTAGCTCGTATCCCGGCTGGTACCACGAGGGGGTATGGATAGGAGTTGCTGGATAGGGGACTGAGAACCACTATGGGGATTGTTTTACGCATTATGCAGCCGTTTACCAACCATCATATAGGCCGATATATCTGCTAGATACAGGCTGACGACGTAGACGGAAGGTGAACACGGTCTGTCAGGTATGCAGTTCGGATTCCAGGAAGAGAAGACCACTGTAGATGCTATTCGGATAGTAGTCGAGCGAACCGAGAGGTCATCTAAACCCAAGCGAAGAGAAGATCGTTTTTGCATTGTTGCAATAATCGAACCTGAAAAACGCCTTTAACAGTGCCAGCTGGGAGGCCAAATCGATACACAGAATGCATGTCCCTGGATATTTGTATAGAATTCTGAAGAGTTACTTCCAAAACCGAGTGCTTGTTTACGAGCCCGTCGAGAAGCGGAAGATGATGACCATCACGGCGGAAGTTCCGCAAGGCTCCATCCTCGGCCCAACGCTTTGGAACGGGATGCACAACGACGTGCTGACTCTCAACGCATATGCCTGAGCATCTTGGAGTAATGATTGATGATAGGCTTAACTTCAACGGCCACGTCGACTACACTTGCGAGAATGCAACGAAGACAATCAACTTGTTAACCAAAAATATGCCGAATAGGTACGGTCCTAGAAGCAGTAGCAGCAAACGACGGTTACTGGAAATCCTGCTAGGGTGGCTGTGAACGAATGGACGTTATGACAGCCGCCATCTCCGGATTGGTACACGTCTTGACAGGTCTACGAAGCAGTTTACAGACAGAGCCCAAAAACGCGTTTTCTGAATAATGACGGCATTGATTATTACGTCCAGGGCCTTATAACGTCACCTTCAACTGCAAATCGTCACTCGACAGCGAAGCAATGAGGCTTCGCTTTCTACTGAAGCAGAACTGTTTCGCTTCAGCGTCAGTAAAACGAGTTTCTGTTCATCAGGATGATCGCGTTTAAAGTTCAGTTCGGTATGGGAAAGCAGAGAGATCGGACGCTTGTGTGTTTCGTGATACGTTGGATCGAAAGATCAGTAGTTTTCGCTTTGATTTAATATACGCGAGTGCCTCTAGTTGAAATTCCTATAAGCAAGAGTGACTAACGATGAGTTTATACCCCGCGGATCGGAATGAGTGATATTTTGAGCTAATTGTGATGAAAAGTGCGATTCCGAACCAAGCTATTTCAGCTTTTTCCTTTGTCGGTTATGCATGTCTGTTTCGGCAGTTCGTATCAAATGCAAAGTGCATGTGTGTTAGTGAAGCAGTTGGGGCTTGTTAATTTTATTGCCAGCACATGAAGTATTCCACCACGCACACATATAAGGATTTTTTGACATTAGCTGAGGCCCTCGCTGAGGCTGTTTGCAGAAGGAATAATATCAAAAACATCAAATATCAAACTCCCGGATCCTCTCCTCCACTCTTCGCTCCCCTCTCACTCCTACATAACCGATCCTCAGCTAATGTCATTCTGGTTAGTGACGAAACCGCAAATTACTTCATAGCTTCGTGCTTTCTGTGTGTGCATTTCGCTGCTGCGCTACTTGCCGTTGAAGCCGCTGACGAATAAACCGTATCATCGCCGTTCGTCTTTTCGTGTTTTTGCTTGCTAGTGGTGGGAATAAGAGACCATCATGCAAACAGTCTGTACATAGTGTACGGATACCATGCTCCCCATGTGTAAGGTCTGATATGTAGAGTGGTCAGAGGACGTTCCGACGAGTGCTTAGATAAGTCGTTTGGCTGTTTGCTTTTAAGGCTGAAGACTGATGTGTCGCGATGTCTTTCTTGTGTGCTATCCGTTTTAAACCTTACACAGTTGCAGACTTTGCTGCCCCATCGGGAGGCGGACTCGGTTAATAATACAGTATACAATTTTATACAATTGAATGTACTTTTAAAATATAGTTTATTAATTAGTATATGACTGCGATACATAAACAAGTGAAGAATCATTGCCACTATAATAGATATTCTTTATATATATTGTATATTCATATTACTCATTATTTAATACATTTACATACTGCCCATAAACGCATAACAGTCCCATATGACTTTTCACCATTTTTGAGATAAGTCTGGGAATCATCTTTAAATTACCTATTCTTTCAATATTTCAAACAAAAAAACTATGTTTGTTCCCGAAATGTTGAAAAAAATATTAAACTATGTCAGTCCCATATTACAAATTAACGCATAACAGTCACAGTAGTGAATATATATGAATAAGCATTTGATTTTTTGAAATTCCTGAACCGATTTGACTGCAACAACTACCAAACGAAAGATTTTATGGCCTACAAGAACACTATTGAAGAAAATTTGGAGCAGATACACGGTTCCGAAGCTATAGTCGGAACAAGCTCCGGAATATATGGAACTTGAATCACCTTGAATCACAATAATTCCGTTATACGACACCTCAAAGTACTCGAATTTGCAAAACTAGACCATTGGTAGTTGTATAAAGTGTTCAAGACGTCATTGACCATATCTAACCACATATCCGGAAATGCTCCGGATACCCCTACATGGATCAGTTTCTGAATAGAACTAAAATACAACATGTGACATCTCTAAGTACGCGAAAGTGCAAAACTAGCTCAGAATAGTTCATTTGTCGTCATATAATATGTCCAGGATCACATTGGTCACACTCGGACACGTTCTGGGAGGGTTCCTGACACAGGAAAGCGACCAGTTTCTGAGTTGAACAAAACCTCTTATGCGACCCCACGATGACAAATTACAAATAAAAGCAGAAAATGCTAGGAACTGGAAGTTTATCTTCAGTGTTATCCTTACTCTCGTCAAATTTCAAATAGTTCAGTACAGACATTTGAAACAGTTGAATTAAACGTGCACGTGAATTATCAAAACAACAACCACACGTGGTCGTGAAAATACTCCACCGGCAGTCACCGGCTCACCGGCAATGCAAGGATCAAGGCATGCTGTGAGTGTGACTGTTATGCGTTTTTTCTTGCTTATTCAAGCACAAATAAACGCATATCAGTAACTTCGGTAGTTTTTAAAAGTTTTGGAACAAATTGTAGGTCACTTGTGAACAAATTGCTTGTAAAAGTATTCTATAATGTACATTCAAGAAATATTATGATGATTTGGACGATTTGTTTCCGAAATTTACTCAATATTTAAGAAAAAATTGTAGCGGTTTCAAATGCGTTTTTCGCCGCTGCACGTTTTTGCATATGTGACTGTCTTCTATTTATGGGCAGCATATACATCATTAAAAGGGAGGGAAGGGAACATCAGGGTATCGAATGAATCAAAGACTGGATGAGGGATGTGGTAACCAGCCCAAGTCATATAAGGTCGGAGACGATTTTGACGCGCCCTTCCAGCACACAAATCATCACGCAAGATAAGTTTGCACGGCGAAGTTATGTATCTAGAAACCGGAGGTCTATGCTGGAAGGAGTGTCTTATATTCCCGTGGAATCATATAAGCGACATTGCTTATAGATCCACCTAACCCCTTTTGGTCCTTCACGAACAGCATTGACATGAAAGTTACTGGGTAGATAAATTCGATACTGCAGTAATTCTACTTGCATACAATGGGAAACCCTTGAGGTTATGGTGGCTATCCCCATACATACATACATACATCAGGATGATCGCGTTTAAAGTTGGTATTGGTTGGTATTGATTTTTATTGGAGAGTGGATTTAAACCTGGAAGTTCATCCGCCACTCGGGTTTAAAGTTGCATTTTCACTTTTCTATCAAATATTCAGTAGAAGGCCAGTAACATCGACAAATCGTGC
The DNA here is from genome assembly GCF_943734655.1 of Sabethes cyaneus. Taxonomy (NCBI): domain Eukaryota; kingdom Metazoa; phylum Arthropoda; class Insecta; order Diptera; family Culicidae; genus Sabethes; species Sabethes cyaneus. Next base: position 156,472,820 of record NC_071354.1, on the reverse strand, counting down.
CCAACTTTCAGTCGTCGTCACTTGAAACTGTCGCCCAGGTTACGTCAACTATGCAACCACGGGAAATACGGCTGCGGCTGCACGTCAGAATAGAGAAAGGTTAGGGAGAATAGAGCTGCGATAAAAAGAACTTATCATTTAAAAATCACCAGTACGAGAAGTTTTTACAAAAAGGTGAGAAGCAGCAAAAATTTGCTGTGCGTGTTATGTGCGGAGGCTGCCAGATAGGTAACACAGTTGAATGCTGTGAAATGAATGAATATTGAATGTTGAAAGCAGGAACAGTATACGAACTGTGAGCGATGGTCAAACTGTACAGTCACTAACGCAGGAGATGGTTAAGAGGTTATTGGTGAGCAGAAAAACGGCAAGGCTGCTGGGAAGGATGGTATCTCGGTTGAATTTCTAGAAGTGGGGAGCGACGGGCTTTACCAAATAATCCACCGGATCATTGTGAGGATTGTTAGAGCTGAACAAATGCCTAGTGATGTCCGAAATTTTCAATTATTCGATTACCGATTAATATGCGAGCGTTGTCTGCACTAATCGATTAATTCAACTATTCGTGCTAGTGGTATTCGATTAGAAATATTCGAATATTTTTTTCATTAATTCGATTAATCGAACGATTATGAACGATTAGCGGCCATTATTCGGGGATTATTCGCATTCATATTATTTCCTTTGAACTATTCGATTAATTCAACTACTCGTGCTGCCAGTATTCGATTAGAAATTATTCGAATATTTTTATAATTATTCGATTAGTTGAATTAATCGAACGATTAACGGACATCACTACAAATGCCGGAGGAGTCGTAGAATGGCCTCGTTGGTCCTATTTAAAAAAAATACATCGACAGGAGTGTAAACTATACCTCGAGGCATAACATTGCTCAATTCTGCCTTTAAGGTGCTTTCCCGTAACCTGTTCTATAGACTAAGACCGTCAGCGGAGTTCTTCGTCGGCGAGTACCAAGCTGGTTATTGTGAGGGTCGCTTCTTGATAGATCAGATGTTTACCCTACCTCAGTTGCTAGACAAGTTCCAGTAGCATAACTTACAGATAATCTGTTCGTTGGTTTTAAGGCGGCGTATGATTCAGTCGAATGAAATGGGTGCTGGCTGATAATGATAGAACGTAGGCTTCCAACGGTTAAGCGACACTGGTTGGGTCTAAGTTATGCATCAGAATAGCAGGTGAACCTCAGCTACTTTCGTGACGTTGGATGGACTGAAGCAAGGAGATGCTCCCTGTAACCTGCCACGCAACATTGGAAATTGGAAATTGGAAAGTGCAATACGAAGAGCAAACCTTTCCACGTCGGGAACGAGACTATCAGCACGACATGCTTCTTGGTTTTGCACATGACGTCGATATCATCAGTATATCACCTTTGCACGCTCGTGACACCAATTCAAGTCACGAAGTATAGCGACGAATTGTACCCAAGAATCGAATTCGCTACGGATTACGTAGCCGGCTGAAGTCTTGTAGTATGCAAGCTCGCACAAAACTGGCGCTCTCCTGGACATCAATTGTCCCGGTGGCGAAATATTTATCGGGAATACATCGAATGATTAGGTTGAAATATCCGAAAATCTGGATTGCAGCATTTGTTACTTAGAGTATGTTGCTGCTTTGTCGTAATTGCCTATTCCCGTCCTATCCAACACAAATTATTGAAAATATCAGCGTTTTTATGACACACAATGCAAAATTAGCAGGCATTCAAATTATCGTTTCAAATGCGCGATATTCAATGAATTTTGCCTACTACGACTAATAACCTAACAAAAGAGATACGAGAATGTTCTATACGGATGTATTGTCGCTCGTGAGCGTAGGCTACCCATAATTTCCTTTATCCGTTGCATTAGAGTTTCGCGCTAATTCTACCTGCGGTTAATATTTATCGTGCTTCAGTGAGAGAGTGATAAATGTTTTTCAGGGAAAAATTAAATAAGACACTATCAACTCTCCTTCTCTAGCATAAAAATGTTTTTCTTCTGTTTTATACAGACAGACAAGTATAAAATCTAGTTGCCATATGAGAATAACAGGTGAGCGAAAAAAGTGTATCTTACATGCGAGTGAAAATTTTAATCATTGAAAATTAGTTATTCCCTAATATTTAGTTTGTTGACTATCATTCGCGATCAATCAAAGTGAGCTGAGAACTATTTAAATGCTTTTTTCATTAAAGAATTCCTAGCAGACCAATTTCCTACGTTTTATCGTGCGACGAAGAAGAAAATGTCGACTAATCATTTCAATTTCCGTCATTCATAAAATGCAAATAACTCACGCAACGCATTGTCGTTATTCTGCAGCCGGGAAAAGAATAACATTTGTCTTACCGTCCTACACAAATACGTGCGCATTAATCTTGTAAACATTGTTGTGATTTTTAGTTCGGACGATGAAATATTTTAATGGACGGATTTTAAAACAGTACGACGAATTTAGGAAATGAAGTCAGTTGTGTAATTTCAATTGAAGCATTTAGCTTTAATAATCGCTTTTTATTGAATTCAAAGTGCACGGATCGGAAGGTAAGTGTGTTTCAGTCAAATCAGCACAGGAACTTTTGAAGTATTCATGAAATCCATCCAAGAAATGATTAAAGTGGGTTTACTTACTACGACGGGAATTAGAAATAAACTCTTGTGTATTTCGAATTATGAGAAACTTGTGCACCTGCACGAGTGTGCTCTAGTCTAAAAATCAAAATTAATGAATAAATCGAATTAAATCAAACAACTACAGCAATCAGCTAAGGTAGGCATTATGGTCCGAGTAAGAAGTAAGAACGGGCAAGAAGCATTCTCATAAAGCAGTTAAATTAAATTACCGAAAACCCTTCTCACATAAGAGGTTGCCCAAAACTGAGAAAGTAAAAACTGATCGTTTTCTTCTCCATTGCTTCTATTTATTTATATCATGCTTTTATGTTGAACAGTAACTCTATAGAAATTTTTACAATTTGCACATCCGCACAAAATATTTTTCATACGGTTTTGAACATGCAAGGCCATAGCTTGAGTGATTAAAGGTTTGTTTGTATTTTTGTTGAATGAATTCATTATTAAAACCTATAGAAAGCGATAACTGGTTTTAGCTCACTTTAAACGGTCAAACGGTTCAGGCACTCAAAACTTGCTAAAGATAGTCGCCTCAATGATGTTGCCGACAGCCTTGAAACTTCGTAGTATGCTTCGATGGCGGCAAACGGTTGCGTCATGTCATGCAGGAAAGCGAATCCCCACATTATAATACCTACCAAACCAACCATCTTGTTCTGCTGCTCTGCTCGGGTTGTCAGTTGATGCCGAAAGAAATATAATATGTTTTATTATAACATCCTTTTTGCCTCTCTTTCCGGTACCATCCGCCCCCCCCCCCTCCCTCACAGACCAGTGTTCATTGGCAACCGTTTCAAAAAAGATTGCCGAGTGTGCTTCATCAGCGTCGAAGCTCGTTTCCTAGCGGTCGGTGTCGGTTTGACTGCGAACCCAGGATTGCCTTTCTGGTATGCCAAACCATCTTGATGTGTTATATGGTGATGCTGTTATTATAACCATCTTCGTGTGAAGAAATGATGCTGAAAATAATATTTCAATGTATTATTAGAATGACTTACTGCAAGCAATTTGATGTACCAACGACCGCATTGCTAATTGATAACTGATGACCTATTCTCACTATATGAAATCTTTATATTCCCTTCTAGGTGAATTCAATTGTTTCTTTTTTCTGCAGGAGGTTAGAAGAAAATGTTTTTCTGCAAACATATTTTTTGCTTTCATCTATCTACTGGTGAGAATTTTCTCACATTGGACGGTGTTTGATATGAAGGAAAATATTTAAATTGATGTTTTTCCCTATAATAATGATTCGTAAGGTATTCAGTGCTTTTCTTCCAATCAGCAGTCTGTTGTCGTTGCAAACACAACAACAACGAGTGAAGAAAACAGACCTCCCTTCCTTTTCCTGTTTTCTCATACGTGGGAATGTGAGAAATCCATGGGTGGTGTGCTTACTCTAGCCTTTCGTCGTTGAGCGGCAATAATGATGGTAATAATAATAACCTATAATGAGTAAAGGGAAAAGATATGCTCAATTGGAACGAGTGGAATGTTCGGGAGGGATGTGATAGAAAACTGATTTTCCCGTAGTTTTCCCTGACGTCTTCCAGGTATCTAGTAGACAGGTAAAGACGGTTGAATACATTCTTACGTAAAGCAAAAAGCAATTTGCAGATCGTTTAGGCGGTGCATAAGCCAAGACGTTGTTGTTGTTGTTAACGGTAATGGCAAACGACGTCGAAAAATGTTTCAAATGGTTATAGATCAATAAAGGAAACACTGGAGAAACAGTATAAGGATTGTTTATAGTTAGCAATCAGGATATTGTGTAAGTGAGTTTCAGAGCAGTTTTTTTAGTTATGTGGCTAGTGAATGTGAGCATGCAGTCACCTAAATGATCGGCTCTCTTTAGTTTCATTTCGTCGACAGGATAAGCATACACAATTGGTTTTGAAATAAGATGAAACGTCACCTCACACTTGGCACTTGGCGAAGACCCGATTTGGTGCCCCCTTGTTTTTTGATTCACTGTTCTTTCCTAGTGTATAATTAAAAAATGTGTAAAATTGTGCATCATTTCCTCCTTCTACATTTGTTGCTGGTGTCTGGTTGAAATCCAAGTCCTTCTGGACCACTAAAGGGCTACCCTCTTTCATGGGGGCTAGTCCAGCCAATCGCATGCTACGACGCTGTTGGCAATGCTGATCACGGGCCAGTCTCTCTAACAGTAGCCAGTGAAATTATTCAACAAGGCTTGTAGACTACGGCAAACTTCCATTCGTTGTTTTAATTACCAAACGCAATTTTTAATCATCAGCATATACTATTTTGTAGCCAGATGCTAGTAACAACACGGAAAGAAATTTGATTCCGATGCCATGAATGAAATCATGACATCATGAAATATGAATTCCTGTCAAATCATGACTGAACTGCCATATCAGTCAGCACAAAATCATGAATAATAGCTCATGATTTTGCGTTGTGCTGTACTGCAAGAAGTTTGTGATATCATGATTATTATTCATGGTGTATCTTTATAAATCATAAGCTAGAAACCTGGAATCATGAGTCATTTTGCTCGTTTTGGAGATCAAATTTCTATTCGTGAAACGATGTCGTTGAATAAAAGCATTATAATAACAAGGGTCTTATGTTGCTTCCTTGCGGTACTCCAGAATTATTAGAAAATTGTGGAGATATTCAACCGTATAAGTAGAAGCTCAACCATTCAACGCCTCGACAACAAGCTCCAATTTGCGAAATTTTACACATAATACGATCGAGGGCTATTTTTGAATCAGTGTAAAAGTGATGTGCTTTCTGCTCCATTTACGAGATACATGACGAAGTAAACTCTACCAAAATGGTCGACGACGCTCCTGGCCCTCATTGTAATCTTTAAGCTTAGAAACCTAAGTCGAAAGCCTAATGATGCTACGTTAATTTTGGTAATTGGTTCAGTTCCCAGATTTTAACACTGGCAAAATAAAAGACCTTAGAAAATGCTACCAGGGAACAGAAGTGCCAAGATCGAACAACGCAACGATCAAAAAGTGGTCGATTCTTTTCTTTTTTTTAGTGCTTTCATATAGACAGGAATAACAGTAATATGAGCAGAAAGTTTGGTTCCTTTCGCTACTATATGCTTGCGTGTGCGTTCGTGTGTTCTCGTAGAAAAAAGTCTCTAACTATCACCAGGTTTGCTAGTATCTGCAGAAGGTATCATGTACGTGATTGGATTTTAACTTCCACTTTTGTTCTGTGCTGCTACCATGTTTTGTAAAATAACCTTTGGGCAGAACACCTGTTGAAACAATGTGGATTTTATTACACTCTTATTAAAGTTTCTATAACCAAAATGGGTTATAAAAGCTATCATAAGAGCGTGATAAATCTTCTGTTGTTACTAAGGATGATTAATACATTATATTATAATGTGCGAATGAAATTCAAACGGCGAAATGCGTTTACTTACCATGAAAACGAAAAATGATTTTGGTTCGTTATAATAAATATCATTGCTCACCTGTAAATAAAACATAAAATATATTATTAGTTTTTGTCAGCTTATTTAATTTATTTGTTCAAAAAGAAAGTTCTAACATGCAATTCATTAGTTATTCAAACTTCAAGAGAAAAATAATTTGTGAGAGAATAAGCGTGAGAGAAAAAGAGGTGGAGAAAGGATGATAGAGAGAATGAACGATAGCGGGAATAAAAGAGAGAGATTACCAATGAATGGCTGAAACACAAAAGGTCGATTCACAAAAGCTCGTAACTTGAGTGCCCGAACGCCTAATTCGGCAGAAATTATTCACGGCCTTCAACCTACATAAACGTTGGGTACTTGCTGTCCTTACTTGCTGCCGCTCGTTCGGACTTAACTAAGGGATAATCCTTACTAGTGAGTAAACCTAGGAAAATGCATACACCTAAATAGAAGTGGGTTCTTAGGGGGGGGGGTCGCTCATTCTGTTTTTTGTTTAATTAAAGCTATTTGTTAACTGCTTGCTTCGTGTTTATTTTATTGAATAGTTATTTAGGCTTTTCGAGAAAATTCGGCCTTTCGTGATTCGGTCATTCGTGACTTGGCCAAACGAAATTTCGGCCTTCTATGACTGTTAATGAAATTCGGTCTTTCGTAATTCGGCCCTTTGGGTTACGGCCATTTGGTACCAGCCCATAGAGAGAAAGTCAAACAATCAAAACAGTCAAATCCAGAGAGCAAAAGAGAAAGAAAATAGATAAAAAAAAATATAATAAAGCAAATCGAAAAGAAAGGGGAACTGCTTTTCTCTAATAGATGGTAGGCTTGGAATGCTCTTTGTGCTTAGATTTTGCTCTATTGATTATTGCACCTCAGCTAAGCGAAATTTGAAAAAGGTGTGCAAGGGGCATTTGTAGAACTGGTAATTATCTACAATACTGCTGAAGAAAGTAAAGTTTTATCTCTTGTGTTTACGGCGCTATAGGGCTGCAATACCGTTGGTAACAACATTTTAGCGTCATAAACAGAAGACTGCAATGTTTATTTGAACAACATTGTAGATGATCAATCACTAATTATTCACATGCCACATACACCATTTTTTAAAATTATGCTCAACTGAGGGGCAGAAATCAAAAGAGCAAAGAGAGCGTACCAAGCCTGATAGAGAGAAATATAAAGATCCACAGGGAACCGAAAGAGATACCCCAAAAGAGAACCAACGAGAGACCCAAAGAGAGACAAAAAGATAGGCACAAAGATAGACCCAATGACAGACCCAAAGAAAGACCCAAAGAGAGATCCAGGCACCTAAAAAGAAGCCCAAATAGAGACCCAAATAGAGACCCAAAAAGAGACCCAACGAGATACCCAAATAGAGATCCAAAGTCAGACCTAAAGACAAGTACTAAGATAGAGCCAAAGACAGATCCAAAGAGAGACTTAGAGATTCAAAAAGAGACTTAAAGATATACCAAACGAGAACCCAAAGAGAGAACCAAAGAGAGACCCAAATTGAAACACAAATAGAGACCCACAGAGAGACACCCGAACAAAGACTCAAAGAGAGATCCAAAGAGAGACCCAAAGAGAGATACAGAGATCCAAAGAGAGACCCATAGAGAGATCCATAGAGAGACCCAAACAGAGACCCAAAAAGGGACCTGAAGATAGACCCAAATAGTGACCCAAAAACAGACCCAAGTAGAGACCCAAAGAAAGATCCAAAAACAGGCCCAAGAAGAGACTAAAGAGAGACCCAAATTAAGACGCAAAAAGAGACCTAAAAAGAGGCCAAAAGAAATACCCAAAGAGAAACCCAAAGAGAAACCCAAAGAAAAACTCAAAGAGAGACCCAAAGAGAAACCCAAAGAGAAAGCCACAGAGAGTCCCAAAGAGGGACTCAGAGAGAAACACAGATAGAGACCCAAAGAGAGACCCAAAGAGAAACCCAAACAGACCCAACGAGAGATCCATAGAGATCCAAAGAGAGATCCAAAGAGAGACCTAAAAAGATACCCAAAGAGACCCAAAGAGAAACCCAAAAAGAGACACAAAATAAAATTCAAAAAAAGTCCCAAAGAGAAACCTAAAAAGAGACATAAAGTAAGACCCAAAGAGAGATCCAGTGAGAGACCCAAAGAGAGATCCAATGGGAGACCCAAAGAGAGACCCAAAGAGAGACCCATAGAGAGACCTAAAGAGAGGCCTAAAGAAAGACCCAACAACAAACCGAAAGAAAGACCCAAAGAGGGACGCAAAGAGCAACCCAAAGAGAGACTCAAAGACACCCAAAGGGAGACAAAAAAAAATACCCAAAGAGAGTCCCAAAGACTGACCCAAAGAGAGACCCAAAGAGAGACCCGAAGAGAGACCCAAAGAGAGACCTAAATAGTGACCCAAAGACAGACCTGAAGACAAGCACAAATATAGTCCCAAAGACAGACCCAGAGACTTAGAGATACAAAAACAAAAAGAGACTTAAAGAGATACCAAAAGAGAAACCCAAATAGAGACCCAAATAGAAGCACAAATAGAAGCACAAATAGAAGCACAAATAGAAGCACAAATAGAAGCACAAATAGAAGCACAAATAGAAGCACAAATAGAAGCACAAATAGAAGCACAAATAGAAGCACAAATAGAAGCACAAATAGAGATAAAGATAAAGATAAAGATAAAGATAAAGATAAAGATAAAGATAAAGATAAAGATAAAGATAAAGATAAAGATAAAGATAAAGATAAAGATAAAGATAAAGATAAAGATAAAGATAAAGATAAAGATAAAGATAAAGATAAAGATAAAGATAAAGATAAAGATAAAGATAAAGATAAAGATAAAGATAAAGATAAAGATAAAGATAAAGATAAAGATAAAGATAAAGATAAAGATAAAGATAAAGATAAAGATAAAGATAAAGATAAAGATAAAGATAAAGATAAAGATAAAGATAAAGATAAAGATAAAGATAAAGATAAAGATAAAGATAAAGATAAAGATAAAGATAAAGATAAAGATAAAGATAAAGATAAAGATAAAGATAAAGATAAAGATAAAGATAAAGATAAAGATAAAGATAAAGATAAAGATAAAGATAAAGACAAAGATAAAGATAAAGATAAAGATAAAGATAAAGATAAAGATAAAGATAAAGATAAAGATAAAGATAAAGATAAAGATAAAGATAAAGATAAAGATAAAGATAAAGATAAAGATAAAGATAAAGATAAAGATAAAGATAAAGATAAAGATAAAGATAAAGATAAAGATAAAGATAAAGATAAAGATAAAGATAAAGATAAAGATAAAGATAAAGATAAAGATAAAGATAAAGATAAAGATAAAGATAAAGATAAAGATAAAGATAAAGATAAAGATAAAGATAAAGATAAAGATAAAGATAAAGATAAAGATAAAGATAAAGATAAAGATAAAGATAAAGATAAAGATAAAGATAAAGATAAAGATAAAGATAAAGATAAAGATAAAGATAAAGATAAAGATAAAGATAAAGATAAAGATAAAGATAAAGATAAAGATAAAGATAAAGATAAAGATAAAGATAAAGATAAAGATAAAGATAAAGATAAAGATAAAGATAAAGATAAAGATAAAGATAAAGATAAAGATAAAGATAAAGATAAAGATAAAGATAAAGACATTATATTAGAGTTTGGCTTTGAATTTGAATGACTGCACCTTGAACTTGAAGTTCAAAACTAAACTGAAAATTGAACTTGAAATTATACAAGAAATGGGGTTTGAAATGCAACTGGCAATATGAATTAAAATTTTGCAGTAGCAATCAGACTTAAAGTTGAACTTCAATGGGATCTGAAGTTGTAGGCACGACATTGGACCTGGACTAAAATTTGATTTGGTTTACTTTGGTTGGTTATCATATTGGCAAACGGATTAAAATTGGACTGTAAACTTGACCTACAATTGGACTGGAAACTGACTAGATCTACTTTTACACAATTAATTTGCTTACAGTTAGTACAAAAATATCAGCTATTGGCATGACAACTCCGGACTTACACCCTAAGTAATTATTTGGTCTTACGTTAATTTTTTTAGAGAAGGTGGAGCACGTGCCAGTGTCCCCTCCCCCCCAGAGTGCACGCCAGAGTATACGATTCTTTTCCATAACGTATCATAAATATACCGATACAACCACCAGAGGAAACTTCTGGGATCGGGAACATCATTTATTTTCCACTCTGTTTAGTAGACAAGAAATGCTACACACGCCAATGGCAAAACTCGATGAAGTAAAATCGAAACGCATAGAACGTCCTAAGCGAAACAAAAGATGAAGAACCTCGTCCTGTTGAATAACTTTTTCAATTTGATTCCTTTATGAGAGGATAATGGCGCTGAAATTGAAATTTATATAAGATTTATTCACCTACTTTGGGACACCTATTATGTTCGAACACGACGTGTCCAACGCTTATCGTCCGAACCGAACGAAGTACGAAAAGATAGCAAAAAAAAAAAAAATTACTGAGCGAAGGGTTGCCAATAAAAGTTCTGAAAACTTTATTGGTTTGCAGTTTTTATGGTACGCTTACATTCGAAAATTATTGCAAAACTTCAAACGTACGAAATTACCACGCCATGAACATCCCCAGACGAGGATGGCTAAGCGGGAAAAGAAAAAGGATCACTCCCAACTCGTTTGCTATCGCACCTGCCTTTTTCGACCACCGAGTTCGTGAAAGTCATCGGCTGGGTTCATGTTTCCTGTTTAGACGACAAGCTATAATGCCGCGGGTGGTGGGTGACTGTGCACAAGAGCAGAAGAACGGCAAACCTCCCCAATCCCCGAAGTACCCACTGTGTCAGGGCGTCATCGAGGGCGGATGGAAGGCAGACAAGCAGTGTATTAGCTTAATAGAGCGTCTCAAAACGGTAAATCACATCGGTACACATAACAAGCATCGGCAGCAGCATCTCCTGACAGTTTCCTTAGTATATTAGCGAAACAAGTGAGACAAGCAGTCGAGTACTCGTTCGGAAAAGACGTGGTCTCTGGAGTGGGTGAAGCTACTGGTTTCTGCAAGTTTAGGCAGCGGGATTTCTTTGCTGCTGCTGCTCGGTGGCGAATGAGTGAGTGGCGGTGGCGGCCGGCGGACGGCGGTGAGAAGAGTGGGTTTTGTACGCTTTCGTTGCCGATTTTCGGAGTGGAAAAGCTCCGAACCAAGCCGTTAAAACGTTGTTGCTGATGCTAATGGAGCGCGCCGATCGACGTCGCGCCGGATGTTGTGGGCGCTGGCGAAAAGTATATTTTCCGTGGAGAGTAAATAAAAGGCAACAGCCTAGCGAGCGGAGGAACACTTATTTTTCATCGCACTGAATGTGCTAGTGTGTAATCTTTCACGCCACGCCGGGACGGGAGAGGTTTGTTTTATGGCAAAAATACAACTTGTGTAGCATTCTACTGAAAGAAAACGCAAAGCGAACAGGTTCGTATATATTTATTATAGATTGAAATTTGATTAAGGACGGATATTGTTTGAGCCTATTTATTGATTTATTAATTTTTATACTGACATTAGGAAGCGTTAAATTATCGTACGCCAACATGGCACGTTCACTAGCATGTTTTTCAAAGTAAACGATTGCATATTTTTCCCAATTCTTATTCAATCTTGTTGTTTATTAACAAACGTTTAAGTTGAATGCAGCGAAATTCGAGAAAACTGCGAATGAAACTGCTTCATAAAGTCATCTGCAAATTTATCAACATTTGTTTTGATTTTCTACCCAAACCACCTCGTTTAGTGAGCTTTAACCACCACTTTTCTGTAACACACCGTCGTTCTACACCATGTGCAATATGAGGTTTCCTTTACCCAACCGTTTCCACACTTCATTGAATAAGTTTGTTCGTCGTTGAGATATTTAGGTATCAAGCCAAAGTATACTCGTAGTCTTAAAGTGGTCATTTTTTCCCGCTTTCCCAGACAATAAGCAGAGTGTTTTAGAAGTGAAATTTAATCTCCATCGTGAAAAGCAAAACAAATTCCGTCACTGGCATTGGCTGATACCCGAGAAGCGCAGCAAACACTATAAGTATACTGCGTACAGAAACGGTGCAAGGAAGCTCTTGGAAAGCAGCAGGCAGCACCAACCACCATCATCATCCCAATAAGTAGAACGATTTCCTTTCCATACTATTTGGCCAAATATTTGTCTTAGCACGTTCGAAGGTTCTTGCAGTGTTTTGCCGGTCTGTCGGCTATTTGCTCGAAACCTTTTCCGTTTGCTGTGGCCAGGCTCGAACCACTTTCGAGAGCGAGGGACAAGCATATAGGTATGGATATTTTTACCGGTCACGTTCGCGGTAACTTCGGCTAAACTCTACCGCACTACTCGTTGGCATCCTTATTCGTGAGGCAAACTGAAAAATGCCGGACCGAAGCAAACGGACCAAATCTACCTCGAGCACTTTAGAGCGATGTTGGTTGCTTTTTGGTTTCACTCATCTTAATGGATTTGGATTGTTCTCGGTTTAGCTCGGTTTCGTATCGTATAACTTGCACTGATGCTGTCAGGCCACTGATCGTATAGTTTTACAATATCAATTCCATTCTTGGATAAATCAATCCAGTTAGGAAATAGGTTAATTTGGAACTCGGTTTCATGCGAGGTATTTGTGTTTCGCATATAAGAAAACTTGTATTTAGGATTTATTTACACGAGGTGTATTTTAATGCGTATAATTTAATCATATAATTCAAACTACCTTGCGCCCTCTTTTAATGGAGACGCCTGGTCTTTTAATGATTTGAGGTGTTATCGCATTATCTTGAGTGGTTGTGATCAGGGCTTCAACCCATCCTTTTTTTCTACTGCATTCACACCACCGCACATTCAAATTCACACCGTCTGTTTAGTGGTGGAATACATACGAACGCTATGCATAACGCAACTAGCAGATTGCTCAGTCATGCCTCCGTATTGAACGGTAGAACGAATGCATTTTAAACTTTTTTTATTTTCGTTTCAATCAAGTTGCCTTTACCGTTTGGAGCAGCGAATGACCGCAAAACACTCAAATGACTGGCAGTCACCCCGCTAATGAATAGCAACCGCGCTATTTTATGATTCAATACTATAAAAAAAAACAACCACTACATGTGCATGGAAGAAGTCGGTCGGACTCCGTCCAATGCAAACGAACATTTTGCTTGCGTCGGACCGACTCCGGTTGACAGGGCTGGTACCGAATGGCCGAAACACAAATGGCCGAAATCCAAATGGCCGGATTTCAATAACAGTCACAGAAGGCCGAATCACGAATCTGCGGCAGCCCCCCCCTGCAGATACCACTACTATTTAGGTGCATGCATTTTCCTAGGTTTATTATCTACTAGGGGTTATCCCTTAGTTAAGTCCGAACGAACGGCAGCGAGTAAGGACAGCATATACCCAACGTTTGCGCAGGTTGAAGGCTATGAATATTTTCGGTCGAATATGACATTCGGCCATTTGTGATTCGGCCATTCGTGATTCGGCCTTTTGTGATTCGGTCATTCGTGATTCGGCCATTTAATATATTATGCCATTCGTTATTTCGGCCATTTGTGTTTCGGCCATTCGTGATTCGGCCATTTGTGTTTCGGCCATTCGTAGGTAATCCGGATGACAAACTATTATACTGTGAGCAGCCGATTTGGAGACAAAAAGAGAAACGAAAAAAACGCTTCTTATGCTACCAGTCAGTTTGCAGTTTAGATTCTTCGACATGAACGCAAAGCGGGAAAACAACTGTTGACTTCTCTTGAGAGGCCGCATGAATTATAAGACGGCAGCAGCGCAAGCGGCAAATACACTGTATTCAAAAAAAAACGGTCAAATGATCGCTCAAAAAGTGCAAGTTGATTGCGGAAAACGTACGCATTCACGCAGTCACATTCAATTTGCGATCCCTTTTCAAGCCCTGGTTGTGATTCCTCATATTTATAGTTGTTACCTATTAATTTTAATTTTAATAAAACTTAAAGCTGCGGCATCAGTTTTTCAGTCTGTTTCTATTTTGGTCCTACTTTCTGTTCTACGCATCCTGGGGGGAAAATCATCACTAATCACATGACGAAAATAGCATCCAATGCCCTACTGTCTACTGAAACAATTTCTTAGTTTATTTTTTTCAACTTGACTTGATGGTTGCAACCGCAATGAGAATGACGTAAGGTTTGAAAATCCACATCTTGCATATGTATTTTAAAAATTTGTTTCAGTTTAAAGAAAAGATTTTTAATTAATAATTAATAATACAAAGTAAAAGAGCACTTTTTACTTATCATTTTTGTATTTCGCTTATCATTTTCTGTATTTGTATTTGTTCTGGCTTTTGCAAGCTTTTTGAACATTGAAAAACATTGACTTAAATTCTAAATATATAAAAACTAAACACTGTATCATTGACCTCTGTAGTGCAGGCTAAGTCTTCGTCGTAATATATTCGGTGTCATAGGGTATGTTGCTGCTTCGTCGTAATTGACTATTCCCGTCCTATTCAACACAAATTATTGAAAATATCAGCGATTTTTATGACATACAATGCAAAATTAGTTATTCCCTAATATTTTAGTTTGCTGACTTTCAAAATTTTCACTTCTCACTACTCATCTTTCGTTTTTCACTTTTCACTTTTTACTTTTCACTTCCCGCTACTTACTACTTATTTAGCGTTACTGACTTGTCATCACTCACCTTTCGCTTCTTATTGCTCACATGTCAATGGGGAAAACACGAAGTGGCTCGTCGTCTAACAAGCATTCACTTTTTTCTTTTCGCTTTTACTTTTCACTATTCACTTCTCACTTCTAAGTTCCCACTTTTTTCTAGTCCTTTCCGTTTTCCATCTTTCATTTTTCACTTTTATTTTTCACTACTTACTATTGATTTTTGTTGATCATTTCTCACTACTCCTTTCTCACTTCTTATCACTTACTTCTCATTTCTCACTACTCACTCATCAATGGTGTGGCGAAGTGGCTCGTTGTCATGCGACCATTTACGTTTTCACTTCTCACTTCCACTTCTCACTTCGCAGTTCCCACTTTTCACTACACCTCTTGCTTTCCACTTTTCACTATTTGCTTTACGCTTTTCACTACTCACATCTCTCTTCTCACCACTTATTTCTCACTCGTCACTCCTCACTTGCCAATGATGAAAACGCGAGTGAGTCGTCGTCCCCTTGGAGACTCCATAACCCCCTAATTAAGCGTGCGACGTACTTCAAATTCCACCAACACTGGCGGGATGAGATATTTTTGTACGTTAGTAGTAAAAAAACTTCCGTTATAAAAACTGAATTTATTTTGATGCATTAGGGTGGTTTAGAATGGGATAATTTCTAAGTTTTTGGGGAAGGAGAGACTACCGGATGATTGCTGCAATTATTATAATACACGGTTACCTAGGAGCAGGTATCGCGCCCTATCAGCTCTGGTTACGGCGTCCATTCCCAATAGCTAGAGAATTCGTAGGACACCACAACGTGGGCTTTATGGAAACGCACCCTACGACTGGTCAGATATCCAAACTCCGACAAATCTTTCAGAAATGTCCGGAGTATTACCCACGCCTTTTAACGTGGCAGACATGGCAAAAAGAGTCAAGCAACTGCGCTCGATCTTTGTTCATGCTGCAAACTCCATCTCGGAGCTTGGTGCGGAACATATTTCGTGGAGGTCATCATTTACCCCCCTGGGGGAGTGCTGTGTCTGGTTTGGGGTGTAAAGTGCCTGAGCCCAGGTATGAAATGGGGAAGGCTAATGAGGAGCGGCCAATACAGCTCTAGCCATCCCAAGCCCCTACCTAGCGCCTCCACGTGGCCATACCTGGTAATGCTCTATTGAGTAGCCATGCTAGGAGGTGCGATGCTGGGTTGTTCCCGGCTGCCTGATCTCAAAACCGCGGTTTTGGGCAGATGGCGGAGCCATGCGACCTTGTTAATAGGTTAGCCTAATATAAGTTATTTGAATTATTTTTTTCGTTTTAGATTATGAATTTAGATTTTAGATTATGCTATTTTCGCCCATATGTACCGCATTTCATCTCAATTTCATATTATTAATAGTATTATGGTGGAAGGCTGGATGATGCAGTGCATTGCCAACCTGTTTCCTTAAGGTCTGAAGCAAATATGGCAGTTCTCAATTCTCACAAATAAATCATCACGTGGGTTAAAGTTGGTACAGCGAAATTGATTATTACATGGAAGGATCCTAATGCTGGAAGGCGACTCTTATGACCCCGGACCGCGCACAAGTGCCTCTGTTTGTGGGTCCGTCCAATCCCGTTTGGCCATTCTGTAACAGCATTAGTGTGAAATTCATTTGATAATCAAATTTGGATCTACTGTAATTCTACCTACATACACTGGCAAGTCCTTGAAGTGATGGTGGATTTCCCCTACTACTACTAAAATGTCTGAGCCCAGTTCCAAGTCGGCTAGTTGTTACCACCGTCAAGTATCCAGCAAGCCTTTTCATATGCATGTTAAGGTTACAAATAAGTATTACGTACCGACATACATACAACAATCGTATTCGATGCGCAAAATCAGCTTTAACGCGCTGAAGAATAATTTCTAACGATTCATTTATATAGGTATTTCTATACGATTAGATCCGATTAAGCGCGACCAGCGTCATACTCCTATACAACTTTGTACTGAAAATCGTATATTTGACAGTTACTATCATTATAAACAATGGAATATCAACTTGTGCGAGGTTTATTAGGCTTTAATTACAATTCCGAATTTGTTAAGCGTTATTTACGACAGTTTTCGTACATTGATATACGAGTTGGTGCTGCTTGAGCAGGTCTCGTCATCCATTATGATCATGACGCGACGACGCGCTTTGCTGGAAAGATGTTGTTCATCTGCTGTTTAAACACAGCCAGCCCCAACTAAAAATGTCCATTTGCATAAAAATGTCCATTTTGGTCAGCTACTGCTCCACCTTTTGACCAATTATTCCGATCTCTGCTACACATTCTGCTTCACTTTACGGTCACGCAGCACCGTCGGGGGACTCGAAACAGGTTTCTTTTCGACGATTGCGCCTTTTTTCAGAACGGATGTTGTAAATGTCGAATCGCGGCGAACACAAAGAGTGCTGCCATGTTTTTCTGTACAAGCTTAACGTGATAAACGTAAGATTTAAGAAAAATCTGTTAATAAACGTAAAATTCAAACAAAAAAAAGCTAGATGGCTAGGGGATGGACTGTCCTTGGGCTGTATGATATCTAAAGTCACCATTGAGGGTGTGATCGTCCACAAACCCTAGAAGCATGTGAGATTTCGTGATGCTGGTAACGCTTGCAATGCTGAACAGCAAATTCGATAGTCAGGATATTTCGCCATAGCTTATTTCGTTTAACCGAATCGTACGCCGCCTTGAAGTCTATAAACAAATAGTGAGTGTGCAAGTTGGATTGCCGAAATTTATCGAGGATTTGTCGTAAGGTGAACATTTGGAAACGCGCCTGGCCTGTTTATTTAGTTAATGTGAAACTATATGATTGATCGATATGTAACTTAGGCTTTCATTTTCAAGTGAAATTTGGAGTCCTATTTCATGTACCATTTTAAAATCTATTTTATGACTCATTTTAAGTTTCTTTCCGTGTCTCATTTAAAGTCCGGTTTGAACTTCCATTTAAAACCTAAATTTTACTCCAATTATTGGTTTAATTCCATTACCCTCCAATATCAGTTCCTATTTGGAGTCCAATTTAAGTTCAATTTCGAGTTCAATTTGAAGTAAAATTTTCAGTTCAATTTTATGTAAGTTTTAAGTCCAATTGTAACTTTTAAGTTCAATTTGAAGTTCGATTTCAAGCTCAATTTCAAGTTTGGTTTCATGTAAAATTTCAAGTGTAATTTTAAGAACAATTCCATGTCTTATTTCATACACCATTTCCTTTCCCATTTCATGTCCAATTTTGAGTTTTTTCAAGTCCAATTTGGAGTAAAATTTGCTGTTCAACTTGAACCAAAGCAAGTCAGTATTAGTACAATTTAAATTCCAATTTAAATCCAATTTCAAGTCTAATTTCAAGTCCAATTTCAAGCCCGATTTGAAGTTCAAGTTTTATTTTATATGAGTAATTCCCGCTGAAACGGGGCCACTACTGACACGACGTCTTCAAATATTGGAACTTTTGCGCTTAATTGGTTGAAAATGGCTTAAAAAATAATAATTACATTTTTGATTCCTCGAAATAGTGGACACCTCGTTCGCCAAGGGGCATAACAGTTTCAAAAAAAGTTTGATTTTGAACAAACGTTGAGATCTATATCATGTGATGTTTCATAAATTTGCCATGAAACAACTAACAAATGGCCCGGTTCTGTAAAGAAGAAGAAAAGGGCTTTCAAATGGAATAAATTTTTTTCGGCGGCCATCTTGGATTTGGTCGCCATATTAGATTTAAAAAAAATAACCGTTTCCATCATGAGCCCCCCAACCGGTGGTTTTATTTTAAAACCACCATTGGAAAGCTGAGAAAAAATGCTACAAAAAACATTCATAAAATTATGGGTGCAATGGCAATAACTGAATAAAACAACCAGTTGTTTGTAGCAAGGTTCACAATTTTCATATAATTATTGTGATATTTCCAAAATTTGCTATGAAACCAACTACAAACGACACGGTTTTGTAAAAAGGAGAGACAGGGCTTATAAACGAAGTGAAAAAAAAATTGGCGGAGAGATTGCTCAGCTTTCCGATGGTGGTTTTGAAATTAAAATCGGTTGGGAGGATCATGACGAAAACGTAGATTTTTTGATAAAATCCAACATGGCGGCCAAATGTAAGATGACCGCCAATTTTTTTTTCACTTCGTTTATAAGCCCTGACGTTTCTGGTTTTTTGTCGGACATCACTTCTAGTTGTTTTATATTTTCGTTCTGTTGTTTTGGTAGCTAGAGAGCTACTCTACCTAAATCTTTAAGGTGCCAAATAGTTTCAAAACAGTTGCTATGAAGCTGCCCCTATGAAGTTTTACTGTTTTAGGACGTACGAAGAGATTAGTAAGTAGTGCATTGTCTGTGATTCCTATTTGCATATATCATTGATCTTTTCGTAAGTGATTGTAGCCGACAGCATGCGCTCAGAGTGCCATATCTCCGTTACGGCAAGTGTTGACTATGCAAAGTTCTATTATATTCGAATTCAATTTCCTTTTCGCCTCACAATAACCAACGTTCATTATTGAATTCCTAGCAAGTTCATTAAATATTCCTTCCACAAACGACAGTCTACACAGTCCACGTATCTGGCTAGTAAGTTGGCCATCCGTTCAATCTCCTCCGGATCCAGTCCATCACTCTCGCTCGGCACATACCAAAACGGATGAAGTCGCTGTCGTCACCGTGGTTAGCAAACCGTTAAACGATAACACGAATGATCACAACGAAACCGTCCAACCGCATCTAATTCCATTCCGTCCAAGCAATAATATAAAAATCATCGGAGAAACTTCGGAGGAAAATCAAACAAGGCTCGCCTAGCTTTGGTCGGTTGAGGAGACGAGACGTGACGGTGTGCAGCCAACCAACCAACCAACCGACCGGTATTCAATTTCAATTGTTTATTCATGAAATGGGCTGAGTATAAGTCTTCTGGCGAACAGGAATGACCGGAAAGTTGATGTGGACACACATTTCCTAGGACGTTATACATACCTATAAATGGCTAACCACGGAGAATGCCGTCGAAGCTTACAGATTTTTTTTTCTTCTCTGCTGAATGGTCGACTGCTCCAGCAATATAATGTGGATAGCAGCTGGCAAATGCAGGCAGCCAAGCATTATCCTTTACTGATGGAAATTAGATAAACTGGACTTCTGGAATCTAGAGTTGATATACCTACCTACATGCGGGGGGTGGACTGATGGAAAATGATGAGATGAGATTTTCTTTCCTCCGCTGCTTCGGAGTGCGCAAACAGTTTCGTGTCTAATGGGATGCGGGAAGTCAGTTTTGTTTTAAGTGGATTGAATGAATTCATGGCTTTGATGGAAAATAAATGGGTTGTAATTCTTCGAGACAGTGGAGACAGTGATTTACTTTACTTTTACGCTATTAGAGTTATCTTGCAACGATTAAAATAAGTAGTTAACAATGACGAATGATAACGTTATGGTCCGATGCTATCACAGCATCGAAAGAATGATCTAAAATTAATCCTAAACCAATAATAATAAACCAAGATTTAAACAAAGGTTTAACTTCGAAACAAAGTTGGTTTCATGTAGAAATTCTAAATCATGAAATTTCTCCAATTATCCGTTACTGCCTCTTATCTTTTTAGCGCCGTTACTAATGCTAAAGTTTTTTTTTATTACTATGCAATCAAGACGAACTTTTTCTCATTAATTGGCTCAGTATAGACTTCGTATCTGCAGAGTTTCACCACAACGTAACACCATAATCGTATTTCCGATAAAGCTTGTTCCATAGGCTGAAATGTTCTCTCTTCAGCAAAAATACTTTCATCGCCGCTCGCCGAACAAAATTCTTAGAATTGTTCAGTGTATGACAAAAAGCGGGAAAACAGTTGTCCGTGGTTCCGAAATCAGATAAAGGCCCACAAGATTCTCGTTCGCTCAGACTGCGGCCATCGCTGCCGCCGCCGCCACCACGCCATCACGCGGAAAATTGTACGGCAGCAAACGATCCCCACTATAATGGGTGTGCTCTTCGCAAGCCACCCAAGGAAAAGCACGTCCCTCTAATTGATTACTCCTTGGAGGCTTTTCCGGGTAAACCTAATTTTTGTTGAGATTTCGTTGTTTATTGCAATTAGATGGGCGGCCAGCGAAGAGAACGCAGCAACGGCTACGGTTTTATTGCGTGTCTACATATTCCATTCGCCAATAAAGTATCATTTCGGATGAAGTAGAATTGGCGCCTTCGAAATGTGCAGATGAACTTTGTGAGATAAGCGTGACGGGGAAAACAGGCGTCACGGTAATAAAAGCCCAATGTCCCGATATGGTTGCTGGCATAAATGTTGCTCATTACGAAGTGGTGTCGGACATGATAACAGTGCTCGTGTTTTTACGGAGTATTTAAAGTTACTTAAGTTTTGTTTTTGTATTATTGGACAATTTCAGTAAATTTTGTGTGCGAAAATTTGAAGAGATTAGAAAATAATTACTTCAACAATTAAAAAAATTAGTACACAGACCCAAAACGGGGACCGCAAACCTAACGAAAAGATGTGCTTTTTCGTTAGAGCCTTTGTTTTTGGTTGTGGTTTTCAAGGCGACACTAAGATGATGCTTTAAGATATGCATTATCGCCGAGGCAAACATTATTGCGATCGGTGTGGCTCCGAGCGACTGACGCCCGATGAGACGGGCGACTCGTGATTAGGATAGAAAAAGCTTTGCTGATAGAACATTGGATATACACGGTCCTGTGCGTTGGATACGGAATAAATAACCCGTAAGAAATATATTACAATTTGTCAGTTACGATGTTTATTGCCAAGCACGTGCAATTAACTGATTACTTTATCCTTGAATGATGTTTCACACTGGATGTTTTAAGGAATCTACATGGTTACTTGTGTGGATTAGACTTGTAAAGTATTAACCTACGAAATACGAAGATAGATATTTGTAATGGTCTAGAAATTCCAATTAAGCAATTAGCTTAGTAATGCCGAAAGTATGCAATTTAGGGGTCATTCCAAGCGAAGTGTCCGAGACCCGTGTAATCGACCATCACGAATTTGAACCAAATTTTGCCAGATTGTTCATTTTCGGTCAGAAAGTAAAAATCCAAAATTTAGTGACGATCGGACATTCCCTCGATTAACGGAAGCATCTCCGTTTTTAAGGAAAATGCCCGTTTTTGTCAAAACCTCTTATTTTCTTTTGCTTAGGTACCGTGACCGCTCCTAATTCTGCGCAGCTCCTAATTCTGCGCATTTTTCTTTATATAAGTATTTTTTAACATTGTGCATAACTATGACCATCGCGTTATTTTTTTATAAATGTCTGTTGAATATTACGCCATTATTTACAAACGGACCATAATATTTGAGAGCGAAATAATTTAACGTGAAACTGAAAGTATTTTATATGGAAGAAAACATCGTCGTTAGCACCAGCGCTAAGATTGTCCTTCTAGAAAATTAACAAATTTAAGATCGAAACTCTTTGCAATGATCAAATTACCCAGCATAATTAGAAAGAATAATTAGTTTTAGTCATGTTTTAGATAAAAAGAGTAATTGCATGCATTGCTTTCCTTAGAAAAATGCGTTGCAATAATGCGAAGATTTAGGCACAGATTTTTTATTCATGTTCCAAATTCTGCGCAGTAATGTATCCTACGAAGAAATCGCGAAAGAATACGCAACCTCAGCCATTTGGGTAGAGACATGAA
Organism: Sabethes cyaneus; assembly: GCF_943734655.1. Classification (NCBI taxonomy): domain Eukaryota; kingdom Metazoa; phylum Arthropoda; class Insecta; order Diptera; family Culicidae; genus Sabethes; species Sabethes cyaneus. The sequence continues at coordinate 156,450,295 of NC_071354.1, read as the reverse complement.
AATTTTTTAATGTCCAACCTCATGGGGCTGTCAGAGAGTGGGGAAATGGTTTCTATATGAAAACATAATTTTTAGTATTAGTCTACAGTGTAATGTTTAGTATGCAGAAAAAACGAATCAATTCGCCCTTCACGTTATCGAGAATAAAATATTTAAAACGGGGCAATCAAAATGATAACAACATTCCTTTGCCACCTGGACAGCACAAGAAGGCCGGATCATGGATTTAATTATGGTAATGGCTAACTCCGGATTTTTTGGTGTGCTTTCAGCGTATAAAGACATAAACAGCATGGCAGGAGTATTTATTTTCACTTTTTGGGTGCCCAGAATTAGGAGCAAATATACGCAGAATTAGGAACATGGGCAAGAAAGTGCGCAGAATTAGGCACCGTGCATAGATTACAAAACGAACAATATACTCAATTGTTGGTCGACTTATAATTCCCATATTTTTTACCTGATATTATAGACCGTAGCACTACACGTTACTGCTATCCACGTTGTTAATTTAAATCTAGAATACTTAGAATAGCGGAAGAATCATAAAAATGTCTTAACTGCGCAGAATATGGTACGTTCACGGTATATCTCCGGAAATATTAGGTTTAGAAAGTGGCTATATTTACATATTCAATGGAAATTACCCAAGAAATTCGAAAAAGATATTATTTTTGAGCACTCGTGCTGCCAAATATTTTTAATATTAATACATTTTTAAAATATTTTTAGAGATTGTTCTAAAAAATTTCAACTTCATCGTATTTCGCAGATTTTTTATATAAGAAGCACTCATCGCCCCGAGGTCTCCTTCTCTCCTCTTTTTGTTAATATTTTTTGTTTTGTTTATGCTTACCCAGTTTTGCTAAAAATGACGCCGAAACAAGAAACATGTTGAGAGCGCGTTGTACACTTCTACGAACTGCCACAGAAATCTCGGCAAAAAGTATTCGGTTCAACATTTAAAAAGCGAATGCGACTTCGATTGTTTACCATATCCTAAGATGCCCTACAACTATTCGCATGCAAGGTAGTGGAAGATCAGCCAAAATTATGGACGCAGTAGAACTTCGTTCTTTTTCTCGTGCAGTTAACAACAAGCCCTCTGGTTTAACTATCAATTAAGGTGTGCACCAGACGAATGTTTGAAAAAAATTTTGATCCTATTTCTACAAAAACATCATGCAGATGGACAATACGTGTTTTGACCGGATAGAGCATCATTGCATTATGCCAAAAAAACACAATCGTTCCTGAATACCCATTCGATCCCATTATTACCTGAAGACCACGACCCGTAAAATCTGTCTCAGTGCGCCCAATCGAAGATTTCTTCAGAATTTTGATTTCCCAGGTGCACAAAAATAACTGGAGAGCCACGAATTGCAAATAGTTGATTGGTAGAATCAAGAGATGCATTCGCAAAGTTGACATGACGGCCGCACAACGCTACTATTCCCACATCAAACGGAAGCTTCGCCGAATAGTCGATGACGGACCGTTTTCAATTTTTTTTCAACAATGGAATGTATCTTTAATTTTGGTAAATCAGATCTTTTCCATGTATCTTGTATCTTTGACAGCTTGTAAAAAAAATTCCAAAGTTTTAGTTGCCACCCGTTATACTTACAGCGGATCAGCTTAAGGCTATTCGCAGTGAAATCCTGTACTGCATTGTGAAACGTAATTCTCCAGTCACATGGCTAAAGTTACCTGCTCCTCGTGTTTGCTGGAGACTACGGTACCAACCCTCAAGCCGTGGAATGAAGCGCTGCTACGATCTAAAGACTCAGCCAATGGCGGCATACCACGAACATAATGGATAGTCTTCACTGTGTGCAAGCAAACCTTCATCATGCCAAGGGCAATTCTAGTGTCCACAGATGAGGTCCTAGACCTCACTCTGTGCAGCACTTCTATAGCTGAGAAGGTCAAAAACTAGCACGTCTTTGATGAACTTAGTTTATCACATCATAGGCATATCGTTTTTGATATTGAAGCAAACTCTCTTAGGAGGGAACAATACTGAAACCCGAAGAAAACTAACTGTTGTTCTTTCAGAGAACATCTGGATAACTCTCGAAATTTCTGTCATATTAATCTACGCTCCTACTAAGCTGGACGTTGCAGCTAATGACCTACAGAAAAGGATCATTGAGTTCAATTCAATGGACAAAGTAGTCTAAGTCTCCCCTAACAAAAAAAAAAGGATCATTGATGTTTATGCCGCCAACTATCCGTTAATCACGCGGACAGTCTACCGTGAAGTGCCCTGGTGGAATGAATCGTTCAGCAACCTACGTTGGGAGGCTAGGCGTTAATTCTACAGGGCTAAGAGTACGTCCGATTGGGAGGCGTCAGGGCATCTCTCACCAAACACAATGCAGAGCTTCGCAAAGCCACAAGGAAGTCCAGGGTCAAGTTTTAAGAGAGCATCCAGACTCTGCCTGAGCCGGCGCGACTCAAAAAAGCATTAGCCAAGGACTAGGGTAGTTTGCCAATTGTTGCTCACCACCCAATTGTTGCCCACTTCTCGGTTTTTGAATAATATCTGAGAATATCTATATTAACGCAGCACTCCAAACAATCAAAACACAAATATATTTCATTACCTTCAAATATATGTAAACATGATTGTTAGCAAACAAATATTTGGAATAGTAAAATTACCTCATAAAATCCAACTCTTAGTAGAGCCAAAATACGTCGAATGCTTACAGTGTGAATTAAGAAATCACTCATCAAATTTAAGCTTATAGATCTCAACAAAAAGCAAATTTACCCCATATTACTTCGTATGCCTTTCAAAATACCCACATTCATAATGTTTAATTAATTAAATAACTATATGTTACTATTTTTGTGTTCTAATGCATAGCGGTTAATAATTGGAAAAAATTAGGATTTTGTCCATTTCTTGCACACCATCCGCAAATGCCGCTAAGCTAGGCCCTACTGTACCATTCTTACTTGATCCAACTCTTATTGAAAATTTACCACTATTTGGATGTCGGATTAAAACAATACCAATAATTTTCGATTTCTCTGGAGACTAAATCAGCAAAAGCCTAATGATATTACCAGCGTGTAACAATTTTCGTGAATAGAAAATAATGTTCGTATCCGTAATCCACAGTCGATTAACGGAACAATGTGTGCGGAAGTTTATTATGAGAAATTCTTGAGAAATGAACATAATAATGCAAAACAATGCTTCAGCTTCTATTAAACAGAGAAAAAAGTTATGTAGTGGCTAAAAGAACTTAAAAGTCGAGGTTTTTCTTATACGCTCGAATGTAAAAAATCGAAAAACTTTGCATTTGAAAAAACCAAATCCCAGCCTAAAACGTATACTGCATTTAAATTTGAAAAAGGAAAGATACCGGAAAACAAAATTATATTAATTAATTTCAATTAATACATATATTAATTCAATGCAATAATTTTTACCTGTTCTTGTAAACCATGGTTCGGTGAAGATTGAATTACCTACGTTCAAATACGTGACAAAATGGTAACGGTACGGTACTTATAATTGGTAAACCTGTTTTTAAGGAGTTCTTCTTCATGTGTCAGTTTTCTGTACTTGGTATTTCTCCTAATTCCATTTTTTTGCCGTGCAACAATTGGATTGAAGGTGTGCAATATTAGGCAAAGGACATTAATCAAGTGGGCAACAGTTGGGTCTGTATGCTGTTGAACAAAACCTCAAATTGCATAATATGTGCAATATTCCAGGCTATGAAAACATACCAAATGTTTTAGTGAAAGGTCATTTTGTTTATAAGACAAATTTCGATTTTAGTAACGAAATAGTTTCCCCGATAGATAAGATAAACTGAACGTTCCTGCCTTAGGTGTGCAACAATTGGCAAATTGCCCTATAACAATGGTCTAGGGCAGTTGAGAAAAGAGGATGACAGTCTCACTGTTACTACTAGAAAACGTTGTAGATTCTTATGAATACAGTGACCACTGGAAGCGACGTCGATGGGCAGCGGCAAGTTGAGTCATCACGTAATGTGTCAAATGATCGGTTCTACTTGCACGCCGACTGTTTACGGAGGATAGGATACCGCCTCTAGTCTCTTATAATAAAGAACAGAAGTTGGCGTTAGTGTCTCATCATGCGCCATGCAAGAGAGTATGCTTGAAACTATCAATGTTTCCCTATTGAATACAACAGATGTCGTTACGTTGTAACGCATATTGTACATACTGGAAACAGCCCAATTTTGCGCGTCAATAAATTTACTTAGTGCAGCAACAGTACTCCCTCATGCATCTCAGTTTCTTTTATCTGAAGTTTTTTGACTGAAGTTTTTGGAGCGTTTTAGTAGAATACGAAACCTAAAAATAAAGTTCGAAAACAGACACTGAGGAAGCCTGCAAGTCGTAGGCGAAAAACGTATCTGTCGTCAATAAAATGCACATAGTAGAATTAAATTGGATAAGTTTTCTTATTTTTTATTTTTAAGTTTCTTCTATGTTTATCGCTAACCGCAATATAACGTTTGACAACTGAAACAATAAATAGTTGGTACACATTGTTTTTATTTATCGCGTTCATGTTGCGAAATTTAATTTCTTCGAATTGAAATGTCGCAAACATATTCAGCTCCTGGTTCTCGTACGGTATCAAAATCACTTTGCCGGGCTCACGGAAGAATGGTAGTAAGATGCTATCGAGAGGTATAGGAAAAGTTTGTTTTTTTTTATCAAAATTCAGCATAAGTTTTGAAAATTAAGCATAACAGAGAAACTGTACAACAAATAAAATGTGATTAGGGATTGTTTTTTAGGTAGGCAAACATAAATAAGTGAGAAATTTTGATTTTACTTCCACTAGAAAAGCGCCATCTCTTGTAAAGCAACGGTTCGTGTGGTGTGCTATTGGGCAATCAGCTCCTTTGTACCACTGAAATCTCCAGGTCCGGATGGTATACTAGCTTGTTTTTTACAAAAAGCGGACGAGATTATAATATCCGAGCTCATCAACCTCTTTCGTGCCAACTTTACGTTGGGACATGTCCCGGCAAGCTGGCGGAAAGTCAGGGTGGTGTTCATACCTAAGATAAAATCATGCCAAAACCTTTCAGATCAATTAGTCTGACACCAACGCTTCTTAAGTTGTTGGAAAAAATCACAGATAAAGATAATCACATCCGTAATGTGTTCTTAAAGAACTCTTCTCTGCATGGCAATCAACATGCTTATCAACGCGGTAAATCTACGGAATCCGCACTTCACTGCCTAGTAACGCTGATTGAAAAGTCGCTCCAATACCAAGAGATGGCACTTTGTGCTTTTCTTGACATTGAAGGCGCTTTAGCCTACGCGTCTTTCGCTTCCATTAATACGGCTCTTCTTAATAAAGGAACTGATTAACCGACAATGAGCTGGATTCAAGAAATGCTGTCAAGCAGAGAAATAACAGCCTCATTAGGAGATACATCGATCACAATCTCAACGATCAAAAGATGTCCTCAAGGAGGAGTTCTCTCCCACTTGCTTTGGTCAGTGGTGGCTGACGTATTCTTGCACAAGCTACCACAGGATGGTTATGAGGTCATTGTGTACGCCGACGACGTAGTATTTATTGTCAGAGGTAAATTTGACGCAGTGCTGTTGCTGTTTAGTCGCATGCAAGGCGCTCTAAACACCACTTTTTCGTGGTGTTTACGAGAGGGGCTTAATATAAACCCCTCCAAAACAGTCGTGATACCATTTACTAGGCGGAGGAGACATACTCTTACTCCCCCTATACTGAATCGCGTCAGACTAAGCTTCAGCAATAAAGTTCTGGGTATTATCCTGGATTATAAACTGAACTGGACTGCTCATCTAGACTATGCTGTCAAGAAAGCAACTACATCCATCTGGGCATGCAGTTCACTGTTTGGCAAAACATGGGGACTGAAACCTAAACTAGCTCTTTGGTCATACATTACTAATGCACGGCCTAGGCTAAACTATACAGCTCTTGTATGATGTCCAAAGGTGAATAAGTCCACTGCGCAGGCTTAGCTAAACATAGTTCAACGCCTGGCATGTTTGTCAGTGACCAGCGCTATACGCACAACACCAACTGCAGCCATGGAGGCAATGTTATGCTTGCTACCTTTACATCTTCATGTGAAGAAGCAAGCCGAACTTGGTGCACCAGGGTTGCAAAGGTGTCGTAACATAGTTGAGGGGGACCAAATTGGTCACCTTTGCGTACTAGGAGAGTTCAAACTATCACCTCTAGTAACGACAATCTCTGAATGGATAGGGCATACCTAAGTAATCAAAAGTTCCGATAAAAGGAGATTTCTTGGCTTAATCAACCAACGAAATTTTCATGAACAGAACTCTATTTAGCTTATTTTTTAAGTAATTAACCGTACTTTCAAGTTCGTATTTGATGATTAAACTTCGAAGGGAATACAAAGCAGCTTCTAACAGAACTAGAAAGTTCACAAAAAGTTCACTTAAGCCGCTATATAGAACACTGTTCAGCTCAAAAAGAAACTCCCATAATATTTAAACTTTAATTTAAACTAAGGCATTTAATTTCGGTTAATAGTGATATCAATTATTTTATTTAATGAAAGATCAGAAGAATCATCAGAAGAATGATCGACTTTTTTTTTTTATAAATTTTAATTTATTGTAACTGACCACACACCACCCCAACCAAATTTCGGGGATTTGAAGTCGAGTACTCCCTTTCGGTGACTTTGATGCATACCACTGCTCTGTTACTGGAATATGCGGTTTGCATCGATTTTACTCGATGTGCTAATTTGTCATTTACCACAGCCCCGAAACGATCTTACACTCACCCAAGTAGCACACGTTGTCACAATTGAGTCGCAGCGGCTGATATGCGACAAATTTAAATGTAAAACTTCGGTTACAGTAACCTAAAATATAACAGTTGTGTAACCGAAATAGCGCAACTTATGTAACTAAATCTGGTTGCATTAACAGTTACTCAATAACCAATATGTAACATGTATAGTTACAAAATGGTTACTATTGAAGTTACACATAAACTGTAAATTGTCTTTCAATTGGTGGCAAATTAGTTATCTTGTAACTTTTATTGCATAGCGAAAATGTAGCAGGTTTATTATTTCAATCTATGGCTGTCAACGTCAAGCAGTAAATTTAACTGTTGAATATAGAAGAGTGTATAAATTATTATTTCAACACAAATTTTAATGCAGTTTCAAATTTATGGTGAAATGCATGATTCTAGCTTTGAAAAATTCACGCGCTCTTATTTAATATAGCTTTTCGTTACTTACTTCTTTGAAAAATTGATGTTTTGTAAATCAAATATAAAAATTTAAATTTTAATTTTTTGATTTTTTAAATTTATTCTTAGCAATAATGAATTAGTGGAGCATTCACCTAGAAACCATTAAAAATCAAGTTGTTTTCGCTATCGTTTTCGGCATATTGCATGAAATGATTTTAAACAGCCATTGTTCATTGTTCACATTGTTGATATCGGGAAAAGGTATTTTTAGTGATTGTTGTGAAAAGAAAGTGTTAATTTAATATCAAAGAATAGTTTCAGTTTGAATAAAACAGTTACCACCAGTGTTAATCATAGAAGGTTACATTTCAGTTACATTCTAGTTGTACGTAACCTTATCCTTCGACCTGGTTACGGTATCGGTTATACGGTAACCAATATTAAATCTGTTGTAGTCACTTATTTCTTATGTCGTCATTTCTAAGTTACACTGTAACCTATTTTCATTGCCGGTTTCGTTTCGATGTAACTTGATCGTTTTGACGTTTGAGAATAATCATCATTTGTTTACTTAATACCAATGTCTGGGCGGAGAAGATTCCAAGTACCATCAATTAAGTAAATAAACGCATTTACAAGAGCATTTCACAACCCGTGTACCAATTGTTTATCTTTACCATTAGCAATATTCTTCAGGTCTAGTTTTTCCTTAATCCGTTGTGTTTACAAGGAACAGTGAACAAATTGTTGCGAAAATGTTACTAGCCGACTTTTTTTGACTTCGTAACTGCTCGTAACGGAAAATTAACTGTTTTGCGACCAGCAAGTTGATGACAGTTTGGAAAAAGGTTTCATTTGTGTCACTTGATAACTATTTGGTAACTCGTAACTGAAAGGTGACTGTTTTTCGACGACCAAGTTGTTGACAGTTCGAAAAAAAGGTTTCAATTTGGTCATTTGGTAACTACCAGTAACTTTTTGAGATTTTTGTCACTAGAAAACTAAAAAGTAACTATTTTTAATTTTATGTAACCTAACTCGTTACAAGTATCCTAAATGTAACTGCTGTGCAACCTTTTTGTATTTTTTTTATTTTTATGATTAGTTACAAGTGCTACTTGGGCAAGAACAACTCATCGGCGTCAAGCCACGTCACTAGTGGCAGCAAGTTCACGTCACTAGTGGCGTCAAACATGGCGCAATGCATCAGGGCAGGGTTGCAATGCGGAACGCTCGGGTTCAAATCTAGCAGCGGTATGTGATAGTTCCAGTTTTTTAATTGATCTATTCTAATCGCCTGAACCGATATAACTTAAGAGGAGAAGGTAGAAAATAGAATAGTATAGAACTTAAAGTGCTCTTTTATTAATATTTGACATAGTTTCTTTTGAAACTGTTTAGCGCTGTATGCAGCGAACTCAAGGCAACTTTAAAGTTCGGGTAATTACAAGTAAAGCTGTTTAGCAAGCTATAGATCCATAGACATAAAGCATATTAATCTTCCTTAAACACCATTATCCGACCTCTTAGTTACTTTCAAGTTGCATGTTGAACTTTATTAAGAATAAAGTTCGGTTTACAAGTGAAGTGTCTGGTTGTTCAGCAAGAAAGTTCTGTGGAACTAAATTTGAACCAAATATGAACTTCCAAGTTTGTTCCTTTAGTCAAATTCAAACTTTTGGTTGCTTGGGTGGCGTAACATAGATGTTCCGAATAGTGTAATTGATACATATTGCACTGTAGGGAGCAATAGAAGGCCTGTTCTTACATCCGGTACCATCTGCTTCTTTACAGATGGATCAAAAATTGGGACCTGCACAGGTTCCGGAGTCTACGGACCCGGAATAAAGGAAGTTTTACCACTGGGAAAATGGCCCACCGTTTTTCGAGCGGAAGTATATGCAATATACATCTGCGCCAAGATGTCTAAAACGAAAGAATAGGCATGCGAAAATCGGAATCTTTACGGACAGCCAGGCTGCATTACTGGCTCTCAAGTCTACCAAACATGCATTCAAATTAGTTTGGGAGTGCAGCACAACCTTAAGGGAGCTCTCCCACCAGAACATAGTTTTATTATTCTGGGTGCCTGGACACCGCGGAATCGAGGGCTATGAGTTTGCGGACAGCCTAGTGAGACAAGGATCTGTTCATCAATTCATTGGTCCCGAACCGTTTCTGGGCACCTATATATCCGCAGTCAAAAGTTGATATCGAGTGTAGTAGACAAGCTAAACAATTTATCTACCCAGATCCTATAGTTGTTAGTTACAGTTACCTTAACGCGTAGTGAACTGCGCACAATCACGGGACTCTTCAGTCCTCACCGGACATAGTCCCACTCTTTACCATTTAAAGAGCATCGGTAAGGTCTTAACCGACATTTGCAGCTTTTGCAATTTAGAACTAGAAAGTTCAGCGCATTTGCTTTGCTCCTGTGGAGCTCTTGCGTCTTCCAGGTACAGCTTCTTCGTAAGCTACTTATTACCTCCATACTCTGTATAGAAAATCCATCCCAAGAACGTTATTGGTTTTATTAACCATGTAGTACCTAATTGAGGCAAAATCGCAACCTAGCTCAACTCCATCAATGGGTATGAGCAATTCGTAAACTGTGTACAGCAATCGGGTCCAGCTAAAAAAGACAATCTTAGTGACTGTCGCAGTGGCATTTTTGAACCCAGTCTGGCATACAAAAAAAGGTTTGTAGAATAAATAAATTTTCATGACAATGTAAGTATATTTTAGTTTGCTAAATATCCAAAAACAATATTATCTAGAAAAAGTCGAAAAAACTATGTTTTGGTATAAAGGTGTAAAAAATAATTCACCTACTATCCATGTTCTAGTGTTTGACATCGAAACGAAAATTGAAGTCCGGGTTCCGGTCCGGTCCGGTTAAAAGTCGGTACGAACTTTGTTATTCCGACTATAAAGACTATTAATCCGGTCCGATTTGGCTCTGTTCAGGATCCGGAACCAGAACAGAGCCAAATCGGACAGGAATAAAGTCTGAATAACAAAGTTCGTACCGATTTTTAACCGGACCGAACCGGAACCCGGACTTAAACTTAAAGAAAAATGCCTTGCTCTTCTGAACCAACAGCAATATTGGGACAATATTTTCAACATTTTGGTCAATCAATAAAACAACCGGCTTTAAATCTGACACCCTCCACGACCAGTTCGATTGTGTTACTGTAGGTAGCAACAACGCTATGCAACTATACCAAGAGCATTAAAAGTCGATTCAGGATAAGTTAGCGCTTTGATGGTGAAATAAACTCCGGGTTCGGCTGTATAGAGCGAAAGAAAATAAAAAAGATTATTTGAAAGTCCTTTTTACCTAGGGCAAAGTGACCGATTATAAACCCACCAAAAACGGCCGAAAAATGCCGTTGCCAACCGAAACAAAGTACCACGTCAGCGCCTATTTGTCTGCCTGGGGCAATCTGATACACTAATTGAAAAGCAATAGCCAAGGCGTTTTTTACCGCTTCTTTGATCCAGCACAATAAAAGTTCAATTAAATTCCCTTTCTGCACCACAATTTGCTCCTTCTCTCTTATATATGTACATGTCGGTTCGTGCATTGCGCAAAGCCCTCCTCGATGGTTTGTGCCTTATATTTGTCGCACCGGTAGTTGCCTGAGCGGGAATTTATGTTCCCTTGATTTATTTTTTCAAAAGCGTGAGCACGTTCTGGAACGCGCTCAAGTACGGCAGCGACGATTTTCCTGGCTGGTTCAGTCATACAGGGGTAAAAGTGTAGCTGGTGGGTTCGTCCATCTCCCCCCCCCCCTTTTCCCCAGCTTTCCCCAGTAAAGCAGCTAAATTAAGGTTGTACGGTTTGGTATAAATTTACTTCGATCTTGCGTCTGCACGTCTTTCCACCCGGAGTACATCTTTCCACTTATTCTGGATTTTCCGTTTCAACGTTACGTTGCTCAAAGTCTTGTAGTTGGATTTCGAAGAAAGTTAAAGGAGAGTTTCGACGTTTTCGATTTGCTGCAGGCTGCGCAATCCAATTATTGATAACAAGCTCCGAACATTTTCTGCTTGTTAGAATCTTAAGCAACATGTCATTCGTCGGGTCAGGTTCTCGTTGGAGCCCGTTTTTTGCGTTTCTCGCCGAGAAAACGTCATGGTTTCTCGGAAAAGTAACTTTTTGGGGAAGGTTTGTAAAATTTGTTGCTTCGGTTTTTTTATGCACAGTAGAGAAAGTAATTCGACTTTACACTGTGCGTGGGTTCTATAAAGAAGGTATATAACCGATGCTAGGTGGATTCAGGTTGCGTTGCAAAGCTAAAAGAGACTCTTTGCTCACACCTTTAGATATAATACCACAATTTCATCTGACATTTCTCAACGGAAGTGAATGAAACTTGAAATGAAAATAAATTCAGCGTTTCTTTCGCGAAGAATATTGAGCCAGCCACTTCTCTTCCAGGTCAGCGAAACGCAGCAGAAATAAAAATCCAACTTCATTTCCCAACAGAGTCAACTATAAAATGCGTGGCGAAGCTCAATATAAATTATTTTCCTTATGCAAGTTGGGCATCATCCCAATCTTTGAATTCGCAGGGTAATTGCTTTATTCACGGTCATACTTTGTCGCAAAAGTCTCCGTTACCTTTGTTCTTTCCCAAGTACCTACATGTTTGCCTTCATGTTACCGAGATGAACTCGTTTTTATGTCTTCAAAATACCTGGCACAACTACGCCGTCCCAGGAGAATCTAGCAGACAAACAGCAAAAAAAACTTTTCGAAGGGAAAACTTTTTAAATTAAGTGATTTCAGTGCGAGATTGCTAGGAAAATTTATGTATATTGAAACGAAATGAGCGCTCGGAGAATCCCCTGGGTGATTTCTCGGGTTAGTCTTTACGCTTATTTGCGCTCTCTCTTTCCTGGTCTTCCTAATTCCCGGAGTTCATATTGCCGGCAGCCGTCGAATGTTTCCGTGGATAATTTCTCGGAAGATTAAATTTCGAATTTAATTCGGCACAATCACGCCGCTGCGTTGTCTGTCGGCAGCAGAATACCTGACACCTAACACTGTGGAAAGTCATTGATAGGAAATTCTCAGCTCAGCGCGCGTACTTATATTTGGGTTCTCCTTAAAGACAGTAAACAGTTTTTAACCGAAATTTGAAAAGCCGCCGTTAGACAGTAGATAAAGAGTTTCTCGGTAGGATGAGGAAAAATTATACCTTTGATGGTTGATAAATAGTTGTCAATTGTGTTATGAATAAAAATAATTTGTAGGATATGAGTGATTTTTTTTTATAAAATCAATCTACAGTCTGAAAAATTCGAAAAATGAGTGTACGAGTTGAGTTAACGCTTCTTGCACGAAACAGGAATGGAAATTCGAACAATGGAATTTCCGAAAATCCCTCAAAAAAATTTTCTTCGTTTTTTTTTCGTAGATTTTTGCATAGAAAATAATAACGTATATACTATAAGCAAGAATAAATTCGGTTTTCACATTCAAACTTTAAATAAAAATGCTTAAAATCCATGTTTTTTTGCTCGATTAAAAAATTCTCTTTGTTTTTTTCGCCCCCCCCCCCCTTCAGTGACCGAACACCGGAAGGGCAAAAACTTTATGAAATATTTGTAATGGCCTATACAAACGAAACATAGCACAATGACATAATCAAACACTTCGCTAAAAAAGAAAATTCTTCAGAAAGAAAAAAATTTTTTTTTGAAAAATGTATTCTGAATTCGTGCAGCTGACGTCATATTTCATGGTGATAGTTTGCAGTTGCGAAAAGTTAAACATACATATTTCTAAACAAAAGTTAGCATTCCCTGGGGCAAAGTTCGGTCCAAGGAAGGGTAGAATATTCTTACTAGCGAACCATATCTGAATGAGCTGATAAGCGCATCGTCTATTTATAAGCTCAATTTAGCATCATTTTAGTGCAGTATCGTCCAAGGTTGAGCGCAAGACCACGTGACCGTCTACCTGATGTTGGTTTTGTGTAAGTTTTACTATTTTGTAGGAGCATACGTAACGGTAGAAATTCCATCTACCGAAAAGGACTGGCACAACTTTTTCTTGCCCAAACGCTTCCCATACACACTTTGGTCCCTTCTTAAGTGTCCAATCAGGATGAATAAATTATTGCGTTCGGATCTTTCACAGATCGGAATGAGAAACCGTTCGATGAGATCTTCGAACAACTTTGGTGGTTTGATATCTTTGATTCAGGGGTGTTAATATTGTCTAAACAAACGTTAACATTAAACTTGGATGTTAATCGGTAAGAAGTAAGCTCTCACAATACATCATAAAATTTAAACCAAAGTTTACCATCTGATTCAGACCATGTTTGATAAATGAAATAGTGAACACCCCAGCTACTTTGAAGTAGGGAAAACCTGAAAGGAAGCAAATTTCCATTGACATCTATTATGTATTATGGGTGGACTATATTTGAAGACAGGCTTTGTAAACTGGAGAACAAAAGCAAAGAACGGGAATGGTTCCAACCGCTGCTGGTGCTGCATTGGAGAACCATCATCAATAACAACACCAACAACAACAGCAGCAGCAGCAACAGCAGAGCAGGAGCGGGTGCGCGGAAAATACGATACAGAAAGAACGGGAAATTCCGTTTGCAGAATCACGCCAGTACTTGAAAATCAAACACAATTGCGAGGTTCGCTTCGCTTCGACAACAGGACAAGAGGATGTCGAATCGAGTGCGAAGGAACTATACAGCTGTTCGAGTGGCTTCAAGTTAGAGGTTTTTGCACACCCTGCCTGAGAGACAACATTGTTTCGTCGAATGGAATAAAGACGGGTGTGCCACGGATCGGGACATAGTTACTAGTGTGTACTTCTCCTGTACAGGAGTACATCCGTCGCGAGGTTTTCCTGGTTTTGCATGCTATTGTTTTCAAGTTTCTCGGCTGTAGAGACACTAAGTGTCAGTTGTAAACGGTTGCTATGGGAAGAGGATTTATGCATCTCATTTCTTTGATGCATTGTTTCGTTTCTGATATCTGGCTGAAAGGAGAAGGATCTCGAAGTTGTTTAACCAACAGATAAAGCGACCGGTGGCAGTTGTGAATCGTTACATGTATGGTAATGCATCACATGCAGCATGATATGTTTTTTCTCTGTCGTCAATGAAAGGATCAAAAACATGGTATAATTATATCCAACTAGTAGAATACCAGCTTTAATGTTACTTACAGTTTGTCTTTTAAATTAAATATGCAATATTGCACAGTGCAAATAAGCAACATTTTATTGGTCAATAAACAGAAATATTTGTTGAGATTACAAATGAAGTTTGACAAGGAATTGTTGTTTATGTTTTACCTTTATTTTACTATAGCAAAAATTTAAATGTTGGTTGCAGTGTTACCAGGTCGACTGCCTATTTTCCCGCTGCCCAGAGGTTGATTTCCCGCTGAAATCCCACTATCTAGAGTCTGTTTCCCGCTAGAAATCCCGCTGAATCAAAAGTCATATTATTCTTTCGTTTTTGGTGCAGAATAAAAAATAAAAAATATTCATTTCAGTGTAGGCTTGTATTTGAAATTAATGTCGAATTTGTTTATTCAATCCGGATTGGAACTGGATGAACTTTTTGTGTTCATTTACTCCTATCTGACAGATAAAATTCATCCAGTTTCAACCCGGATTATATAAACAAATTCGACATAAGATGAAATTGAGTGGTTGCGAATAAATGAACATTATGCAAATTTGCTGCATTCATTTTGACGAGGTTTTTGGCTTCAGGAAACAGAAAAAGAAATATCTTGTTATCCCTCATATAATGAAAGTTTACTACGAAATTTCGCAAGAATTATAAGATTAAGGAGTCTAAGAACACATGCAAAAATTTTGAAAAAAGCTTTTAGCACAAATTCTTTTTCTGTGTCTAGCTACGATAAAAATCATGCAAAATTTCAGCAACGCTGGCAAATGGTTATGGGTTTTCGTGACAAAAGAAGATATGTTTCAATCTTCATAAGCACCCAAAAATCAAAAAAATATCTGTAAAGCGCATCGGCTCTTTGTTCTCGCTGATATTTTGTTTTAGGAAAAATGTTCCCAGGCTTGGCATTCACTCTTCGCATCGATTTTGCTCTTCTGATTACTGCACCTCAGCCAAGCAGAATTTGAAAAAGTGGTTTATGGGACATTTATAGAGCTAGCAATTATCTATAATATTGCCGAAGAAAGTAAAGTTTTATCTTTAGTATTTACGACGCTGTAGGGTTGTAATGCCGTTGGTCGTAAAAAGAGCGCTCTTTTTGCTACCAAGAGGGCAGCCTTATAGCGCCATAAATACAAAAGGCATAGTAATAGGCATAGCACTTCAGCAATATTGTAGATAATAACTAATGCTTCAAAAGCCCCATACATCACTTTTTCAAATTTTGCTTGGCTGAGATGCAGTAATCAAAAGAGCAAAATCGAAGAGAAAAGTGTATGGCAAGCTGTACCGATTTGTTTTGGATCTGTTATCACACAAATGCTGCGGTATATAGCAAACTATGATGTATATAGATACATAAGTGTTGCTTTGTTTCCAATTCATGAATCAGTTAGATTTTGCCATTGACAACGTATTAGTTAGTGGAAAAATTAGGAATACGCAAAACGGATTGGTTTGGTGGTCTACTTTTTCAGAAAGTTCTAATGAGTATTTGTCAGAACTCGTCCCATTCTAGGCAAAAACCAGGGTATGAAATGGGGAAGGCAAATGAGCGTCCAATATAGCTCTAGCCATCCCAAGCCCCTACCTAGCGCCTCCACGTGGCCATACCTGGTAATGCTCTATTGAGTAGCCAAGCTAGGAGGTGCGTTGCTGGGTGGTTCCCGGATGCCTGGTCTCAAAACCGCGGTTTTGGGCAGACGGCGGAGCCACACGGCCTAGCTAATAGGTAAGCCTAATAAGTTATTTTAATTATTTTTTTCGTTTTAGCTTATGATGCATCTCCTGCTATATAGTAAAAACTGGCCAAAACGAGTTTTAATACTGCACATGGATACCAGAATGAAAAATTAAATTAACTTTTAAAAATTAAAATTAAATAAGAAGCATTTATGGAACCCAAAGGACGCTACTCTATTCCATACGAAGGACTGCTGGTGAGATTGTTCTATTTTTATCATTTATACCACATTTCATCCTAATATCATATCATATATTAACAGTATTATTATTGATATCATAAATGTGGAAGGCTGGATGATGGAGTGGATTGCCAACCTGAATCCTTAAGGTCTGAAGCAAATATGGCACTTCTCAATTCAAAACAAACAAATCATCACGTGGGTTAAAGTTGGTATAGCGAAATTGATTATTACATGGAAGGATCCTAATGCTGGAAGGCGACTCTTATAACCCCGGAATGCGCACAAGTGGCTCTGCTTGTGGGTCCGCCCAATCCCTTTTGGCCCTTCTGTAACAGCATTAGTGTGAAATTCATTTGATAATCAAATTTGGATCTACTGTAATTCTACCCACATACATTGGCAAGTCCTTGAAATGATGGTGGCTTTCCCCTACTACTACTACTACTACTCGTCCCATTCTAGGCAAAAACCATAGAGTTTTCTAATCAACAGAATATACTAAACCCTCTGCCAATGCATGAGCAGACATTAGAATGTCACTAAACGAAGTGTTTTGCTGTCAACCTTTCTTTCAGTATTCTTCTGGCCTACCAAATATCGCTAACTCTAGATCCCGCTAAAATCCCGCTGAGTTATTTAAGAAAACCGCTAGATTCCCGCTAGCCGCTGTTTGGTTATAAAGTCCCGCTGTCCGACTTGAAATCCCGCTAAATCTAACGGGAAAACCGCTGATCTGGCAGCGCTGGTTGGTTGAGAGATATGAAATTAATCTGAGACCTGGAGGGGGTGCATGTATACGTGGTGTATGTGTCATGGATTTGTATAACGCTGTTTTTAGTCCTCTGTTTCTCGGATATGGCTGAACCGATTCGTGCGGTATAACTTTAATTTAAAAAGGGGTTTTATTTCGTTTGAAATGTATTCTACTTATGTTTATGCTTTTGGCACAATATCATGCCCTAGAAGAGGTGAGATTGTGACAATGTTCATGTACCCACGATGTCATGTTTTGTGTATCCACACAGAACGAAAAAATGAATGTTACATTCAACGTAAACTGAAATGTATATAGATTAATGAACGCGTAACAAAAATCACATATATTTTTCCATTAAATAAAACGTAAATAGCCAAAACCGTTTTTAAAGATATATTTTAACATCAAACCAAATTTAATAAATAAGCCTACATGTATGCAACACACACTGCGACATTTTATATAGTGATTCATAATTTGTGAAAGAACATGTAATTTTAGTTGATTTGTGATGTTTTATTTATGTGCATATCAAAAGACGTAAATTTACAGAGTTTTTTTCGAAGTGTGCGTGTCAGGGACGGTTTTCGATGACTTAGGGGAAGACGGGGTAAGACGGCCCCCCCTAAGCGAATAAATTGCTAGCTATAAATGTGTACGAAAATTCACCTTTTCTTGTTCCACACATGGAACAACATTCATTTATCTACCATTAAAAATTATATAAAGAATTAATTAGTCTATTTTTCCATGATTTTTCGTCAATTTTCGAAACATCTAAAAATTACTCGTTCACAACCAGGTGGGGTAAGAAGGACCATCAAAGGGGTAAGACGGACCATGGTGGAGTAAGGCGGATTGTGACAGATTTGAAGGTTTCTTTGAGTTGTAAACACAATTTCAATATTATTAATTAAGTAAGAATAAGTTCTTAAGGGGTTTTTAGGTACATGCTAAAAGAAGGTATAGTTTAATTTAGACACCTGCTAAAAGAATTTTACTACTAGTTCAATTTTCAAAATAAGAGTAGACATTATTTTACTCCGCTGGTATTTATTTACTACTAGCTGACCCGACAAACTTCGTATTGCCACAAATTAACCTGTGTTGTACATAAATCATCTCGGATGATCTTTGTCACAATCTCGAGTTTTGCAAGCCCCCCAGTGGGCGGCGCTTCCGACGGCGGGTCACCGGCAACACTCGCGACCGTCTCGTCCTGAATGATCTAGTGTTACTATAGATAGTTTTTGTGGTCTTGTATTGACTAATGTTTTATGGAAGAGTCTCGAATTTCTCGAGCTCGATTAGTTTTTGAATTTCGCAAAAAATTTCTGTTTTATTTGTATGAGAGTCCATATCCCCCTACCACAGGGGCGAGAGGTCTCTAACTATCGTAAAATAAATTCAAGACTCCAAAATCTCCCACATGCCAAATTTGGTTCCATTTGCTTGATTAGTTCTCGAGTTATGAGGAAATTTGTATGGAAGCCCCCCCTTTTAAAGAGGAGAGGAGTTATAATTCCCCTTATAAAGAGAGGAGGGGTCTCAATTTATCATAGAATAAATTCTTGTCACCGACAACACCCACATGCCAAATTTTGTTGTATTTGCTTGATTAGTTGTCGAGTTATGCAGAAATTTGTGTTTCATTTGTATGGGAGCCCCCTCTCTTAGTGTGGGGAGGGGTTTCCAACCATCACTAAAACCTTTCCTGGCCCCAAAAAACCTCTACATGCATATTTTCATGCCGATTGGTTCAGTAGTTTTCGATTATATAAGGAACATACGGACAGACAGACAGACAGAAATCCTTCTTTATAGGTATAGATTTTCTTGGCGTTATTTTTGTTGATTTGTCAGCAGGACGTTTACTCTTTGAATACCCTTCACTTTAGGCGAAGGCAAATAAGGCAACACATTAAATGAGCCGTTAAGTGAATTGCAATCATCGAATTTTGATTCCGTTAAATCCAAATTTACATTGATTGTGTTATTCGAATGGCACTTGTTGGCTTCTTTTGACGTGGGAGGCTCTGTGTTAGACAGGATGGTTTCAGATTCAGGGATAATTTTTATTACAGGTGTACTTTATTTCGAAAAAGACAATGATGAAGCCTGCAAGTCGTAAACGAAATGCGTATCTGTCAGAATAATAAAATAGTTCGTCAAATTTATCAGGAAAAAAGTTGGTTTTTTCCTTCAATATTTTTAAAATCTATTAAGACACTAAACAGAAGAACTTTAGGCAATTATGAGCACTATGACGTATGGCCCTTTTACCCCGTGAAAAATGGCCCGTCTTACCCCTAGTTAACAATTTACATTATTTTCCTTTTATCTCTCAATCCGTACTATTTTATATACCTTTTCTGCCACACGCAGAACGAGAATTGTCCAATTAAAGTCAGTGGTAACAGAAACGACAAAATACATAGCTTTTTTTGCTGAAAAACCTTAAATTTGTTGCTGCTGAAATTATATCGCATGAAGATACTGCGAACGGAAAGTTCGTTTTGATTCTAGTATTGACGTTGGATACGGCCTAGTGCCACAGGTTGTCTCGAAAGTGTTTAGATAGGCTAATGAACAAAATGCCCCAGTATGGGCATTTGTAGAAAATTTAAGGATTTCTTGACGAAATCGATGTGGTCCCTCTTACCCCGCCGGGCCTTCTTACCCCTTATTCCCCTAGGGACCAATTGTTTCAAGAAATGGCTTATTGGGTTCACTGCTCTTGGTTTTTGCGGTTAGGTATTATGAGCCAGTTAGCAATGTGTGATTATCTACGTTTTCATTAAAATTGCCAAGAATTTGAAATTGTTTCGCTATGGTCAATGTTCTTAATTAAATTCTAACAATTATGGAAGCAAATTTTTATTCTCAGTTTTCGTTAATAGTGCTGAGGTGTTCAAGTTCTGAGTATTTTATTGCAACGGATCAGTATCGCTTGCTTTCGTGTCTCGTTCGTTGCAAAAACTTTGACAAAAAAAATTTTTTCAAAGTCGTGACAATTATCCAGTTTTAAATTCGAACCAGTAGTTTTGAATAGTAGTTTGTATTGTAATTTACAATAATATTTGACTCAGGTGCAGGGCACACGTCGGTCGTGGTGGCGGTTCGCGGAGTAGCAAATTTTTAAATGTAACGGTTTGTAAACGAATTAGAACGCGTGATTTTGATGACCACCTCGATATCGTTATCTTGATTTTGCGAGAAACCTCATCCTCTTCTAACAAGACGTATGTAATATCATTCGCCCACAAAGTGGACATGGAAAAACATGGAAACATGGAAAAAATACCCCTACTAACATAAATCCTATCCCATGATACTTATGGAGATGCAGTGGTACTCGCGGTCTCTAGCAACAAGTATCGGTCTAATATTTCTTCCTTTTCCATGTAGTACAGCCTTTTGGTCGTGGCCGGCGTCGTAATTGGTCAATTTTCAAAGTATTGAAGCAGTAGAAGTTGCACAATGAGAATGTCACGCTACTCCCAAGCACCATTCAATTGGTTCTTTGTGCAATCTTACTGATTCGGCAATCACGGAGCGCAACTACGGGCAGTCTACCTAAGCTTAGCTAAGCTAGTAAGCGCCTGTATCCAGGTCAGGAGCGGCTCAAGACAGTGTCTGATGCGGAGCAGGGGGCTGAATTAAGAAAGGTGACGTTCTGGCTTTAAAGCTAACATCGCAAGTAACAATTTTAAGTGTGTTTCTTAGTGGTTTTCATGAGCGATTTCATAAAATCGCTAATAAAACTATAAGCTCCACCAGAATTTTCTGATGACCGCTATAAAACTGCTTTTCGACCAGGTGGCCCACTCTTCATAAGGTTTTCATAACCTCTTTAAGAATCAGGTTATAAGCTCAGCTAGCCGCATCACGTTCTGCTGAAAGCAGCAATTACCGACTAAGCTTTCGCTGCTTGACAGCCATTGCCATAAGTTAATAAAGCATTTCGCTTTTTGCTTTGGTAAAAAGCTAAATCAGTCCGCCGGCTTGTAACGCTTTCAATTTAACTGATACTGAACAAAGCGTTACATGCCAATTCTCCCTATGCCCGGACTGACCAGAAAGGTTTTTAAATGCCTTTGCCTACAACGGCTTAAGCGCCACTTTCGTATCCGAAAGACCGTTGCGGAAGATGGATAGGGATGCCCGACCGAGGACTCTTATCTCGGGGCGAGTATTTCAAACCTCAAAGACCTTCTACGAAGCTAACCGACAACTAAGTTTCAGACTCAACAAATTTGAATCGTACTAAAACAAACGCGACGAACAATCCTACGCATTAAAAAAACCTTCACTTCTGTACAAACTCTTATTCACGTATCATCATTTATTAATAGCCCTCGAATATCGTCCGCGCAAAGTTAAAGCTATTTAGCAGAAGGTTTACAAATGTATTCGCCCTTGGCGACAAACCATGGTTCGTATCTTAGCTTCTAGTGCACTTCTTATCGTCTACACATAACAATTGGTCCATTTTTAAACCCAACACGGGTATTGTTTCACCACGGTGGGTGTCTCGACTGCTGGTGGGTATCCCAACGATGTCCACATAGTCCGGTGCTCTACCGGGTCGCGTTCCTTGCCACCGCAACCCAGGAAGCTTTACGGCGAAGCGGCTGGTTTTTCTCGAGCGGGTGGGAAACTTCAGTAGCGTAGTTTAGGCTGCTTCACGGATGAACCGGTATTCGTTCTGGTCCAATTTGATCCGGAATTAGCTTTTCCGGCCTCGCACTCCAGATTAGCACCCACGTTTATGGGTTCCTATAAACGTGGAAGTTACAATGGCGGTCTAAAACCTACCAAATTGAAGGTAATTCTTACCTTCAGATTATAACGATATCGCACACTTTTAGCCTTTGCTAAGTAATTAATAGTCGGGTTTTTTTTCAACACTCGCGACTTTTATCTTCTTTTCCACTACTGCTAACTCGGCTTAACTTTAGGTGTTAAAAATCCGCGATCACGCGACTAAACTTTTCTAGACCAGCACTTGAACAAAAGTGAAGCTGCGTCTAATTGTTCGCATTTCCCAAACCGATCTTTTATTTTGGGTGGCCTTGAGTAGACCAATCATCGACATTTAATTCTTACAATAACTCATTTGTCGCTTGTCTTTGGAAGTCATTTGATATTCTTTATACTCTAATTCGCATCGAATTTCCCGAAGATAATTGCTTTCGATCGGGCTGATGGGCATATGAGGGTTATCTGGGTATTCGGGCGAAAGCTTTATTTAGTTTCGTAGTAGGCTAATTAAAGGCGTTAATCTTGCTTTTATCAAAGCCGATCTAATCCAATCGTTACAGGCTTTATCAACTTGAAAATACATCCGTGAGCAGAAAGTTAAAGTTTTACTCTCAGATCACCCTGTTTTTTCATATGTGGACTCATCACTGCGACCAGTATAGTTTTTTTGTATGCCAGAAGGGCATTGGGTTAAAAGGCCACTGCGACGGTCTTAATGATCGTCTTTTGTGGCAGGCCCCGATTGCTGTACCAGTATAGTTGATCTATTGTGATATCGCCCGAGTGTTTGCTGTATGACCTGCACTGCATTTCTTTTTGCTATAATCGCTATTGAGTGAGCGATATGCTTATTAAATTTTATGCGTGCTTGTGTGTATTGGGGTTACCCTCCCGTCAAAGCTTGATCTACTTGCCCACTTATTCCTCGCTGCCAGTACTATCCCATATTATAGCCATCCCTAGCGAGGACTCATTCGTTCCTCTGACCAGTACACTTAACTACAGGAGGGACTATGGCACTGTCAAGTGGCTTCAGTGGGTAAATATAGAATTCAGCATGAAGAAAGGGTAAATGAGGGGCCTGAGAATAAAGCCATGATCATCCTGTTCGTTGTGGTTTATTACGACCAGAATAAAAAATCCCATAGAAGAATTAATAAATTTGGAGCAATCTCCGTTGGTTTGTAACAAATGCACATTAAATTTTATCGTATATTGATATGATAGGTGGATAAAATCAACGCGCCATTGAAATTTTGCAAATTTCGAAAACTGGTCGTTTTAACAAAATAAATATATTTAGTTAGTCAATCTCAATTTCTAGCGAAGTTATTTTAGTTACTTCCTGTGACAGGAAAAACGATTGATAATAACTTTTTTTCTGCAAAACACTTTGCTTTGAAGAGTTTTTCATTGTGAGCTAAAACAAAATACTAGAATATGGCAATATAGCTTCGCATGAAAACAGTAGCTCCGGAAGCTGGCCTTGACGTAAGTCTCATCATAAATGATGAGACAATGAGGTTTCGTCAGTATCTGGGTTTACAGTTTCTGAGCCCGTGACTTTTACACCGTATTTTGGCGTTCGCACTTTGAACGTATGCAGTCCCATCCGTTCATTGGCTCTCTGAACGAAAGATTTGGACAGATACAACTTTTTGGCCACTTCCCTGGCCGAAGCATTGTGATTCTCCTTAAACGCTTCCACGACACGCTTGTGATCCTGATTTCTAATAATACATCCATTCTGACCTCATTTCTCCTTTCGTTCGATGTCAAAATCATTTCGCGACGTTCCTTTTCGGGGGACGCCATTTTCTACAATTTTCGAAAAACTGACAGCGACAATAATACAGTGTAAACAATACACTCTAAGCCACTTCTACAAAAAATTTCAATTCGACGGACGATTCTGTATGATATTAAGAATCGCTGTCGAGGTGCGATCCGGCGAGTGGTTATCGAAACGAGAGGAAGGTTGAAGCCAACTTGCATGTATCGTGACGTTCAACTAATTGGCGATGAGTAGTCCAAAGTCAGGTCAAGTGGAGAGAGGTTCTTGATACAGCACTACCCGAATAAAAATGTATAGCAAAAAAACATTAAATTTCACTGTTACAAACATTGAAAAACTTCGAAAAACCACATTGAAACAGTGAAAATCTTTGTAAAAGTTACACTGAAGTTACCATGAATATCACTGTTTTCACAGTAAATTTTAATGGAAACCGCCAATTTTACAGCGAATAAGGGGGTGATTAAGTGATGTAACACTAAATTTTTCGGCTTTTTCCCATACAAATAAAAACCAAAAACAGTAAAATTTGTGGTACATTCACTATAAGTTTTACACTGTTTTACAACGAAGTTACAATGAAATTTAAGATAAGTTCTGCAAAAAAATTGTAGGCTTTCGGATTATTAGGACAAAATAAAACCGGCTGATTAATTACGGTATTTCATGTTTTTGAAAAGGTATGATGACAATGAATTTGATAGGCTTCGAACTATTATGATTTTCGAGCCGCATTCATCGCTCATATTAGGAAAGTATTAGAGGTCACTACACCTACTTAAACAAATTCCGCTTTTTCCCATTTACGCCTTATCTCTATCTGTTAGATCCTATCGACTCTTTATTTCATTACTGTCTTTTATCGTTCCCTCTGTCAATTGTAAACACCCTTATTCTTGTTTTCGTTCGAATGACATTCATTCGAAAGTTAAACCGATTCGTATTCTTGTTTTCGTTCGAATCAATTCGAACGTTCGAACACCCCTTCCTTTTGCTCATACGAATATGAGAATAGTGCTTCCCGATTCGTTCGAAGCAAACTATTCGTACGAATGCAGGATCCGGCCGTAAACAAGAATAAAGGTGAACATCTACCGTTATAAAAACTTAATTATATGCCTGACACCTCATTCGATGTCAAGACGTACACAACGAGGTTGGTCTATTCCATAGGAACGGAGTCTTTCCCCGAACACCCGCGTTAAGAATCGCGGCTAATATGTTGACAGACGAACAAGTATGTCGCAAGCGCCTGCATAGTGTCGTCGTCCCGTCAGTAAAACGAATTAGATTAAACTTCTGGCTCGTCGGTTTCTACAGTAGACGGAGGAAGAGACACAATTTGTGTCTACAAATAACTCAACCTGCCAAGGATTGGACCTTAGATAGATTATTTCCTGCTTCGAAACAATTTGCATTGTTGCCGAATTATATGAAAAATTTTCCAAGAACGGTACAGTGAAGTTACAGCATAAAGTGTTGGAAACAGTAAAATTCATTGTAATCGTAAAGTTTTTACATTAATATGAAAAATTTTCTAAGAACGGTACAGTGAAGTTACAGCATAATGTGTTGTAAACAGTAAAATTCATAGTAACCGTAATGTTTTTACATTAATATTCGTTATGCATTTCTACCCGGGTAGTCACCCCGGCAGCCAGCACTATGCTGCTACAAATAAGAAGAATACACTGTTGCAAATGCCAATGCTACCTTTAAAGACGTCAAACATACAGAGAACGATATTGATATTTATACTATGAATGGGGCATCAGGAACTCTAGAAATCGTTCATAACACACTATTTAACTCCATTTCATGAGACTGGTATTCATCCTGAGCAGCAATTTAAGTTTTATTACGTTTCTCTAGTGGTTTTCATGACCACTTTCATAAAACCGCTAATAAAACTATGAGCTCCACTAGAACCTACTAATAACCGCTATAAAACTTTCTTCAGGCCAAGAAACCCAAGCAGGGTTTTAGAGCAAATTGAAAACAAAATTTGATATCTTGATGTAACGGATTTTGAATACTCGGTGTGATTTCATTTTGGTCGACTTAGCGGTTAATATATCAAAATTGATTGCAAAAATTCCACGCCATGAAATTAAATTGAATACTACTTTTGCTATCAAAAATATCAAACGGAATACTAATCTTGCTGTCACACAATATTAATAGGAAAGCAGAATTAGTTATCATTTTACTATCATATCATCATCATTTTGCTATCATCATATAATTTGAACGTACCATTTTACTAGAAAAAAAAATTAAGTGAAAATAGATTAATTTAAATATTGAAGGTTTATTTACATCATATATAGAATCTGCCAACACATTTTCTTTCAATAAAAATGAAAGCAAAATGATAGCAAAGTCTGATACATCATAAGTGCCATTTTGAGTTGGTAAAAAAACATGTTTTCAAGTTGATATCAACAGCAGAATATGTAATAATTTTGATATACTTTTGTTGTCAATCCTTGCTCGGGAACCCACTCTTCAGAAGTTTTTTATAACTTCTTGAAGAGTCATGCCATAAGCTCAAGTAGATCTATTATGCTCTGCTGAAAGCAGCAATAAAACTGATTATGCTTTTCACTGCTTGGCGCTTACCGCCAGGATCTAATGAATCTCCTCGCTTTGTTCGACAAACCTATATAGCTTGTTGTGTAAAAATCTAAATCACTCAGACAGTTTTTTAAAACTTGAATGTTAGATAAAACTGATCGATTTAATTTACAGCAACCATAATAAAAATTCTAATGAATATATAATAAATTTTCAGCAGTTTCCGTACTTCTGGTTCTGCAGTATATGCGCATTCAATATTATTATCCATAATGGAATAATACATGACTAAAATTGACGCGCCATCAAAATTTTGCAATTTTTGAAACCAGTTTTATTCAAACAAAATAGTCTTAATAATTAGTCAATCTAAGTTTCTATCAAAATCATTCTAGTTACACTCTAACATGAAAACCGATAAATATTAACTGAATTTCTGCAACTCATAGTTTGCTTTGAAGAATTGTTGTTTGGCGACAAAAAAAAACTTCGAAAACAGCAATATGGCCTCTCATAAAAAACTTCAAGGTATACAACCCTAAGGGTTGTACAAAAGGGTGACGTAGGACTATATCAGATCATTAGATCAAAGAGTAACGTAAACTGCATTTCTGGCATATGTAAATATAAGAATAATGTAATTATAAGAATCTGTGGGTGCCATTGTTTAAGTGAATGTTTAAAAGAGAAGAGCGAAATATTCAGATTCATTCTTCATTGAATGCAATGATGGCTATGAAAATACGTGGACGGGGGTTCATAAGTACAACGCCTGCAACCATTGAGACATAGAGATTTCTTTTAAAAATCACTTGTGTGCATCATTAAGGTTGAAATAATAATGAATGACCAGCCCACAGATTATTGTATTAAAAATGATTCTGCGTAGCTTGACATGTCTTAATAATCTTACTTTAACTCGCTTGTGGCCTTTAAAAGGACCGTTGGTTACAAATAACATTAAACCCACAGCACGTTCATCACAAATATGACGTGCCATTCGAATGCCCTTCTCTTTTGACATGAATGGCAACAGGCACGTAAATTAGCGGCGTTGATTCACTGTCCCTTGCTCCAAGAAGGTTTTACTATAGTTTACTTTCACAGCTTACCGCTTGTTACATGGCAGAAAATACGGCACATCCGCCAAAAATTCTGGTTTATTTGTATGAGAGTCCATATCCCCTAGGGGTTTCAAACCGTCATAAAAAAATCCTGCCTCCAAAACCCCCCACATGCCAAATTAGGTTCCATTTGCTTGATTAGTTCTCTAGTTATGAGGAAATTTGTATTTCATTTGTATGGAAGCCCCCCCCCTCTTAGAGGGGAGAGGGGTCATAACTACCCTTCTAAAGAGGGGAGGGTCTCAATTACCCAAAAAAATTCTTGTCTCTAAATTCTTGTCCCTCCATTTGCTTGATTAGTTCTCGAGTTATGCAGAAATTTGTGTTTCATTTGTATGGGAGCACCCACTCTTAGTGGGGGTAGGGGTCTCTTGCCATTATAAGAACCTTTCCTGACCCTAAAAACTCCTACTTGCAAATTTTCACGCCGATCGGTGCAGTAGTTTTCGATTCTATAAGCAACATACCGACAGACAGACAGAAATCCATTTTTATATATAAGATGTGTCGCAACCAACCGTAGTAATTGAAGTGATAATATAAGCAACATATATAAATTTGCTCTATTCACAGTTCTATTCTGGTTTTATAATTAGCTACAGGTAGTTTGCGCTCCACAATGATAAAACCAGAGTTAGTGATTCGTACAGCAGTAAAAATTTTAATCAAAATAAAACAAAGCTGCTTTAGAATTGTCACTTGGGATACGACAAGATTTCTTAATTATTTCCATTTTTGTAACTAAACCCAATATAATCCCTTTATAAAACGTTACCCATCTCGAATACATGAAATAGTCCACGAATTATGGTTTCATATACTATTAACTGTAGTCACTTGGTTTTCTGTGGAGAATGTTGCGAAAATGCAGTATTACCTACTATAAACGCTGATAATACAAATATTATCTTTTTATCCTTCATGATACTGTATGCTTCAAAATATAAATTAGAATAGTAACTGTTGTGTGATTTATATGCAATACAGAAATTAAATTCTATAAGAGCTATTCTCCCACAATAAAAAATGATCTGCTTTCGGCTTGGTAAAATTTGTAGAAAAACTTAAAAAGCCACGTAGAAACAGAGAGGTCTTCTCATTTCATCTCGTAAACAAAACAGCATTTAGAAGAAAATGTAAGGAAAACGCCTTCTCAACATTGACAAAAATATGGCGATTATTTTATTTTCCGTCAGTTTATGAGCAATACAAATTATTTACAGTTAAATTTCGTTATATAATCAAACTTATCGCCGATTTTCACAAAGACCTTAATTAATTAAGTTGAGCTGTAAATTTACAGTTTAAGTGTTGTTCTTGACAGCTCTTGGCTTTATCAGATCAGCCCGACCAACGAAAGTTTTTCTTACAATCGGCAATAAGCTTAGTGGAATCAACGAAATTAGACTGTATTATATACTGGATCATGAAGCGCAAGGATTTGACTCTGATTTTTAACTTATAGTTTAAATTTTTTAGTTTCCGAAGCTGCCTTAAAATATGATTTAGAATAAGTTCATTGATACTCAAATCAGATTATCTCGAGTGGGGTGTTTTCCGCATAGGCTTTTCTCACATGTTGTTCTTTAAAAATGTATTTCTTCAACAAAACTCTTATGCGCTTTCATTGTCTTGTACGATGACAATGAGTATCACGTTTCATTTGATTCTCATCCTTTTTCTTGAATTCAGTAGATAAAAATTCTTTTTCTGCCAGTAACAACCAGGTACCAGGAAGGTACTGCTCCAAGAAAACTTTAGAAAAAAGAAATTCGCTATTTTGAGTTTAAAAATAATGTCAACCGATTTCTGGCCTCTATTCTCGGTTCAGTAATTTTTCATACCATCTTGCAAATGAATGATGAACCTACTCGAAGTACTCAAATTTATTTTTCAACTAACAAGGAAACATCACTATCAGTCACAGGCTGAGAGCCTAACCATATACACCATAGTGTAGTCCTGTCGAACCAGAACATCACTGCACTGCTCGTATAGGTGTAGTCTATAGAACTTTTATGCGAAAACTGAACTTGAAATTTGTATGGCAATGTGACTCAATGGAGGTGCATGGTACATTGTGAATATCCTACACCCTCAAGTAACAGAACAAAAACAAAATGACATTTGCTTTTCCAAAATCACTTTTTTGTCCATCTAGAAGTGTTATTAAACTTTTCTCCTCGTTACGCTACACTTTCACTACACACTACACTATGTTATACCGCACTTTCCGCTAAACGGGACTCCGCAATTGGAAAGTGCGACTGCACAGAACTGTGATCAAATTGCGACATGCTGCAATCACTGTCGTAAGAAAGAGAAAAAGCAACAACGGCAATTGGAATTAGGGTAAATAATCCAGAATTGGCTGGCAGGAATATTAATTTAAATAATCTCTGACTTAAAGCATGAGTTGTATTTGTAATAAATCGGAGTTTATCGCCGTAATTTAAACTAGGAAGCTCACGTTTTACAATATCTTTCTATCCCGATGTTCGAGCACATCATTGTAGTAGTAGTTTTCTTTGCTAATGATCTTAAGATCTGTCTCGCGGTCAATAAAGTAGAAGACGCCGTGTTCCTGCAACAGCAACTAGCTTTTCTAGAGCTTTTCTAGATGGTGTAACGAAATTAGAATGGTGCTCAACATTAGCAAGTGTTCAGTTGTGTCGTTCTCCAGGAAAAAAGGGCCAATCCTTTTCAACTATCATCTAGGGCAGCGGTTGCCAACCTTATTAGGTTCGCGAACCCCCTGGCGGAGTTCCCTATACTATTCTGCAGCAAACTAAATTTTTGGCGAATCCCGGGGGTTCACGAACTCCCATTTGGGAAACGCTGATCTAGGGTCCAGGCGGTAAACTGAGAAAAAGAGAGTCCTTCCTCAAGGACTTCGGAGTTCTCCTTGACTCACAGCTCACCTACAAGCAGCACATCAGCTACATCATTGCTAAAGCATCCCGCGGTCTTGGCCTAATCATGAGAACTGCGAAAAACTTCACTGATGTACATTGTACGAAGAATTTGTACTGCTTGTCCATTCGGCGCTGGAATATTGCTCGGCGGTCTGGAATCCTTATTATCTTAACGGCGTTGATCGGTTAGAGAAAATACAATGAAGATTTATTCGATTCCTGCCATGGAAGCACCCGCTCCAGCTACCAAAATACGAAATGCGTGCCTGATGCTAATTGGACTGGACACCCTAGCAACTAGGAGAAATCTGTGCCGAGCAATCATTGTAGCTGATATCCTGATGGCGAGGGCCAATCGCCCATGGCTTCTCAACCATATTAGTCTACGATCTCAACCACGATCTCTTCGTAGCAGAATGTTCCTCGAAGTACCGTTGCGAAGGACAAATTATACAGCAAACGGGGCCATCGTCGGGTTACAATGATTTTTTAGCCAAGTGTCAGCTTGGTTCGACTTTCACCTAACTCGTGGGACTACTCGTGGGAACACCGAAAACCGTTCATAGCAATGGGCCTATCTGACAATTGGGAAAAAAATTAATACAACACAAAACAAAGTTTAGCACATGAAAATTATCATAAACTTTGTTTCTTGCTGTTTTATACAACATGATACGTAACAAAGATAAAGAAGAAAGCTTTATTCGGTTATCAAGCAGCAAACGTATTGTAAATATGATATCTAGTTAAATAGAAAGAAAATTTCATCCTATATCGTAACGTTGTAACGCAATTAACAAATTATTAGTAGGAGACAAGTTTAATGACACTTCCAGGTGGACAAAAAAGTGATTTTAGAAACGCTTATTGCTTAATAAAATCATCCTTTTTCAATCAATACCATTTTCTTTTTGTTCTGTTACTTGAAGGTGTAGGATATTCATAAAGTACCATGCGCCTCCATTGAGTCACATTGCCATACAAATTTCAAGTTAAGTTTACTCAAAAAAGTTCCATAGGCTACACCTATACGAGCAGTGCAGTGATGTTCTGGATCGACAGAACTACACTATGGTGTATATGGTTAAACTCTAAGCCTGTGACCGATAGTGATGTTTCCTTGTAAGTCTTATCGTCACAAAATAGCTACAGTTTACGACTTTTCTTCTTTTCTGAAGTCCCATGATAAAGCCGCGCTACTTAATTCCAAAATCGCCAACAATGAAACTAGAGGCTGCAATTCCTTTTGAAATATTCCCTGAGCAGTCTTTTTTAAAAATTGCTAGATAATCCCGTTGATGGAATAGCAATATAACATATCAAATATAGGCAAATAATTTAAATATAAAAAAAGAAAAGCCGAAACATTTTACTGGTCTAAATTCGGATCTATACCCATAGCACCTATGACTTGCAGGATTCATTAGAGTCGGTTTTTGAACTACACAGTTTGAAAACTAATAATGATGAAGCCTGTAAGTCGTAGGCGAAATGCATATTTCTCATAATAAAATAAGGAAAAACTCTCGTTTTTTCTTTCTTCAATTTTGGTATTCTACTAACACGTTCAACATAAGAACTTTAATAGTTTTTGAACTTTAGTCAATAATGATTTTAATACAATAAATGTCTATGCAATAGAAGAGCTTCAAAATCATTTGTCTAAATCGGGAGTTTTGTTTTTGTGACATATCTACTGACGCAAAGTTCTCTGAGGAATTGGTTCAGCGTTAATTCAAATGTATAAAAATTCAATACAACTGTTAGAACAATATAATGAAATTCTTTTGAAATAACTGCTTCCTATCCACCACCATAGCTGTTCAAAAGGAATTTTGATACGAAATCGGTTTGATAGGATTAAGGGAAACCACTAGATATTAATAGTAATTAAAAATTTGACGTTATACTTTCAAAAGCAATGTTTATTTTTTCGAGCTTGGTTCAGCCCAAAACTCATATCCTTTAGTCGCATTGATACGTGAAAGGAACATCGCTTGCAATTGGAGTAAATTATTAATCGAACTCACCTAGATTAGTCCACATTATCAGTATCAGCACCATCACAACCATCGTATCGTTTATCCTTATCTTCCGGGCTCTCATGTTGCAGATTCCAGTTTATACACCGTTTTACTACAAATGATTGATAACTTTCCGTATCTTTTCCGATATATTTTCCTGCACGTCAAAAACCGAAATCACATTTTTGCCTCTCGATGCTGCACTGCGCCACTATATGTATGCACAATTATTAGGTTTTGGTTTCTTCCCGATTGCGGTGCCCCTGTGATCGATGTCCAATCAATAATTAATATTTCGCTGTGCGATAGATTATCCTATCTCGCAGCTGCCGCTCACCGATTTTTATTTAGATCGCACTGAATCACGCTATGCGAGCAGGCAAATCTGTACTATACTGCACCGATATTGGGCAGCTAATTCCTCCCTTTTTGCTTCTCACTCACTCACTCACTCACTCACATCCTTGTTATTGATCAGCCTTCATTTTCGCATCAGAATGCATCCATTGGTTACATTTTCTCACGGAAGGAAGCATAATTGCCAGAACTCTATTACGGTTATATTTCACACCTCGTTTAAAGATTGCTTCGATCCAGTATTTTCAGTAAATCAACAAAAATGTTGTATGTTTCAGAAACTGTAACTCATTTAGCAGGAAGTAGGTGGAATAGTTTAGTTTCCACTTTTGTCAATTTTCTGCACTTCTCAATCGATGCAGGCTGCAAAAGATTGCACTGGCTGTAATTTTTATGCACAATGCACTGAGACTATGCACAATTTTCCGATGCATGACCATTCCAATACTAACGTAAATGCACTTTCTCCTTCTTTTACCTACTGGCAGGAAAGCCGCAGTTCGCAGACGGGCAAATTTTGGCGCTTTAACCGTGTTTTTCACTTTTCCTTTTCTGTCGAGACTTCTCCTTAGACAATTTTCTTCTTATTGGCACACATCTTGAAGCGCTCCAACTCTCACTTCGTGGTACAGCATCTATCTATCCAAAAATGCCACCCAACGCGCAGAGTCGTATTCAGGAACATTCCAATGAAAAAGCTCTCTAGCCGAAGTAAGCCACCGGATGTTGGAATGAAACGGCACGATACATTTATAATCACTCTTCTTCTCTCTCGCTCACACTACGGAAACCCCACTTGAGCACTTCTGCTTGTTCATCTTCTTCGACCACTTGCTCTTCAGCTGCTTATCAGGGCACTCCAAGCCAGACGACGGTGGAGTGGTGGTGGTGGCGTCAAACCGACCCTCACAGCATTTCAGTCCGACAGCATTTTGAACAATCCGTACTCCGCAACGAACACTCCTCAACTGAACGGCACTAAGCGGTCACCGTCGAGCATCGGTTCTGGGTGGTGAATTTCCCGTATATCCTTTCGCCGTTTTGTCGTGTGCGAGAGCTTTCGAATGTCGGCAGTTTTTGCTCTCCGACTCCGGCACACACTCTTGCAGTTTCGTTCTGCCGGCACCGACGGATGCCGTTCCGCGCAAACTGCAGTTGCACACTGTGGGTGGATGGGTGGAAAACTCGATGCGGCCATGCGTTACTGAAACCTGGGAGGATCGCACAGCGGGATTTTGCCGCCTTTCTAGTTGACTTCGTTGCATAATGATCAAGGGGTTGACATTATTTTCATTTAGCGAATAAAGAAAAATGATTGTGATTTCGCTCCTATGGAATTAGATTAAGATCTGGACTAAAACTTCATCACAAAGTATAAACCAGGATCATTTACAACACATAGTCACTATTTTTATGATCTGCAATACGTTTCAACGTTTCAATGTTAGGAAAATGCAATTGAAAAGTGTTGGAAGTAATTTGTGAAAATGTTCTGTTGTAAATTCTGTTGAGCCGTGTATAATTTTTTTCGAAATTAATTGTCTACTATACAGAAGCAAATGGAATGGAATTCGAAATCATTCATCAATCATGTTCATGATTTCTGGCTTTTGATTGACAATGTAATTTGCCCATCCAAACATCAGGACTTACACAAACACACATGCTGGCATACAGCTACTGGCATACAGTCTCGTTGATCATAACACAGCCTCCGTGTTTTTTTGCTCTGAATTGAAGGCCATATAGTCAGACAAAAGAGCGCCAAATGCAAAGCACAGAAAGTGGTGAGCATGCGTTGATCATCGCAACGGGAAATTCCTTCAAACTCGAGCTTTCACCAGCTTACATCCAGCCATTAGTGTCCCGACAATGTAAGCATCTTTTTGTTGTCACGATGATGATAAGTTTCCAGCTACCTTCCTCTCTCTTTTTCTCTTTATCGTTCATATAAAGAGAGAGAAAACGAGAAGGAGAGTAGGAACTAGCGAAAGAGGAAAACCTCGTGGTTAGGTCCAGGCTGTCGGACGAAAAATCGGCTGTTGCTTCTTCACACCACAGCCGCCTTTTTCCGAGTGCATTGGAAAATCGTGCGTGCACTGGAGAATGATCTGATGCAAAAAAGTGCATCGATGCAGATGTGAGCGTGTGTTACGAGCTGCAGCTCGTCGGCCGGTTGTCATGGTTACAACCGCCATCTATTCATCCCGTTTGATGGATTGACCCCAGTGTGAATGAGCGTTTCTAGTAACATGTAGATACTACAAAGCAACCTTAGCAAAAGGGCCCGAGGGTTTGGAGTTTTGAAAGAAATCCAGTCTGGTTCATTTCAGTATGCTATTGAAGTAAAATATACCTACCTCTTTTTTAATCTCTGTTGCTTTGATAGGCTTGAAAAATAACAACGTTTATATTTGAACAAAACACCATTTATAAGAAGTACTAGGAAAAAATAATCTTAGTTTAATTCTTTGATGCCCTAGAGATACAGAAATTAAACGATGAACCAAAAAAAAAGCTGCCTGGAATAATCTTGACCTCCTAGTTGTACATCCTTCCGTGTCAAATAACACATGTGATTCCCACGTTAGTCACAGCCATTCTCAATAAAAAACCAAATGAGCGCTGCTGCCCACCTACCGCAGTTTTACAGCATAATATTCAGGGATAATTTGTGTTTTAAAACACATTTGAAAGGAAAAATCTCCGTTTTATGTAGAGTTCATGTGGGTATTTTCGGCCCATTGAGCGATAGCCTGAGCAATAGGAAATACGTTGAAACTACATTTATTCGAAGCAAGAGCTTTATACTAATTGGTAGAATAACATTTACTGAATATCTAATTGCATTTTGGTCTAATAAAACGCTATTAAATTTGAGCTATAGTCGCCAGAAATGATGAAGTTGCTGCGACTAGTTTAGGCCCATTTTTTTATTATAGTGTCTGTGTTGTTTAAATTTCCAGCAGGACGAAAAAGTCTACATGATACAAACCAAAACAGTTATAAAGTAATCCTCCAATAACTCAATGAATTATACTGCGCGGGCTCCCACCGTAATTTCCTTATTGCACAATTAACAATAAAGCTGGTTTTGTTGGGGCTTATCAAAGGCTAAAATTTAATAAATATTCTATGGGATATTTTATTGTGGTCGCTATACCTAAACCAAATCGATAAGAATAATCTGACAGCAAAACTATAACTTTGCTGCTCACGCATGTATTTTCAAGTTGATAATGCTTGCGAACTTGTTTAGCATTCACCAGAGGCGAAAAGCGAAAAGCTTTATTAAATTATGGCGATGGCTGTCAAGTAGCGAAAGCCGGTTTTATTGCTGCTTTCAGCAGAGCGTGATACGACTACTTGAGCTTATGACCTGATTCTTATAGCGGTTATGAAAACCTTCTACTGAGTGTGCCACACAGTCAGCAGGCAGTTTTATACGGGTCATCAGAAAGTTCTGGTGGAGCTCCTAGCTTTATTAGTGGTTTTATGAAATTGGTCATGAAAACCACGTAATAAAACTTGGAATTTTTACTTGGGTGACGGACATTGCCATCATCTCGGACCCATAACGCATCCCTGCCGGAAACGGTAACTGGGTCTCGGATAGGTTCGGGACAACGGCTATATGGACGACAAGCAGGTTCCCGGTTCAAGAGGTTGTGTCAACTGTTATACTCCGCCGAGTAGGTCTATCGAGCAGTTGACCAAACTCGTGACTTTAGTCATGACCTTGAAATGCGGTCAGGCATATATTAATATTTATTTTGAAACGATGATTCTACAATTGATGAAGGGACGGTAAGGGAAAGTAATGAAGAAGGATTTTTTCGGGAATGAAGGGGAAGGCAGGTGTTCAAATCTGGTTATAATCTCTGATTACAGCTTGGTTCGACCCATGCACCTTCCAGCATTGGACAAAAGATAGGAGTCACAACGACAACTTGTTAACCATAGCTACCTATTACCCCCCCCCCCTTCCTTTCCACCCTTGCCCTTCATTCCCGAAAAAATCCTTCTTTATTACTTTCCCTTACCGTCCCTTCATCAATTGTAGAATCATCGTTTCAAAATAAATATTAATATATGCCTGACCGCATTTCAAGGTCATGACTAAAGTCACGAGTTTGGTCAATTTTCATAGGAACGGAACCTTTCTCCGAAGAACCGCGCTGAGAAAAGCGGACTAACATGCTTTCGGACGAACAGCGTCACACGCAGTACCTTGCAAGTCGTAAGGGCCTGCATAGTGTCGTCGTCCTGAAAGTAAAAAGACGTTAGACTAAAACTTCTCGGTCGGTGGTTTCTACAGTAGGTGTAGGGAGAGGCACAATTTGTGTGTCTAAAAATAGAACAACCCATGTCGCGCTTTGGTTAATAAGGGGGGTTGTGCAGACTTCTTTTGTCCAGCGCCTC
Source organism: Sabethes cyaneus (assembly GCF_943734655.1). NCBI lineage: Eukaryota > Metazoa > Arthropoda > Insecta > Diptera > Culicidae > Sabethes > Sabethes cyaneus. The sequence goes on along the minus strand of NC_071354.1, from coordinate 156,413,196 downwards.
TGTGGTTCAAAGGTACACGGGTACCAGTGAGCGACACGCCCTGGCAGGTGTTGTGGGTTCAAATCTGGTTTTAATCTCTGATTACAGCTTGGTTCGACCCATGCACCTTCCAGCATTGGACAAAAGATAGGAGTCACAACGACAACTTGTTAACCATAGCTACCTATTACCCACCCCCCCTTCCCCTTCATTCCCGAAAAAATCCTTCTTCATTACTTTCCCTTACCGTCCCTTCATCAATTGTAGAATCATCGTTTCAAAATAAATACTATCGAGCAGTTTACGCGGATGGTAGCCCGAGTATCAAATGTGCTGACTGGTCTAAGGCCGGTGGTTGTGCGGGCGACTTTAAAGATTGGGCGGTTGGGTGGAGAATCGCCATAGGAGTCGAATTCTGCTCGAGGCTCTGGAAAAGCTCAACGTAGACCTGGCCAACGTCGGCACCACAAGTACCTTCAGTAGGAATGGTGCAGAGTCTATCATTGACGTGACATTCGGCAGTCCTGGTCTGATGGGGGACTGGAGGGTAGACAATGGATATACTCACAGTGACCATAAGGTGGTCCGCTATGGGGTCGGTCAGATAACGAGGCGGCAGGCGGCGGGTAGACCCAGCACTCCAACCACCCGTGGATGGAAGATATCATACTTCGATTCCGAAGTATTTGTGGAAGCGATCCGAAGAGAGTGCGGTGATTGCGGTATGTCCGATCGGAACGCTGATCATTTGGTTGAGGTACTGTCGTGAGTGTGTGACGTCACCATGCCCAGGACAAGCCGACCTAGGTATGGTAGGTCACCGGCTTACTGGTGGACAGAAGAAATTGCGGAACTCCGCGGAGTCTGCTTTCGTGCAAGGAGAATTATTCAAAGAGCTTGTTCGGACAAGGGTAGGGAAGAATGTCGAGTAGCACCAGTTGCTGCACGTGCAGCGCTTGAGAGTGGGATAAAAGCTAGCAAGCGAGCCTGCTTTGAAAGTTTATGTGCTAGTGCCAATGCGAACCCGGGGGATGATACCTACAGGGTCGTAATGGTAAAGACCAAGAGCGTGATGGCGCCCGCAGAGCGATCGCCAGAGATGCCGGAGCGGAATATCGAGGGCCTCTTTCCGCGCCACGAGCCAAGGCCCTGGCTTCAGGCTGCTGAGTCGCCCCACGGCCGACGTTCCAGTATCTCAGAACATAGCGTAGGATAGTCAGCCTCCATGCCGAACATCCAAAGTAACGTAGGCGACGGCGGTTTAGAGGTCGGGGAGGAAGCGATGGTTACGAACGAGGAACTCATTGAGATCGTTAAGTCCCTAAAGGTGAGCTAGGCACCGGGACCAGACGGAATCCCGAATTTGGCCATTAAAGCGGCTATTTTAAAGGGTTATTCGGAGCAGTAATGAGCAGATGCCTGGAAGATGGCCACTTCCCGGACACATGGAAGCGACAAAACCTGGTCCTATTGCTGAAGCCGGGAAAACCTCCGGAAGTCCTCTCGCTATACAGGCCGATCTGTCTGCTCGATAGTGCCGGTAAGGTGCTGGAGACGGTTATCTTTAACAGACTCGTATAGTACACTGAGGGTACAAACGGTCTGTCAAGGAACCAAGTCGGCTTCCCAAAAGGCAAATCTACGGTGGATGCCATTTTGTCTGTCACAAAGCCAGCCGAGGTGGCGATACAGCGCAAGAGGACAGGTATCCGTTATTGCGCAGTTGTCACGCTCGACGCGAGAAATGCGTTTAATACCGCTAGCTGGGACTCCATAGCCAACTCGCTTCGGAACGTCCAAGTGCCGGTTTCGCTGTACTGGATTCTGGAAAACTATTTCCAGAATCGTGTGCTATGCTACAACACGGAGGAGGGTCAGAAGTGCGTTCCAATCACCGCAGGGGTTCCGCAAGGTTCCATACTGGGCCCGGTGTTGTGGAACGTCATGTATGACGAGGTGTTGAAGCTAAAGTTCCCGGTAGGGGTGGTGATTGTCGGCTTTGCGGACGACATCGCCTTAGAAGTCTACGGTGATTCTATCAGAGAGGTTGAGTTGACGGGTGCCCACTCTATAAGCATTGTTGAAGAATGGATGCGATCCAGAAAATTGGAGCTAGCGCATCATAAAACGGAGGTTATCGTGGTGAACAACCGCAAGTCGGTGCAGCAAACAAATATCAGCGTCGGCGACTGCACTATTTCGTCAACGCGGTCCTTAAATCCCTGGGAGTCATAGTCGACGACAAGCTCAAGTTCGAGAGCCACGTCGACTATGTCTGCAAGAAGGCTTTCACAGCTATCTCGGCGTTGTTTCGTATGATGTCTAATAGCTCTGCGGTATATGGTAGCAAACGTAGTCCAGTCCATACTCAGGTATGGCGGGCCGGTGGGGTCATCGACGTTAGGTACCCAAAAGCTATCTAGCCAAGTTGGAAGCACCTATCGTCTTATGTTCTTGAGTGTGACGAGTGCATATCACACAGTTTCACATGACGCAATCTGCGTCTTAGCGGATATGATGCCTATTGGCATCATCATCAGCAAGGACGTAGAGTACTTCAACCAACGTGGAACTAGAGGCATACGGAGTATCAGAAAATCGGCTTCGATGACCATATGGCAGCGGGCATGGTCTAATTCCACAAAAGGCTAGTGGACACATCGACTTATCCCGGAACTATCCGGGTGGATCAACAGGTGCCACGGCGAAGTCAACTTCCACCTGACAGAGATTCTGTCAGAGCACGGTTGTTTTAGACAGTACCTGCAGAAGTTTGGACATGCAACGTTCCCCGCATGTCCCGAATGCGTGGATGTTGAGGAAACTGCAGAATATGCTTTCTTCATATGCCCTCGTTTCGCGGGCGTGAGAAGCAACATGATGGCAGTGAGCGGACAGGACACTACTCCGGATAACTTAGTTCGAAGGATGTGTTCTAGCTCGGACGTCTGGGGAGCGGTCCATGCGGCTGCTACCCAGATAGTACTTGAGCTACAAAACTGTTGGAGAGCCGATCAACGGCAAATAAACAGCCTAACTATCATAGTCCAGTAGTTATTTAAGAGGGTGCGTTAAGCACAGTAGCCCCTCCCTGAAGTAATACGGATAAGGAGGTGCCAGGGGGGATTGAGGCTGGAGACTTGAGTAGGGTTTTAGTGGGTCCGGATCCTAACGCCTCATTAGGGGGGTCGGGATATCAAACCCCACTCCCAGAGTTGTCTTCTCAGGTGTCTGATAGTACCGTATCTTCGAAGGTGCTCAGCAGAACAGCGAAAAAATTATTCAGATTTCGTTTTAATGAATTCTCGAACTTTTGTTCTAAAATAAAATTTATCATATTTTAGAAAGTCTGTTTGCTAAACTGAGCGGCCATTTTGTTCCTTCATCTTTTCATCTCTGTCACATTCCGAGTTCCCTTTCCACTCTTCTTAAACCTCTGTTTGACACTTTCCCAAAATTTCTCAATTGGGCGGAATAGTGGGCAGTTGAGTGGATTGCAGGTTTGGGCACACGCTATACGCTCCACCCGCCGACGGTAAACATCTGACTATGTTTGCTCTTTCTGCTTCTGCGTACGAATGGTTAGACTGGAATGATCGTAAACTAGATGTGAGATTATCTAATATAGAGTGTCGTGTACTGATAGCTAATTGTCAAAACATTGCAAACCGAAAGACTGTGGGTTAGAATCCCATTCAGTAATTGAACTACGCAATATATTTTTGGCCTTACATCGTAGTTTCGCAATAACATCCAGTCTACCATTCTTCCTCATCAAACGCTCCTTCACCTTTAACAAAAAAAATCATTTACGTTGGACCGCGACGGAGTCCAAGACAAGTAAAATAGAAAAAACTGTAAAACTTTTTATCAAATATAATAGGTTTTGATCCCAGTTTCATTGAGAAAATCTGTGTAATAGATGTAAATTAGTAATAATTTGTACAGTGATAGATTACAATGCAAGTTGTTGCGATATGTTCAAAAATAAACAGTGACTGTTAATTTGCAGTTGGCGACTTGCAGTTGGTGATTAGCGAAATTTACACGATTATTGAGCAAATTGTACACGGAAAGAAATCCGATTCCGCTACCATGAATAAAATCATGAAATCATAAAGTTTGAATTGCTGTCAAATCATGACTGAACTTCAATATCAGGCAGCACAAAATCATGAATAGTAGTTTTGCGTTGTGTTGTACTGCAAACAGAAGTTCGTGATATTGTGCTTCCACCCCGTTATCTCGGTGCCACTGTAGTACTTCTCCGCTTTAGTGGCAGCTTGCCCAATCAGGCTCAAAGTTTATAAGTTTACTGTGAGCTTTAATGAACGGAAGAATACGTTTTTTCAGGCATGTATATTTTGCAGTCTTGTTTGTCACGAAAACCTAAGTTTGCTATCCGCAGTTACAAATACCTTACCAGATTATAGGTTTTCAACAGTGCGGCCAGGTATTAAATGACTCCAGCTTTATGAATTTCGATACAGCGCGGTACTGTGTTTTTAAAAAGAAAAGAACAAAATAGATTAACATTTATCCAAATTTTTTTTATTGTTATTTTTTTAAATTCAATTACATAATTTAAGAATACATGAGCAAATTGGGCTTGGTGATAGTTGAATTCAGCCTCGAGATAATTTATGGCAGTTTTCGATTCTTTACATTTTTCAGTTTCGTAATTATTGCACATTCGACGAAATCAAAAACTCCTCTTAATAATAAATAAAATATGATAATTACTATTGAATGGTTCCACGCAGCTTTTTTTTAAATAATGTTTGTTTATTTATTGAAGACACTTTACACCATTCCAGTGCATTCGTGTCTGTTTGAAATAATAATTCCATAAAAAGCTCCTCCGCTTTAAACCAGTACCATACCACAGATCCCTGGAGTAATGACTACACTTTTGCGTGTTTTTTCTCTCCATCCCCTAAAAATACAACAGCGTGACCAGGACTGAAATTGTCGCCCTTGTAAATGAAGGATTTGTTTTTGCGCAAAATTATAATCTGTTTACACTCAAACACATCAATCATCGTTAGGAAGAAGGGATTCAGAGAGATCCAGCTGTAATGCTCGTTTGTTTCTTTTGAGAATGACGATGATAAACGGCGGTTGATAAATTAGATTCTGCGGTTCGGGACAAATCTGACTTCATTACTGTCGGTCTGCACGGTTTAAGTTATGACAACTTTTCCGAATGCCTTGTTTTGACTGCGATGCTGGGGGTGAATTGGGGAAATGAAACGCTGCCTGGAAATTAAATCGACCATAATTTGATAGAAATCATCGCAACAAAGCAAATTTGACTATAAATTGTAGACCATGTAGACGCACAAGCGGATTCGTTCTAAAGCTGAAGCTGGGCTAGCTTTTGTGCTACGGGTTGGTTGGAATTCGTTGAGACTTTTCGCATTTCCACAGGCATACAAATATGCACATTTGCATCGCTCGCTAGGGTCGGTCGTAAATGCGCCACGCTCTGTTTTGTACCGCCGAGGGAGCATTCGCGGTGAGCATGGTTTTGTTGAGTGTGGTTAAGTTGTACTTTGCCCGGCATCTTTTCGCTACGGTCACGCGGGTCCTCGTTATTTCATTCCGCATCGTATATGCTGATTGTCTTGTTTTCAGTGGGTGTATTCATGTTTGATGTGTGTTAAGTGTAAGTCTTCCCGGGCTGAAGTGCATAGTCTAGTCCTAACTGTATGTTAAAGCGGTATGTATGTACATATTTGTTATTTACCGGTGGTTAAAGTTTGCTATCTGGTTTAAAAGTTTCAGTAACCGAGATTTAAAAGGTAATAACGAGTACTCATTTTATTATAGGAAAACGTTACGTTATCAGTCAAGAGCAGTAACCAGCTGCAATTAAGCATTGTCAGCACTATAAGAGGGGAAGTTTTAAAAGAGCCGTATATTTCGCCAAAGTAGTTTTTAAGTAGCATTTACGGTAACTCAAATGCATATTCGCTTGTATTTGAGTTGTATTGGTAACGCCTATTGGTTACGTTGATCTTATCTCAGCTGGTACCGCATAGGAGTTGGCATAGAAGTTCCTGTATTCGAGGGTAAGAATAACTCAGGGGTCTACCGAAGACCGTTCGTTGCACCTTGCGCTCGGACACGGGCAGGATTTATATGTCCTTCTTGGGTCCTCATGGCATGAAATCCATAAAAAAAGTTCGTGTCTAATAAGGATTCTGCACATTGGCAGTTTCGTAAGGTGGTGTAAGTCACCAAATAAATGCCAAATACAAAAGCTATCTATCACTTTAAGCCGCCGTTTTCACTTTAGCGATCGTTCACGCAAGGCCGATATTAAATAACATGCAGGATATGTCGTAACCAAGCCGAATATTTTTTTTGTAGATGAACCAAACAACTCCCTTCATTCATTCCCATCCAGCAACGCGAAAATTACCCTTCCTTTTAGTCAATCAAGTAAATTTCACACACTTTGTTATGTTTTTCCAGACCTGCCGGGTTCTCTGCTTGGAGACTTTTCCGAAACGATGCGAAATAATTTTCTAGTCGAAGTTCGTCTACTTCTTGTTCATTTCACTTAACATTCATAAAACAACATAAGATTATTCTTGTGAGTTTCTCTTTTCTATATAACAGTTTTTGTTGACATCATGGGATCAATTTTATTTGCTAATAATCCAAACCTAATAATCTAGTTGCTAATAATCTAAACCTGCTCAAACCTATATAACTACTTGTGCATGTAATATGGTACTTGATTCACACTGAATTAAGCCATCTTTTCGACAACGATTATACAAAACCATTTTATTTATCATCCAAATCAACAACGATTATACCGTATCATATTTCAATCAATAGCGATCGTATCGAATCATTTAATTCATCTATGGTCGTACCGAACCATACGTTCATAAACAATGATTGTATTGGATCATTTAATTCATCTATGGTCCTAAATAATAATATACTTCATCAACAATGACTTTTCAAAAGACCTAAGTAACAACGAGAGACTTTTTGTGTGCCTCCTTTCTTTCGCTTTCGCATAACGATGCAAATGTAGTTTAAGACATGCATGAATCAATTGCTAACGTCACTGTTTAGCTAAACATTGAGGAAATTTTCATTAATATGCATTTATGTCACCGTAATAATCCGAAAAGAGGTTCTTAATGTTACTTAAATCCTTTTAAAATTTACACGAGAATTAATTTATGGTCGTATCGAATCATTCAACTATTACCATACCGAACTATCACTTATAAATATACTTCATGCAATGACGATCGTACCAAATCATTTAATTCGTCTATGGTCGTACCGAACTATATGTTTCATCAACAATGATCGTACCGAATCATTTAGTTCACCTATGGTCGTACTGAACCATAACCATTGAGCACTGTACTTGTCCTCCGCAGCAATGCCGCACTAACAAATGTTTGTACCTATTTCCCTTTTCTTTCCCGCTGTCATTATTGTCTCCCACAACCAATAATAATTCTTAAGATCCACCCCTAATCTAAACAATTTCACATTTGAGTAAGCTATCGTCGTTGTGAATGAAACAGCACTAGGCAATTTTCTGAATTTGTCGAAATAGCGTTGTTTAACTAAAGTTTGTGTTTTGAATGTCTTAGTAGAATACGAAAGTTGAATGAAAGAAATATCACCACTATTTGTTTATTTGTTTGTTTTAGAACTATTTGTTTGTTTTAGAACTTATTATTAGGGTTATATAAGCATGCTGCTTGACAAGATGCAGCTTATCAAGATGGGTCCGAATAGGTTGGCTATCTGTCTGCATCGGCTGATAGTCAGGTAAACAAAAAAGCTACCGGAGGAGTGGAAGGAGGGGCTAATATGCCCAATAAACAAGAGGGGCGACAAGTTGGAATGTGAGAACTCTCGAGCGATCACCATTCTCAATGGTGCCTTTAAAGTGCTTTCTCAGATCATCTTCCGCCGTATATCACCGCTAGCAAGTCGATTCGTGGGAAGTTATCAAGCCAGTTTTGTAGACGGGCGATCGACAACGGACCAAATCTCTGTGCCGCGACTTACTTACTTTAGTGGCAACGGTCCGTTACCGATCCTGCGCCGAACGAATTATGGTCTTCCAGTACCGTCGGTCCTGGGCTGCCGTTCTCCAATCCCCACGAACACCAGCTGAACGTGCATCGTCTTCGACAGCACACACCCACCGGGTGCGGGGTCTGCCTCGGAGTCTACGGCCTCTTTCTGGTTCTCTGCTGAAAATAGTTTTAGCTACTCTTTCATCGGGCATTCTGGCCACGTGTCCAGCCCACCGCAGTCTGCCACATTGCACTACCTTCACTATATCAGCATATTTGTATACTTAACGTATACGTATAACGTACGTATAACGTGATTCATGCGTCTGCGCCACACTCCATTTTCCATTTTGCCACCAAGTATAGATCGCAGAATTTTACGCTCAAAAACCCCAAGCACTCGACGATCAGCTTCCTTTAGCGAAACGATGGTTCTACAATTGATGAAGGGACGGTAGGGGAAAGAAATGAAAATTTTTTGGAGAAGGAGGGGGAAGAGCGGAAAGGAAGGGTGGGGGGTATTGGTAGCTATGCTTGACAAGTAGTCATTTTGACTCCTACCTTTTGTCACAAAAGGTAGGAGTCAAAATGACTACTTGTCAAGCATAGCTACCAATACCCCCCACCCTTCCTTTCCGCTCTTCCCCCTCCTTCTCCAAAAAATTTTTATTTCTTTCCCCTACCGTCCCTTCATCAATTGTAGAACCATCGTTTCAAAAAAATATTAATATATGTATGACCTCATTCCAAGGTCAAGACTAAAATCTTGAGATTAGTCTATTCCTTTAGCGTCCATGATGCGTGTCCGTAAAGGGCCACCGGGAGGATTAATGTTCTGTAGAGCGCCAGTTATGTGCGAATTTGCAAACTCCGGGTCTTCAGCTGGCTACGTAATCCCTAGAAAGCCCGCTTCGCGACTGCAACTCGTCGTTTCACTTCGCGGCTTACATCGTTGTCACATGTCACGAGTGTACCAAGGTATATAAATTCCTCCACTACTTCATATCGTTCCCCATCTAACTCCACCTCAGCACCAACACCACTTGGGCTCCCACGTTCCCTAGCAGCAACCATGTACTTCATTTTGGCGATATTAATGGTAAGTCCCAATCTCGCAGCTTCCCTTTTAAAGGGCCTGAAGGCCTCTTCCACTGCTCTACGGTTGATTCCGATGATATCGACGTCATCCGCAAAACCAAGAAGCATGTGAGATTTCGTGATGATAGTTCCATATTTTTCCACGTTTGCCCTTCGTAATGCACCTTCCAAGGCAATGTTGAATAGCAGGTTAGAGAGTGCATCCCCTTGCTTCAGTCCATCCAACGTCACGAAAGAAGCTGAGGTCGCACCCGCTATTCTAACGCGTGATTTGGATCCGTCCAGCGTCGCACGAATCAGCGTAACTAGTTTCGTCGGAAAACTATGTTCTAGCATTATCTGCCACAGCTCATTTCGTTTAACTGAATCGTACGCCGCTTTAAAGTCCACAAACAGATGGTGTGTCTGCAAGTTGTACTCCCGGAACTTGTCTAGCAACTGACGCAGGGTAAACATCTGATCCGTAGTGGAGCGACCCTCACGGAAACCAGCTTGGTACTCGCCGACGAAGGACTCCGCTAACGGTCTCAGTCTGCAGAACAGGATACGGGAAAGCACCTTGTAGGCAGAATTGAGCAATGTAATTCTTCGATAGTTTTTACACTCAATTGGATGTCCCTTTTTGAAAATTGGGCAAATGAGGCCATCCAACCACTCCTCCGGCATTTGTTCTTCCTCCCAGATCCTGACAATGATCCGGTGAATTGCTTCGTACAGCCGCTCGCTCCCCGCTTTTAGAAGTTCAGCCGGGATACCGTCCTTCCCAGCAGCCTTACCGTTTTTTAGCTCACTGATTGCCTTCTTAAACTCCTCCTGTGTTGGTGGCTCCACAGCTTGACCATCGCTTACAATTTCTATCCTGTCCCTGCTGATCTCCGCATTTACCTTTCCATTCAATAGTATCTGAAAGTGCTCCTTCCACGTGCCGTTTTGTCGGTAAGCAGGTTGCCAGCACTATCATTGCACATCACAGGCATGGTCAAATTCCTGCATCTCACCGTTTTATAGAAACTCCGAGTGTCGTTGCTGGCTTATCGCTCCTCTGCGCTGGCGAGCACGTGCTCCTCGTACTCGCGTTTCTTTAGACGATGGATTCTTTTTTCCGCAGCTCTAGTCTCTCTGTATCTTTCTCTGTTTTGACGCGTTGCCGCAGTGAGCATGCGACTCCTGGCCTGGTTCTTTTCATCTGTCACTCTCTGGCATTCGGCATCAAACCAGCTGTTACGCTGTCTTCCACGCGTCGTACCTACCACCTCTCTCGCAGCTGTTTCCACGGCACCATAGATGTTCCTTCACAGCCCATTTATAAGTTCTTCTTCTACCTGCTGTTCTGCGATTCGCTGGTCAAGCTTCCTGGCGTACTCCACTGCTACGCCGTCTGCCGTTAACCGCTGGATGTTGAAACGCAGCGTCCTCTCAGTGCGAGCTTTCGCCGTGTTCGACAGCCTTGCGCGAATCTTACTCACTACGAGATAGTGGTCAGAGTCGATATTTGGTCCACGAAAAGACCGTGCATCGATAACATCTGAAAAGTGTCGACCGTCAATCAAGACATGATCGATCTGAGAGCTAGAGTCTCCATTTGGATGCCTCCAGAATTCCTCCCTCCCGATCTGCGCATTTGCATCTCCGATGATGATTTTCACGTCGTGTTTTGGGCACTCTCCATAGGTCCTCTCAAGCCTATCGTAAAACTCGTCCTTAGCATCATCGGATTTATCATTTGTCGGTGCATATAAGTTGATTAGGCTATAGTTGAAGAATTTGCCCTTAATCCTCAACACGCATTACGGTCATCTACGGGCCTCCACCGGATAACTCGTTGCTTTTGTTTTCCCAACACTACGAAACTGACTCCATGTTCTGCTTTATTACCGCCACTGTAGTAGATGTGGTACTTGAAAGAAGTGCCTCCAATAGGGTCTACTGCACGGAATTCCCTTTCTCCAGAATTTGGCCACCAAACTTCCTGAATAGCAGCGATCTCCACTCCGAGTTGATGCAGCTCTCGAGCAAGCAAGCCAGCCCGTGCCGGTTTATGGAGAGTTCGGACATTCCAGGTACCAAGTTTCCAATCGTTATCCCTTAATCGTTTCCTTGTCCCTTGCCGTGTCCTATACCGATTGTTCCGTCCTGAATTTCTTTGTTCGTTGTTCGTGGTAATTGAGTTTTCGGTATACTACCTCACCGGGGTCGCGCTATCTAAGGGTCTGCTATCTAAGGTATAGCTTGCGGGATACAGCATTTCATATTCAGCAGCCCGTTACGAGACAGACGCTGTGTGAGCCGCCCCTCACCTTGAGATCAGGCGCTCTAATTCGCACCTCCTAGCTTAGCTGCTTCAGTAAGTACATGAAGCATTTCCGGGTAAGGGCATCGACCGTCATCATTTGACTTAGATCTGCGTGGAGGCGCCAGGTGGGAGCTTGAGAGAGCCAGAGCTATGTTTGACGCTCCTTCCAGGTAACTCTCTCCATTTCATACCCCTGTGCCGCGACAGATCCTCCAAAAGTGTCGCGAATACCAAGTCCCTACGCACCACATACTCATAGGTATCAAGGCCACTTACGATACTATCGACCGTGAAAAGATATGGAAAATTATGAACGAAAACGGCTTTCTCGGTGAGCTGACAAGATAGACTATGGTCACGATGGATGGTATACAGTGTTATGTGAAGATGCCTGGCGCAATATCAAGCCCCAATTGAAAAACGCAGGGAACTTCGACAAGGCCATGGTGTTTCCTAGCTCCTGTGCACTATCGCGCTAGAGGGTGTAATAAAACGTGTGGGTTTTAATATGCGGGCACGATCTTTAATAAATCTTACCAATTCATCTTTTTCATTGACGACGTGGACATTGTCGAAGGCGGTTACTGAGCTGTATTTCAAACTGAAGGTTGGATTAGTTGTGAATACGTCTAAATCCAAGTATCTGTTTCTGTTAGCAGGGGGAACCGAGCGCGATCGAGCTCGCATAGGCGATAGTGTGGTATTTGACAGGGATGAGTTCGAATTGGTGGATGAATTTGTGTACCTCGGGTCGTTGATGTCGTCGGATAACAACTGCAACAGAGAAATACGTAGACGTATTCTTGCCGGAAGTCGTGCTTACTACGGATTTCACAAGACCCCTAGGACTGGTAAGCTTCATCCCCTTACCAAATGTACCATGTACAAAACGCTAATAAGACCGCTAATAAGTCCTCTACGGCCACGAAACATGGACTGTGCTGGACGGGCCCTTGAAAGCTCTGGCCGTTTTTGAACGTGGTGTGCTTAGGACCATCTTTGGCGGTGTATGGAGGAGAAGGGTGAAGCATGAGCTAGCGCAGCTTTTCGAAGAAAGTTGCTGAAGCTGGAAGGGTACACGGAAAGAAATCTGATTCCGATACCATAAATAAAGTCATGAAATCATGAAACTTGATTTGCTGTCAAATCATGAATGAACTGCCATATCAGGTAGCGCAAAATCATGAATAATAGCTCGTGATTTTGCGTTGTGTTGCACTGTAAAAAAGTTCGTGATATCATGATTTTTATTCATGGTGTATTTTCATAAAACATAAGCTAGAAACCTGAAATCATGAGTCATTTGGCTTGTTTTGGAGAATAAATTTCTATCCGTGTACAAAGGGCGAGACATGTTGTGAGAATGCTGGACAACAATCCCGTAAAAATCGATGGTTGGACCAATTGATGCAGGACCTGAAAAGTGTGGGACATTCACGAAATTAGAGGCAGACAGCCATGGACCGAGTTTGTTGGGGGAACGTTGTTATGCAGGTCAAACCCTAAAGGACATCGCGCCAGAATAAGTTTGTAAAGTAAGTAAGTAAGCTTGACGTAGCTGCAAGACACAGCATTTCATAAACAAGCTGTAAGAATTAAATGGTGAGAAATGAGAAAATTATACTGAGAAAAAAGAAGTGATTAGCGATAAGTGAGTAGTGAGAAATGAGAATTGAGTAATAACCAATGAACAGTAAAAACAGTACAGTCACTTTACAAGTGAGAAGTGATTAGTTTCTAATGAGCACTTAGAATTATGTAAATATCGAGAAGTGAGAAGTTAATAATGATAAAGGACTAGTGAGAAATTGGTAGCGAGAGGAGAGAAGTGAGTAACGAAAAAACGTTTGACACGTTCTCAGTGCCCGGTTAGTAGCCTAAGGGATACGAATGGGGGGCTCCGTAGCCGCAAGGTTACCGATTCTGCTTTGACAAGCGAGTGGTCGTGGGTTCGAATCTTAGTAGAATCAAGCCATTCGATGTCAAGTGACTTTGGCATGGGTTTATTCTCAGGCCCCTCCATTTATCCTTCCTTCGTGCTGTATTCTATATTTAACCCTCTGAAGCCTCTTGACAGTGCAAATGTCCCTCCTATAGTTAAGTGTACTGGGTCAGAGGTACGAATGAGTCCTCGCCAGGGACGGCTATAATATGGGATAGTGCTGGCAGCGAGGAATAAGTGGGTAAAGTAGATCAAGCATTGAAGGAAGGGTAAACCCCAATACACGCAAGCACGCATACAATTTAAAATAAGCATATCGCTCATTCAATAGCGATTATAGCAAAAAGAAATGCAGTGCAGGTCATACAGCAAACACCCGGGCGATATTACAATAGATCAACTATACTGGTCGCAGTAATGAGTCCACACATGGAAAAAAAAAAAAAAAAAAAAGGGATACGAATAAATCCAGACATATGTGAAATTTTTCTGGGGAGTTGTCTTCTCCGCACTGGTGTACACTTCCGACAGCGGGTCAACGGCTCTGATTGAACTAAGAAAATTTCGTTTTATGTTTTTAACTTGGTTTTTTGCAGATTTTCACCGTTTGATAAAAAATAATTTTGCTTTCACGAAAAAAAATGGTTTCACTTATGCGCAACTTAACAATGTAAGTGAAAGGATTGAAAGGCCCTTTTAAAAGATAATTTGAAATGCTGTCAATCAAATGTACAATGTCAATGAACATTGCTTAGTATTGCAACACTGTTGGACTGTAATTCAAATGCAATGGGAACGCTATAACACAATAAATGGGCTTTGATCTATTTTTTTGTAATTTCGTTAATTAGACTCCACGAGAGAATTTCTGCATTCATTGTGCTATACCTACGATGTACCTAGAAACATTTTGCCGAGCAGAACAAATTATAGTTTTTAGCTACATATCCCAGGATTAGGTTAGTGATAACTTTTTTTGAATTTCTCTCAAAGCCATTGCTCATGCTTGCCAACTATACGGTACTCGTACATCTGACTATAGCGGAGTTATTTTTAACCGACCAGGCTGGAAAAAGAAAACATTATTCTTTTGGGGCATTGCTTTCATGATGAAAAGTGGAATCGAAAATTTGGCCCCGTTTTAACACATCAAAGCGTTGAAAAAAATTCTGTGTAGGTACAGCAATTCTTCTGGGGCTTACTTGGCAGATGTGGAGCTAACTATTTGTGAAGATTCTTGTTCGCTTTCACATTACAATTCACACCGGCCGTCCGTCACAAGCTAGAATTTATCCTTCTAGTCGATCTCACCACAGACCAAAAGTGCTGCCTTATGTACCTCTGTGTAGGCATGTGTAACTTGGACGTATATGTATTTTCATCTTAACCCTTTGGGCAACGTTTTTTTGTGCTGTTGTGCATCACAGTTTGCAGAATTGCACTGAGGGAAACAGGATTTATTTGATAGTATCAATCATAGGCTTTCATACTGATAAGCAAATAGTTTTGCGTGAGTAACGGCTCAGATGATTAGCGAATAATTGAATGTGGTCAAGAGCAAAAAAAACTGACGAACTTTAATCCCACAGTGACAGCTCCTTATCCTAACCTACCAGGGGCCAACGTTTTGTATGGGATGAACGAGTTTCGGAACGCTTCCCTGCTGTCACCGACGACGACGTTTCAGTGCAGTTGGTTCCTCGTTCATTCTTTACTATCACTGCCTGCCGACGCCGTCATCGTCGTCGTCGACGTCGTTAGGTGGAATGTAAAAATACGTCGTCAACGTCGGCATTTTTCTTCTGACTTGCCCCGATCTTATTTGGCTCGAAACAACGACAGACCTCCACCCCGTCCGGTGCATGTGGGGTGTGTATATTTTGAGCGTATTTACTGTAGCTGCTTTTTATGCCTGCTTTTAGGGATACACCTCTCACCGGTTTGTTGACAGAGAAGCTTCTGCCTCACAATTATGCACTTGAATGTTTTTCCTCTTTGTTTCTTTCGTTTTTTTCTGCTATGCATTCGTTCGTTTTGGTTTCATTTCCCAGAAGTGAACGTCGACGGCAGCAGCAGCGTAGCGGGTAGACTTGTAGACCGTGCGGCTGATACATACTTGGATCCGATTTGCCGGAGAGTTTGTGGGTGAGGATTTATGGTGGAAGAAAGGTGTCGTTACGCCGTAATTGTGGGGTGAGGATTTTGTTGTTATTCTGATATTTAGTCTGGAGGCTGCCTCTCACCGAGAAAACATTGTCGTGAAAAAGTTGAATTAAAATCTCTGGAAATATTTGAAGAATTTCTTATTTTAGGCAACAGGAAGCAAACCGGGTAAATTGCAGAAGATTCTTTTAATTAAATTTAATGCGAGTTTGCTGTTTCAAATTTATTTTGTATTCAAAATTAGATATTTTACAAAGTATGTATTATATTCCTGACAAAAAGTATTAAACTTGTACCCTGTTCTCTTCTGACGATTTATCAATCATATATGAAATGAAAACAGGAAATTTGACCGATGTACCGCAAGGCATTGTACTTAGATCAATGATATTCATGAGAAATGGAACCAGCAAAATTAGGTTTTGTCTAATTATGTCACATCAAACAAAGGGAAACCGAAGTAAAGAAAAATATTAAACGGGATAAGAAAAAACAAAAAAATGGGATAGACAAGGGAAAAAGGCCGACAAAAATAGAATAAACTAGAAAGATAAGAAGAAGAAAAAGACTGAAAAAGAGCAAAAATGGAACCGATAGGAACAAAAAACGCAAAGAAAGGAGATGAAAAGATTTTTAAGAAGACGAAAACGGGAAACGAAAAAAGGAAAAAGGGAAGAAAAAAAAAACAGCATACGAAAAAGAAAACTATAAAAAAAAAAATAAAATGAGTGAAAAAAGGAGAAAAAACAGGGCTGGAAACAAGAAAGAAAATGGAACAATAAAATATAAGACACAAGAGAGAAAACCGAGCGAAAAAACGGAAAGAGAAAGAAAAATTGAGAACAAAACCAAGAAAATAGCACAGAAAAGAAGAGCAGAAAATGAGTGAAAAAACGAGACAGAAAATAATAAAACAAAGGAACAGAAAAGAGGTAAAACGTGTGATTCCATTTTCAAGTAAAACTTGGTATCTAATTTCGCGTTCATGTCCAAATTCAAGTCTAATTTAATGTCCAACGTCTGGTTTAATTTCAACTTCAATTTTATGTCCGATTGTAAACCCAATTTCAAGTATAATTTAAATCCAATTTTAAGTTCAATTTTAAGTCAAATTTGAACTCCGATTTCAAGTTTAATTTCTAGTACAATTTATATATGAATTTTGAAACTAATTTCAAATGTTTCAAAATCTAATCTCAAGTCCAGTTTCAATCCAATTTGCGTCCAATTTTCAATTCCCATTTTCACTGACGGCCCCGGCTAGGGCACTTTCTCTGTAAAAGCAAGTAATTAATGTAACCCAGAAGTTTTTAATTTAGTCGGTCGCAAATGTGATAAGTATTGATTGCGTAAATAGAGTAATTCTCGTTGAAACGGGGCGACTATTGACACGAGGTTTTCAATTATTTGAACTTTAGTACTTAATTGGTTGAAAATGGTTAAAAAATGAGAATTACACTTTTAATACTACGAAATAGTGGACCCCTCGTTCGCCAAGGGGTTTAACGATTTCAAAAAAAGTTGAATTTTCAGCAAACCTGGAGATCTATATCATGTAATATTTCATAAATTTGCAACGAAACAACTAACAAAACGCCCGGTTCTGTAAAGAAGAAGAGCAGGGCTCAAATGTAGCAAACATTTTTTTGGTGGCCATCTTAGATTTGATCGCCATATTGGATTTTATTAATTAATCGTTGTTTTCGCCGTAAGCCCCCCAACCAATTTTCGTTGTTGTATTCAGTTAATGCCAATTCACACCTAATTTTATGTATGTTTCTTGAAGCATTTTTTCTCAGCTTTCCAATGGGGGTCTTAAAACGAAACGAAGCCCCATGGTTGAGAGGCTCTGGAGATAATGGCAATTTATTGATAAAATCTAATAAGGCGACTAAATCCAAGATGGCCGCCAAAAAAATGTTTACTCCACTTGAAGGCCCTGTTATTTTTTACAGAACCGAGCAATTTGTTAGGTTTTCATTGCAAATTGATGAAATATCACGTGATATAGATCTCCAGGTTTGCTGAAAATTCAACTTTTTTTTGAAACCAGTAGACTCCTTGGCGAACGAGGGGTTCACTATATCGTAGTATTAAAGTGTAATTCTCATTTTTTAACCATTTTCAACCAAATTCAAATATTTGAAAACCTCGTGTCAGCCACGGCCCGTTTCAACGAGAATTGCTCAACAGTAAAAATGAGACAGAAGGAGTATAAACGAAAATCAGCGCGAAGGAAAACATGACAAAAACTAAACTAATGGGTCAGAAAAAGAAAACAAATGTGAGAGAAAAATAAAAATTGGCATCAAAAATAAGAAGGAAAAAACGCAACAGAATGGGAGAGAAAAAGGAACATGAAACGAGAAAAAAGAGGAAAAGAAAAAAACGGAAAAGGGAAAACGATATAAAAAACAAGGATACTGAACCGAAAAAATAGTACAAAGCAAAGCAAAGCCTAGGTGCTACATTCCGTTATCGAAACTTGACTTTTTGTTTTTATACGACAGACTTCGCAGCCAGCTGCGGCGGCTGCTACGATCCTATTGATTCCAACAGCCTCTCCCAGCCGAGATTCGAACTTACGATGACTGGCTTATTAGGTCAGCATCATACCTCGAAAGGGAAAAAAGCGAATACGGAACAGAAAACAAGAGAAACTTTATAGGAAAAGAAAAACAACGTAAGCTGAAAAAATATAGAGGACTCAAAAAACACAGTAAAAAGAGATCAAGCGGAATACAAAAAGAGAAATATTGGATAAAACCCAGAAAATGGGACAGCAAAATTAGAAAAAAAAACAAGAAAAACATACTTAAGAAAGAGGTGAAGTGGAAGAGAAAAAAAAGAAACGGGTGACAAAAAGGAAAACCGGAAAGGAAAAAGAAAAATGGGAGCCAAAAACAGAATAATGAGAAAAAATGAAAAACGGAACAGATAAAGACGAAAAACGAGAAGGAAAGGAGATAAAAAGAGTTAGAAATATACGAAAACTGGAAATGGAATAAAGGGAAAAGACTGAAAACGAGAAAGAAATAACAAAAAAAAAACAGAAGAAAAGCAGGAGGAAAAACAGGGCTGAATGGAACAGAAAACGAAGAAAAACGCAACAAAGAAACAGCAAGTACGAGACAGAAAAAAAGCAAAATGAGACTTTTTCTGTCGGAACGGATGTTAACTGAGTGCGAAAACCAAGAAAACGGTAAAGCAAAAGAGAAAAAAGGAAAACTAAAATGGAGAAAACGTGGAACAGAAAAGGCGACATCCATTGAGTACGTCACGCAAATTTTGACCAAAATCAACCCCCCCTCGTCCCATTGTCACATTTGGTTACACATTCATGACCCCCCCCCCCTGTGAAAGTACGTCACGTCACGGCATCCCCCCCCCCCTTCACAACAAAAAAATTAAATATACATTCCAGCCTTTTAATTTCAAGCTATCAATTTAATTCACTTCAATCAATTCATCAAATAACAAAAATGAATTTCAGCAAATAAAAGAAGGAAAATGTTCGAGCTTATAAGTCATCGATTCACGGATATTGAACATGATCTCCAATTGCTGCGATCGAAAACGCTTCCGAAGTCGCTGATGTGTCGTCGATTAATGTTTCGCGCATATCCACGTCCTTTACATCCATCCACTCAAATTCGTCTGATCTATAGAACTATAGTTGAAAGAATCAGGACTTCCCGCTGACATCTTGCAGCAACACGCCTTGGAAGAACTTTTCTGACGGATTTTGTCATTTTGTGTATTTTTTTGCAATCATTCAACAATACTTTAGATGCGAAATTTAATCCGCAAGTGGCACAAACTCTATCCTTTCGGAAGCTTTTGAGAGAGGGGCAGTATATGTTGTACAGAAGAACCATAAAACCAGCCGTGGAACTTCGGTATGAGTTTAGGTTCATCGATTGAGTTCAGCAAGAATATCAAGAGGAAACATTGCCATTGGTCTCTGGTAGCACACCGTAGCCCCCCCCCCCCGTAGACAGGAGTTTATGCGACTGCAATTTGCGGTTGCAAAAATCTTTTAGGCAGGACGGTACACAAAGAGTTCTTCAGTGGTGTACAGCATATTCTGTTAAGCTTTATGGAGAGTTCATACTACAAAAATAAATAAGTTCTGTTTGCAAAAATATGTTAAAAAAATCCATCAGTACGTTAATTTTATAGATAGTTCAATAGTTTTATCTCAAAATGAAGTAGCCTTTTTATAAATCCCCGAATAAATTTTACATTTGAATTTTTTTTCTTGTGACGTCACATAACTTTATACTCCCCCTACGTCACAAATCGTCACGTTTAGGTCAACCCACCTCTCCCCCCTATAAGCATGACGTACTTTATGGATGGCCCCAAAGAGGTAAAACGTGTGAGAGTCTCAATGAATATTTCTAGCTCAAAATAGTGCAAATTCAAGTTTAGTTTGATATCCAAAGCACAATTTCAAGTTGAATTAAAGGTGAGATTTAAGCTTAATATCATGTCTGATTTAACTTAAATTTAGGTTCAATTGTGAGTCAAAATTAATGGTTTCAAGTTCAGTTTCAAGTGCAATTCGAACTCCAATTTCAATTCCAATTTTACGTTTGATTTTGATTAGGATTTCAAATCAATTTTTAAGTGAAACACCAACTTTAATTTTAAAACCTATTCCAAGTGTAATTCAAGTCCAATCTATACCTATAAAAATGGATTACAGTCTGTCTGTCTGCCTGTCTGTCATGATCTTCCTTATAGAAACGAAAACTACTGAGCCAATCGGCGTGAAAATTTGCATGTAAAGGTTTTTGGGGTCAGGGAAGGTTCTTATGATGGTTAGAGACCCCTACCCCCACTAAGAGGAGAGTGAGGGGGGGGGGGGGGCTCCCATACAATTGAAACACCAATTTCTGCATAACTCAAGAACTAATCAAGCAAATGGAACAAAATTTGGCATGTGGGTGTTTTTGCAGACAAGAATTTTTTCTATGGTGAATTGATACCCCTTCCCTTTTTAGGAGGGGAATTATGACCGCTATTCCCATTAAAATGGGGGGCTTCCATACAAATGAAATACAAATTTCCTCATAATTCAAGAACTAATCAATAAATTGGAACCAAATTTAGCATGTGGGTGTTTTTGCAGGCAAATTTTTTTTCAATGGTGAATTGAGACCCCTTCCCTCTTTAGGAGGTGAGTTATGACCTCTCCTCCCTTCAATAGAAATCAGATACAAATGAAATACAAATATCCTCATAACTAGAGAACTAATCAAGCAAATGGAACCAAATTTCTCATGTGGGGGGTTTTGGAGTCAAGAATTTTTTAATGATGGTTTGAGACCCCTCACCACTGTGGTAGGGAGATAAGAACTCTCATACAAATTAAACAGAAATTTTTGCGTAACTAAAAAACTAATCGAACTCGAGAAATTTTAGACTGTTTCATAAAACATTGGTCAATAACCAGACCACCAGAAACTATCAATAGTAACATTAGATGATTCAGGGCGAGACGGACACAGGCCGCGAGTGTTGCAGGCCACCTATCGTTGGAAGCACCGGTTACTGCGTGTGGGAGGGGGCAGCCCCCCGTTGAGATCACCTCTATCTAGGGTTATTTATTTTCCTAGATCTACTGACCTCTATTACTTTTTACCTCTATACCTCTACTACTCTATTACTTTCTACGAAAAGAAGGTAAGGTTTTTCGCGAAATGGTATTCTGTGAAACTATATATTCCGCGTTATGGTCAATCGAGAATTGGTGTTCCGCAAAATGGTATTCGGCGAAATGGTTTGTAATGATGGCGAATAATTAAATGCTATCCACTTTATTTTATCAGGCTAAGCAATTGGTTTAGTTGTTTTCTATTTTACTGTGAGGAAAATTTGTATATTAAAACACCCATGAACTCCTCAGAAACTTGCAAAACTCGAGATTGTGATAAAGGTCATCCGAGATTCAGGATTTATGTACAACACAGTTTAATTTGTGGCAATACGAAGTTTGTCGGGTCAGCTAGTTTCAAATAAAATGAAAAATTATAAAAATTTCAAATTCTGTTTTAACTCCAAATTCAAGTCTAATTTCAGTCCTAAGTTTAATTTTAAATTCAGTAGGAAACGAAAATCCGCAATTTTCAACCTAATCGGCTAATGTTTTTGTAATAACTAATAAGTAATAATATATTCGCCATTCTACGATACGTTGGGTACCCCACCTTTTGATTATGTCTGAGCACAGCGTAGTGCCCATTTTATTCCAATTTCGATTATTATTTCGAATTCAATTTCATGTCCAAGATTAACTTTAATTTCAAATCCAATTCCAAGTCTAATTTAATTCCAATTTCGAATAAAATTTCAAGTTTAGTTGCAAATAGGAACTTTAAATTCTCTTTTAAATCCGATCTCATATCTATTATCAAGTAAAACTTCTAGTTCAAATTTCTGCAAATTTAGGTCAAATTTGCAGTTTAATTTGAAATAAAGCTTCAAAATCAATTTAGTCCGAATCCAAGTTTAATTTAACCCCAAGGCCAAGTCCGACTTTTAGTTTAATTTCAACTTTGGTTTTAAAACCCGAAATTATGTGCCCCACCTTTTGTTTATATCTTGGCACTCTAGTGTAAAAGAATGTGCTGCTTCTGATTCACAGTTCTGATCGACAATGCATTTTGCTTAGAAAAATCAAACATTTGCAAAAATCGTTAGCGTTTATTTTTTAATTCCCGTCGTAGTAAGTAAAGCCATTCTAATTTTCATCATTTGTTGGATGGATTTAATAAATACTCCAAAAGCTCTTGTGCTGATTTGACTAAAACACACTTACCTTCCGATCCGTGAACTTTGAAATCACTGAAAAGCGATTATTAAAGCATATTATTGAAATAACGCAACTGACTTTATTTCTTAAATTCGTCGTACCGTTTTAATATCCGTCCATCAAAATTTTTTATCCTCCGAAATAAAAATCACAACAATGTTTACCAAACAAACGCGCATGTTTCTGTGCAGGACGGCATGACAAATGCTATCCTCCAAAATTCTGCAGGTCAGGCAAGGTTTTCTGGCTGTAGAATAACGACAATGCCTTGCGTGAGTTATGTTCATTTATGAATGACGAAAAATAAATGATAAGTCGACATTTTCTTCTTCGTCGCACGAAAAAACGTAGGAAATTTGGCATTTGGTCTTTAATGATAAAAAGCATTTAAATAGATCTCAGCTCACTTTGATTGATCGCGTATGATAGACAACAAACTAAAATTTCAGGGAATAACTAGTTTTGCATTGTGTGTCATTCAAATACTGATATATTTAATAATTTGCGTTGGATAGGACGGGAATAGGCAATTAAGACGAAGCAGCAATATACCCTATCTGTGAACTGATGCAACGAAGTGCGTGTATGTTGAAGTGTGTCCAAGAAATCGCAAGAACGAGCTAGAATCAAATCGCCCAACGGAACGAGCTGCCTTGCCGTTCCTAGTTTTGTACCGTTTCTACTCTCATTATTCGAGTGTTTTCTAGTGGCATCCCACCTGGCCCATTGCTCGCACCCCCGCTGCGCTGTGCTCGAGAGAACCGAGCCACAATTGACGGGCGGCTTCGCGCCGTATACGATGCAATTTCAACCCTTCGCGGTACTGTCCCCATTTCTTCCGCCAACCATCGAGTGTACCCGTCTACTGACATTCCTCGGCCTGTGTGGAAGGATTTTTTTCCCGACTGGCTCTGTTTCATCCTTTCGTGATTTACCCGGCCATCCTTCGCCTCATACCGCCGCCGCGCCGACCAGTTACCACCGTTAGCTGCTCGCACACTTGAGCGCTAGTAAAGCTTGAAGTAGGTACCCATCCTTGCATGAATAATATGATGGATAAAAAAATATGAATGTTTCATGACAGATTTTTTCATCCCTCCCGGTTAGCAGTCCCGCTGCTCTAGTACCCCAGACCGATCCGGTGGCGTCCCTGTAATGGTCGTACTTAATTACAACGAAGCCAACGAAGCCACCTTTCCTGCAATTAGCGTGCGACACCGATGCCAAGAGGTGTGTGGTGAAGAACGTGATGGGGTGGCAACGGATTTGGCCGACGTTTGGTTTCGTACGGATACGGGTTATATACGCAACTTATATCTGCAGCAACAACGAGCTGGTTGTGGTTTAGTGAATGGGCTGGACCCGGCCGAGAATGTGTTGCCTTGGCCTAGGTAGGAATGCCTCGGGCCTTAAGGTACGTCTCTGCGGTTGCGACTGTGTACGTGCCACTAAGCTACGGTGAATACTAATCAATATTTTTCCGATTAACGAAGCTGCTGCTGGGCCCGGCCATGTTGAGATTGTACAGCAGACTCGGAGTATTATGCGTTATAGAAAGAATAACTTAGAAAATGTTGTAAATCAGTACTGCGACAAAGTTTACTTTGTGAATTGAGCCGGACAGAATAATTTAAAAATGCGTATTTTGCGAATGGAAGTTTTAATTTTGCTACTCCAGTAGGTACCACCAAGCCACGCTCTTAAAGCTTCCAAGTCCAATCATATCGATGGTGTTGCGCATACGAAATTATGTTTTCTAATATTTTTATCTGTGACCACAATCATTTATCTTTGGACTCGACCGAAGTTATAAGAAAGAATTCACAGTGAGAGCTGAAATCCTTGTTGAAATTAGACTATCAAAAATTAAGGTTGTACACAAAAAAACTGACACGACATATTTTATTAGTCAATATTTTCAAAAATCCACTGAATTATTTTCCAAATGCTTAAGTAGAATCACAGTAGCCGTTGCTGCCGAAATTTATTCATTTGTTTTCAGTATCATCGTGTTACTGGATCAAGCACGTTGCGAATCGACCCTGCACGGTCGCAGTAAAAATCCCGGGCTATTCGCTCGTGAGTTTGCTGCCCTTAGAGACAACTAGGAGAGCATCTGGTAATCTACAGGAAACTCGAAAGTGGCAGAAACGCAAGCAGCACTGAAACTCTTTCAAATGGTTGAAGGCAAGGGCTGGTTTTTCAAAAATACTGAAAATCGGCCAAAAATTGCTGAGTTATTATCGTTCAAAACCTGACCACTATTCGTGTTTGGATTGTTGGAATGACACCCTACCTACCAAGCCAAACCGTGCCGTAAGACGTAGTAGTCCTACGTCAAAATATGTATTTGGTCTGGCTAGTGCCTGCTGCTGCTGTTGCGCCGGAGTAGATGGAGGTGGTTTGAACCAGGGCCGGCCTCCGCGGGAAAGCTCCCCATAGGAGCGGATGTGAGCCTCATTATCCTACCCATACCTGACGCTACTCGTTGGCAGATTGATCTAGCACACCATGAGCGCCTCGAGCTCCGCCATGAGGAGCTCCACGAATTTTGGGTGTTTGAGCACGCGGGGCAACTGCCACTGCATGTGGCATAGTTGTTTATGACCGCACCGGGCACAAAACTGCGAAAAAAATAATAGGCATGAATTTAATAAATAAAAAATACACGCAAATTTTTTTGCCTTTTGACGTAGAATTACGTCTAACGGCAAGGTTTGGGATAGGGTGTTATTCCAAAAAATCAAAAACTGCGAGCGTCATGAAAAAATGGTAGGTTTTGAGCGCTAATAGCTTAGCGGCTTCCCGATCGATCCTCAATATTTTTGCTCCAATCGATCGGAAAATCTACTCATTAACTCCTAGAAACCTAGTAGTTTTAAAGTACGCATTATTGAAAAATTGAAAATAATAAAGCGTTGTTTAACTAGAATTCGTCGCTTCGTGATTGGTTCAAAAAAAAAATGGTCCGTTTGACTACCCCGTAGGGCGGATCTTAATGTAGCACACGAACTTAAACGTAGAAAATGCCTGCCAAACGTAGAACGTAAAATATACCGTCCGTTGGATGGTAAAAAAATAATAATATTGACCGCATTTTATGGTTAAGACTAAAAAGCAAACACGAGGTTTAGTCTATTCCGTAGAAACGGAGCCTTCTCTCGAAAAACCCGCGCTGAGAATCGCAACTAACACGCTGACAGACGAACAGCGTACCTTGTAAGTCGCAAGAGCCTGCATAGTGTCGTCGTCTCACCAGAAAACACAAAGTTAGAATAAACTTCTCGGTCGGTGGTTCTACAGTAGATGGAGGAAGAGGCACGATCTGTGTCTAAAACTAGCCCAACCCATGTCGCTACGTTAATAAGGGGGGTTGTGCAGTCTCCTTTTGTCCAGCGCCTTTATGGTTCAAAGCTGCCACATGCCCTGACGGATGTTGTGGGTTCGAATCTGGTTAAAATCTCAGATTATAGCTTGGTTCGACCCATGCACCATCCAGTATTGGACAAAAGGTAGCAGTCACACACATCCCAAGCACGAACGTCATTCTCATACATTTTTCTTAAAGCCGTTGGAGCCAGGCTTACTAGCTCGATTTTACGTCGAATTTGACAGTAGCTGTAAGAATTACGCAATCATACGGTTTTATGCTTCAGAAAATTTGTTACCTGTGGGATGTAGGTAATGAAACATGTTCGTTTTTTTTTGTTATCGGCAACATAAGAAAGAAAAATTCTGACTTTTGATAGTCTTATTTTTCACGATAAACGAAAGAGGGGCAACAACACGCTGCAATCGTCATATTGCGCAGCATTAAGTACACGCGTTGTCTCGTATAAATTTTGTTTCAAAATTTGTTGTCTACCTCTATTACCACCACTATCAAAGGTGGCTTTAGCTGACGGCTGTCGTCACAGGGATCTGGAGTCACAACGACAACTTGTTAAGCGTAGCTACCAATAACCCCCTCCCTCTCACCTTTCCACTCTTTCCCCTCCATTTCAAAAAAAACTTTTCATTACTTTCCCGTACCGTCCCTTCATCAATTGTAGAACCACCGTTTCAAAAAAAAATTTTATTTTCAGATTTTCCCTTAAAAATTTAGTACTTATATTTTTAATTTACCTTTTTTTATTTTCAGGTTTTCCTATAAAGATTTAATACTTATATTCTAGAAAAAAATTAACTGCTTTTTTCAATTTTTAGCTGCTTTTCATGGCAAAAACAAAATACTTTCAGCCCTTGTTTCCCTCTTATGTAAATAAAAATGAATGCTTTTCGTTGTTTTTCTTTCTCGTCTCAGGTGTTTTTTTTATTTTACAAGACATCAATGCTTGTTTTTTCCTAATTCTTTTTGGGTATTCTTAAACTAAGCTTAAAAAGAGCACCGGAATAAAAACTACTAGGAATTATATTTTCAAAAGAGTAAACTTAAACATTTTAATGAGGGACAGTAGTTTACCCGGTGAGTAATTTTATTCTTTCTAACCTGTTTTAGTACTAACTTATTAACCTAGATGTAAGTAGCTTTGTGAAAACTATTGTTAAAGTTAGGCAAAAAAACATGTAATAAAAAAAATATTCTAAAATAGATGTAAGCTTTTCGCTAATCTAAAAATTTTTACGCTAACATAAATTTTAATTGAATTCATCACAACGTAGGGTATATCTCTGCGTTGTAGTCATTATATTCACCTGCTAAGTGTCACTCAACATGACACTATAGCATAGTTTTCATCTCTCTTCGACCACCTTAAATAGTGAACTCCAGGTGTGTTTTATTTTACTTCTGGTCACTCTTATATGAGATAAGAGTTTCTTCATAGCTTTAAAAGGGGAAAACAACAGTTCTGTTGTT
This sequence comes from Sabethes cyaneus, assembly GCF_943734655.1. NCBI lineage: Eukaryota > Metazoa > Arthropoda > Insecta > Diptera > Culicidae > Sabethes > Sabethes cyaneus. The sequence continues at coordinate 156,385,974 of NC_071354.1, read as the reverse complement.
GCTTCTTTCTTGAAATTTTACTGTTTAAATTTTAATTTAATGATTAAAGATAATATTTTATAAAAATGTGTTTGTATTTATCACATAATTACACATCATTGTTTTAACGTGTTTTTAGACAAAAAAGTGACAGAATCTCCACTTCCCAATAGATCGCAGATTCTTTGCGATGATTGAACTTAGACCAATTTGAAATCTGTACTTGAGCAGTAAGCCAGACCAAATGACAAAGTCTCCTCGTCTCAAGAAGATTTCTTACCACTGCGATTAATGCTAGACTAATTTGACTTCTTTGCTTGGGAAGATCGCCAGAAACCGGAAAAGTCTTCTTATCCCAACGAAATTTCTTGCGACCGCGATTAAACCTAGTCCAATTTGATGTCTGTGTTAGGGAAGTGCGCAAGAAACAACTACAAGGTATATAGCCCTAAAGGTTGTACGAATGGGTGACGTAGGACTATATCAGATCATTAGATCAAAGACTATTGTAAACTGCATTTCTGGCATATGTATGTTTATAAGAATCTGTGAATGACATTGTTTAAGTGAATGTGTAAAAGAGAAGAGCGAAATATTCAGATTCAATTCTTCATTAAATGCAGTGGTGGCTTTCACAATACGTGACCGGGGGTTCATAAGTATAACGCTTGCAACCATTGAGACATAAAAGATTTCTTTTAAAAATCACTTGTGTGCACCATAATGGTTGAAATAGTAATGAATGACCTCCAGATTATTGTATTAAATATGATTATGCGTAGCCTGATATGTTTCAATAATCTTACTTTTACTCGCTTGTGACCTTTAAAAGGGCCAAGGGTTACAAATAACATTAAAGCCAAAGCACGTTCATCGCATATATGACGCGCCATTCGAATGTCCTTCTCTTTTGACATGAATGGCAACAGGCACATAAGTTAACGGCGTCGATTCATTGTCTTTTGCTCCGAGAAGATTTTACTAGTTTACTTTCACAGCTTACCGCTTGTTACATAGCAGAAAATATGGCACGTACGCAAAAATTTCTGTTTTATTTGTATGAGAGTTCTTATCCTCCTACCACATGGGTGAGGGGTCTCAAACCATCTTAAAATAAATTCATGCCTCCATAAACCCCCACATGCCAAATTTGGATCCATTTGCTTGATTAGTTCTCGAGTTATGAGGAAATTTGTATTTCATTTGTATGCGATCCCCCCTTCTTAAAGAAGGCAAAGGTCCTAATTCACCATAGAAAAAATTCTTACCTCCAAAAACCTCCACATGCCAAGTTTGGTTCCTTTTGATTGATTAGTTCTCGAGTTATGAGGAAATTTGTTTATTATTTGTATGGGAGCCCCCCCCTCCTAAAGTGGGGAAGGATCTCAATTCACCATAGAAAAAATTCTTGCCTTCTGAGACCCTCACATGCCATATTTGTTTCTATTTGCTTGATTAGTGCTCGATTTATGAAGAAATTTGTATTTCATTTATATGGGAGCCCCCCTTTTAGAAGTCTAAGTACGCCATCGAAAACAATCCTACCTTCCAAAACTCTCACTTGCCAAATTAGGTTCCATTTGCATGATTAGTTCTCGAGTTTTGAGGAAATTTGTGTTTCATTTGTATAGGAGCCCCCCCCCCCCTCTTACTCCGTCCATAAAATTGCCCTCTCGCTCCTCCATAAAATTGCTGGTCATTTTATCTTTTCAACGACAAATAAATTGTTCAGTTTCGTTCAGTAGTTTAGTAGTTATTAGCATTTGAAATCTTTCATTCCAACGTTACACTTCCATTTTCGTTTTCACAAAGTGCTACCCAGTCCCAGATAGTAAACAAAGACGTAGTCCTACGTCAAAATGATTAAAGTCCCTTGCCCCAACAGATCGCAAATTCTTTACGACGAGACGATCAGACCTAGGCGAATTAGATATCTGTGCTGGAGAAGTGCGCTACTGTATGGATGCGTATGATTGCAGTTTTATTGGAACCGCAATTATTGTTGGTAGTTAGATATTTTGTTTTAACGTAGGACTACGTCTTACGGCAAGGTTTGGCAGGGTAGGGTGCCATTCCAAAAAATCAGAGGGGTTGTGTACAAGACATATATAAGTGACGCAGGACTACGTAAGTCTCTTTGTAGTGATAGTAGCATGTATCCATGCTTGTAATCATTCGATTCTTCATGTGTACATGTTGTTCGCGTTGATGGCATTAAACGATCTCTTGCACACTCATAAAAATGCCCGTATGTACGTGTGGGTGAAAATCTGCCAAAATGTTTCGATCTCTTGCGCTCTTTAAGAAATTCCTATTCCGCTTCACCCCTATAGTATACTTTTGGAGGTGGCAGCAGCTTACGTTCGTCAACGCGAATATGCAACATATCTACATGCTACATGCGTTCAATCCTCAAAAGATTTCAGAGTTATTTCTATGTGCATTTGGAAACAATTTAACAAAATCAAGAACTCAAACTATTGCTTTCCTGCTACCTTACAGAAATTAAAGATTGTTTTTATTATCCATGGTTCCTCACGTTGAGGGGTTTTTACCAATTCAATCCTATTTTATCAACAGCACATCTTTTCACTACACTTCGAATGAAACGGCAAGCATGCGTATGAAACAGAGTCATATTATAACCGAATACTATAGCTGTAGCACATTTTTTCAACACAGATATCAAATTCGCCTAGGATTAATCGCCTCGCAGTAAGGAATTTGCGATCTGTTGGGACAACGAACTTATGTCATTTTTTCTGGCACACTTTCCTAATACAGACATCAAATTGGAGTAGGTTTAATCGCGTTCGTAATAGTTGGGGGGACGAGGGGACTTTGTCACTCTTTCAGGCGTACTTCCGAGGTAAGGACATCAGAATGGTCTAGGTTTAATCGCGGTGTTAAGAAATCTTGTTGAAATGAGGGAACTTTGTCACTTGTTTTGGCTTACTTCCCTAGCACAGATATCAAATTGGTATAGGTTTAGATCATCGTAAAGAATCTTCCAACCAATCACTATGCGAGAATTCTGGTAAAACATAGGTTTATTATTTTCAATTTTTCAATAGTTCAACATCAAGAATCCATACTTTTCTTCATTTGGGCCAATTCTTTTAAGATTTTCCAAAGAATATTGAAAATCGTTAGAGAAAGCACTAAGCTATTAGCGTTCAAAACCTAATCACTTTTCGAGAGATTTTCTGGAATGACACCCCATACCAGCTACCTTCCTGAAAGACGTAGTCCTACGTCAAAATCTTTCTCGGAAAGTGGTCAGGTTTTGAACGCTAATAGCTTAGTGGTTTCCCTAACGATTTTCAATATTCTTGGAAAGATTTTGACGTAGGACTACGTCTTTCAGGAAGGTAGCTGGTATAGGTCCGTCTGGAGACGGCCTTCGATTTTGGAGCTCCAGAGCCACATACGATATTTGTCTTGAATTGCCAATATGAGAAATTTGTTCAGAACAGATTTCCTGACATATCACAACATTCTGACTATGCGTTCAAAAGTTATCATCTTTCAAAAGCAAGAATTCCGAAACATTCGGGAAAAAATTATGGTGCGAATATTCCCATTTTTACGTTTGAAGAAAAAGAACATCTAGAACAGAATGTTCGATCTCAAATTTTTCCTATGAGTAATTTACATGTTTTTTTTCAATTTTGTGATATATTTGAACTGAAAAAATATTTGGGTAGAGCGTTAGGCATGAAAAACTAAAAAAAAAATTGGACTATTTCATACCTAGCGGTCCTCCAGATAAATATTTTCCCGTGAAAATCAACACTCGAGCTTCTTTTGAGTGTACTTTCATGACAAAGTAATCATTTGCTCGATCGCATCGTTTTTACGATGTTGCCCGTTAGAGGGTTAAGTAAGTTGTCAAGCAGTCAATTTTACAGCCAGCTTCACACTAACATTCCTTTCTCTCTCTCTCAGAATTACTAGTATTTTATTATGACAGGCGTCTTTAAACTGTATCGTCATAGTATTTTTGAATTTCTGGTCAATCAATGAGTTCAACCACGGATTGTAGCCAAGCTAAGCAAAGCAAAAGCAGCTAATTTTGTATATTTGAAGAATAGAACGTAATTTTATGCTATTTTTTTAGCACAAAACTCGTAATAATATTAGTTTTTCTGTCAACAATGCCAACTGTCGATAGCTTTTATTAGCGGATAAAATATAAATCGTATGCTCGGATGTCTGAAATGGATGTGGAATCTAATACGTACCTACAGTAGAGATTCCTATAATGCGGGATTCATTGTCCACTGAATGTTATAGTTGATAGACATAGTACGGGAAATAGAAATTGTTATTCCAACTAGTATATAACCGCAAGCAACATACGTTTTTGAACCGATTCCTCTAAATTGAAGTTAATACTCGAGTAAGTTCAAATACCACAATAACGACTAGCGAGTTTGTGTATGTCCCTACAAATCGTATTTCATAGATCCGTACTGTATGCCAAATTTCATTACGATATGCGTTGTTAATTTTCGAGCAAGCGACGTGCAATTATTTTAATTCACAGCAAGCCCTGAATGTGTCCGAACGTTGTGAAGTTTCGCAATGTTGGCTACTTTTAATTGAAATCTGGCTTCAATTAGTCCATGGTAACTAAAAGTTGACTAAAAACTGACCTAACCGGTTGCATTCATAAAATCAGTGATTTACGACCACTTGTAACCTAATTAACGGAACGCTGCTGTGAGTGCCGGTGTAGAGTGCCACTACATTCAATTTTTGAGTTAATTACTGTTTAAACCAGTTCCAATTACGGCCTATCATGCGTCAATCATGCTGAATTAATTTTCGCGAACACAAATAATCAATAATAGAGTGCGTCACTGCGTAAATTGCTTCCCTTCCGCAGCTTTCCCGCCATCGGAAGTGATGGTCATTGTTCATAATCCAAATATGAATGCAATTGCAATTTCGATCAATTCACAATCGCTGTTCCATATATACATATTGCAATTCGAAGAGCAGTAGTTCCGGAAGCAAATATCTCCAGAAAATCGATAAAAGTTGGGAACTGCTTGTTTTTTACAAACAAGGCATGAAACGTAACGAAAACGCCCACCAACGAGCGAAAATTTTACTTGATTCATATGCAGCCGGTGGAACGAACACGCCGTGCAAATCCTGCCTACCTGTGCGCGACGGCGATGTCAGGATCAGGACGCAGGCATGGTAGGTGGGTACCACTTTTATTTTTACACCGCTCATCATCGGTTGCCGAGTACAGGCCTGGCTCAAAGGATGCAAAAAAGCATACGCTTTTGGACCGAATCCGAATATTCTCGTTCGGTAGACGCCGCAGTGCGGAGTCGGTGTTGGATGGAAGTTTGTGTAGTAACGTTGTTAATTTGTAGAAATGGGCAAAAATTACTTCGGTTTTAATTATTGCAAATTGGCACAGCCTGTAATTCGGGAACGGCAGCTGTAGCCATTCATGCAAATTTTATGCCGAGGTCTCGCCCGCCGTTTGGAAAGTTTCTATTTGATTCGAGTGCAACGGACTGTTTGCGTGTAGCGAAGTTTTCAATGGAAAAATTTCTGCTCGATTTTGAAGTATAACCGGAAAACAAAACTAGACGTTGGTGGTCGTCCTTTCGTGGCTTGCAACGAGAGGGTGGGCACAACGTTGGTGAACTCCGGAATATGATGGAAAAATTGACGTATCAAGCGGTACGGAATTTTAGTTTTTCACAATAGAGCTTTACGACGTTAACGTGATTCGAAGCACTCGCATTAAACTGTTAATTTGATTTTCAAATAGAGGCAATAAACTTTTGTGCAGCCAACAACGGTGTAACAATACTCAATATTATCAAAAATAAATTAAATTCACTTAAAAGTTGGCACCATAACAATATACTTGTTTTCAATTTACAATTGATATATGGTTCCGCAAGGTAGTAATCTGGAACGAACACATTTTTCAAATATGTTTGTTTTATGATTGTACTAAACTAGAAGTAGTTTAGTGATAATTATTTACATTTTTTATATTTTGCTTTAATTTAGACTTAGTTCTATACTACTACACTTTATTATAACTTTACCAACAGGCAACAGGCATTGAGACAAATTTAGAACGTAACACTTGCTGAGACAGATGAAAGTCAAACGCTGTTAAAACTAGCTTGAATGCCCGTTGCAGACCAGTGCTGGCGCTATTAGCACTGTAGTTGGTGCGACGAAAAGGCAGGTTAAGCATCGCAGCACTCTTAATGGTGCGTTTAGATTGAGATGGCGAAGAATATCGGGGCAATCGATGTTGGAAGTCAGAATATCGGAAACTACCATGGCGCGCGCTGTTTCTCGGCGTAATTCGAGGGTGTCTTTTCGAATGAGCTGACAGCGATCCTCGTAGCGTGTATTCCTCATGGACTGTCTCCAAGGCAACATTCGAAGCGCGTAGCGTACCAATCGGCGCTGGATGCTTTCGATGCGTTGAATGGCATTGTTGTAGTGAGGAATCCATACAGCAGAGCAGTATTCTAATGAAGACCGAACAAGCGACCCGTAAAGCGTTACTAAGCATTCGATACTGCAGAAATCACGAGTCATTCACATAATTAAGCCCAACTGCCAAGAGGCTTTGGCAACAATGAGCGATATACATATGCTGCTTGAAGGTTAGTTTAACATCTAATAACACACCGAGATCTTTGACATGGTCGACTCGTTGAATTGGAATTCCGTTGAGATTATAGACGAAGCGTAACGTTATTTACATCCAATCTAATCTAATCTAATCTCATACTAACGCAGCCAATTCTTGGAAGCATGCTGAAAAATGACGATTACTTGACTCAAGTATTTTTCTTGTCAACGGCAAGACAAACTACGTAGCATGTACCGTAGAGAGAATTCTAAGGAATCAAGTGGAATCATAAATAATACCTAATTCCATCCAACTCCTTGAAATAAAGGGAAAGCAAAAAAAACGTGAACCTCCCGTGCCATCCCAAGTAACAATTTGGATTTTATTACACTTTTATGAGGGCATTTAAAACCAAAATTGGTCATGAAAACCGCCGTAAGAGTGCAATAAAACTCACATTGTTGCTTGGGAAACGCTTCCTATGTAGATAATGATTTATTTACAGTCGTTGGGAGTAACTTTGCTAATAAAGGTTAAGTGATACTACGGACCCTCAGGGATGAACTAATGGCATTTAGACCAGAAACCAGACTGTAATTAGCCAAGGATATGGCACCTTATTTCGCTCTCTGATAATAGATTAAAGAAACCAGAAGTTCAATGGTTGCCTAAAACTACAGTTATAAGACCTGGAACGGAAAACAAATTAGAGTATTTCCAGGTATGGCCACGTGGAGGTGCTAGATATGGGCCAGGGTGACTAGAGCTATGATGGGCGCTTCTTCCTAGTTGACTTTTCCATTTCATACCCTTGCAATTCATCTGGAATTCAGTTATAAAAGATAAACTCCACCAGCCGCCATCATTGAAAAAAATTAATCCGGTCCGTTGGTTCATTACATTCTAATTAGTTTGTTGTGTTCAGTGTAATGTTCGGAAACACTAGCGTGCTCAGATATAAACAAAAGGTGGGACACTCTACCTTTCAGAAGATTGTTTTAGCAGGACATTAAATTCGGCTTGAATTTCGACTAATTTGAACTTTGGGCTTCGTTTCAAATTGAATTGAACAGTTGACTTAAGATTTGATTTGAAATTGGACTTAAATTTGGAGTAATTTAGACTGGAAGTTTTATTTGGAATTAGACATGAAATCGGAAAGAGATTTTCATTCATTCGAAGCTTTCATTCGTTAGCAGTTTTGGAGAAATTTTTTATGAAATTAAAGGTGAAATTAGACATGAAATTAGTTTTGAAATTATGCTCGAAATTTAACTTATAAATGGAATTTAAATTAAATTGGAATATAAACGTAAAGTGGATCTAACTTTGTTTTGAGATATTACTTGGAATAACATTCCAAATTAAGATTGAAATTGGAGTTTAAGTTTTAGTAGAAATGAAATCAGAGTATAAATTTGACTAAAAATTGAAATTAAATTAGACTTGAAATTGGGCTTAAACCGGACATGTAATTTGACTTGAAATTGAACATGACAGTAGATATTAAATTCGACTTGAAAATTGGACTTAAAATTACAATTGCCATATTTGGTCTTCTCCCTCACACGTTTCAACTCTGTTATGTTTCTTTTTTTCGTTTTACCTTTGTTATACTATAACAAAGGTTTAGGAATTGGTCGAAAAACACGAAATTGATCCGAGGCCCGGAGGGCCGAGCCACATATACCAATCGACAGGGTTCGACGAACTGAGCAATGTCTGTGTGTGTGTGTGTGTGTATGTGTGTATGTATGTGCGGAGCGCAACTTTTCTATCGCCTGTTTCTCGGAGATGGCTGAACCGATTTGTTCGCTATTACTTTTGTTTGAAAGGTATTATTGCCTAGTATATCACTATTGAATTGTTTCGAGGTCCGACATTTCGTTTAAAAGTTATAAGTAAAAAAGTAAAAATTACGTGACACGATTTTCTCCGTACCCAAATGACCGATTTCAACGATCTTGGTATCGAATGAAAGCTCTTGTTAACACTAAATTTTTCGGATAAATTTTATTGAAAACAATCAAGTAGTTTAAAAGTTATGCTTAAAAAACCTGTTTTGACAAGGTAATAATTATCGCCTGTTTCTTAGAGATGACTAAACCGATTTAGGTGCTATTAGTCTCATTTGAAAGGTAACATAACCTAATAGATCACTATTGATTTGTTTTTTGATTGGACGTTTAATTTAAAAGTTATGAGCATTTGAATACAACACATTAAAATTTAAAATAATTTATAACGATTTCATCTAAGATGATTCATCTAGTTTGAATTATTTTGGCATCAAATTAGAGATTTTAATGCAGCAAATATATCTGCAAAATTTCAGAAGAACCGGTTTTGTCGATCAAAATATATTAACCCTCCAACACTCGCGCCAACTTTTGTAATACGGTTACTCGCGCGCACAATGGCCCAAAGCCAAAAAGAAATGCGCACTAGAATTTTGACTGGGAAAACTTGGTTTTAGGTTTATGGAACCTTCGGAAGAATTTTTTGAAATTGAAAGTTCTATCGTCTGGTGCAATTTAAATTTTTGATTAATCCCCCTAAAAGTGAAATAAAAAAATTATTTTTCTTCAGTTGCAATATAACACATTGATGTGTTCTGCAAAGTTTTACAACATATTATTACTAGAAATTTTATTGAATACAGTAACCTTCTATCTATTCAGCGAAGATAGAAAAATCTTATTCATTGTATATGAATTTGCAAAATCAGTTTTATTCTATTTTAGATCTTTTTGTAATTGTTGTATGACTTTTTCATGTATTACAAAATTGTATAAATAGTAAAAATACACAACTTTGATGAATATGTTTGTTTGTTTAGGTACTGTAGAACTTTGATTAAAACAAATGCCTTAATTTTGACCCCGAATGACTCGACTACCAACAGATACATTTTAAACATTTTATATTTGCTGATAGTTTTGCTGCATACAGACACCATTTTTTCATATGAAGAAACGGGAGAAAATTCCATGGCCAATCGCCGTACACCTCACATGCTGATTGATTCGTTTCTGTGATGTCGGTTTATGTTGATCTATTTTCTCAACAATTTAAAGTATTAATGCATTGAATAATTATGAGGTTTTCCTCATAACAAGTTAATTGAAGAATATACGTTAGTTAAACAGCGATTTGTAACTTTATAACAAAATGAAATTCAAAAACCTACACGTGTTGTACAAAATGCAACAGCGTGAGTAACCGAAGGTTAATAAAAATTGATTAAATTTATTCAAGAAAACTTTATTGATGTCAATCAAAAAGAATGGCATTACAGAAATTTATGCGTAGTTCAAAAACCTATAAAGTAGACTTTTACTACGCAATGTATATGTTAAAGAATAATATTTCCTCTTACAACTTTTACTCAAATTAGTAGCAACCAACTTATCCTTACTCAGCAATTTCATAAAAAATAGATCTATCAAAATTTATAGGTGCTGCTATTTTGTTCAAATTTTGTAAACTTAATTTCCAAAAATTTTATGAAAACCAACGCACTACGCAACGTTAACCAATAGATGAATTATGTTCCCAAGACGTGTCGATTTCTATCTCAAAAAGCAAGTAAGACCGTATAACAAAGGTTCCTTTCACCACTAGGTGGATTAAATCGGGTTTTTCTTCTACAAAACGGTACAAAAACCGTTTTCTTGTTTTCTTGGTTGTTGTCTTCACTTTTCTTCCGTTTCCGTTTTCATATTTCTCTCTCGATTTAGTTTATTCCTGTCCATTGTTTTCTCTTTAATTGTTCCGTTTTTCATAATTTCTTTTTGCATTTTTTCATATTGCCAGTCTTGTTTTTCTTGTCGTTTTTCACTCGTTTTTTTTGTAATTTTCTTAACCGTTGAGACTCTTCCCTTCAACCTATTTTTGTATGCAGTTTTCGTCTCCTTCTTCTTGTTTATTGCCTTCCTTTGTTCCATTTATTCCTCTTTTAGATGTTCCGATTTCTTTTCTTTTTTGTAACTTTCTTTATTTTGTTTTGGCCCTAATTCCCTTTGCTTTCGTTTTCCATGTCCAATTTTCCGTCTTGTTCTCTTCAGTTTAACCCTTTTCCAGTTTTACTTCTCTTCATTTCCTGTCCCCGTCTGTCTGTCTGTCTATTTTCTCCTTTTCTGACCAGTTTGTGTTTATTTTCTTTTTTGTTTCCCATGTTTTCTTTATCATTTTCCAGGGCATATTGGTTTACAATACCACAATAGTTCAAAATAATGTACGCGGTGGTAAGAGTACCCAACAGAAGAGGATTGATTTCCCTTCTTTTACTTTTCTATCATTTTTCTTTTTTTTTCTCGCACACCCTACTTTTCTGTCCAATCTCCCCTTTATTTACCTCGTCTCCTTTTTGTCTCCGGTTTTTATGTTTTCCACTTTTAACGTGTCTTCTACCTTGCTATTGCGTTACGATTTTCTTGCATTTTCCTTTTTTCATTCCAGTTTTTTTTTTCTAGCGTTTTCCTCCTTTTCAATCCCGTTTGTTCTGTTTTTGTCACGTTTTTCCCCGTGTTCTTTTCCGGTTTTACTCCAGGAGCTGCAAAAGACGGACTACATCTAGATCCATTGGTAATTCCTTTGTGAATATGCTAAGAAAATTTACTTACATTGTCATAAGAATCTGTTTACTCGTACAGCGTACTGGTTCATGAGATTTCATGAGAAATTTTGACTTAGGTAGGTATTTAAGAAAACTAAGTTTTTCGTCCATAACTCAAGAACAACAACAAAAAATATTACGAATTTTTTTTCAAAGATTAGAAATTGGCAAACAAGAAAAAAATATTTAAAAATAATTTCCACATGACGGAACACAATTTTTCTACTTTTCTTTGAAGTTTTCCACCATCACCAAACACAAATTTAGACTTAAAATTTAAAATGAATATTAAACGGCTGGATTTGAAATCGTACTTGAAATTGAACTTAAAGGATTTAAAATGTGACAAAAATCGGGTTTGAAATTATTCTTAAAGTTGGACAAATTAGACTTGAAATTGAACTTAAAGCGGGGATTGAAATAGGACTTGACTTGAAAAATTTCTCATTACAGTAGGCTAGTTTTGCATCATTAAAGTTTTCTAGCACTGTTAAAAGCAGAACCATTGATATTTGCGTCAAGCAGATCGATAATCATCGTCTTTGGAATAGAAAAGGACTCGCTCTAAAATATTTGAAATAAATTATGAAAAACGTTTATAGAGTTAAATGCATGCTTCAAGCCATAAGATATGTGTTTCTCACATATTTCTACCACCCATCGGGAAAAATACATCATTTTTGAACAGAATCCAGCTGAGAAGAAAAGTAGCAGTTTTATCACACTGTGAAGAACCTTGCCAGCTACAAACCGAAGCAATGCCATACACAGCAGGTGGTAGTTGATCTTTTTTTTCGATGCAAAAAGAATTTCACCTGTAGCCTGTCGTCACCATGATGTTGCCAGACAGACGAGTAGGTACATATTTGTGCCATTGCTGTTTATATGTATCTTTACACCTCATTGCAACGCATGAAAAGGCCCGTCTGGGTGGCAGGAGAAAAAAAAACTTTTATTCAGCGACAGCACCGTGTACAATCTATCTCTTCGTACCTCCATTGCTACATTCAACCAACCGAATGAGTATTTCTATTACAGTGACTTGTATTATATGAAAAATTTAATGCTTTTAGTTTTTCTTCTTTAGTTGCTCTAGTGTACAACCTGATGAAATTAGATTTTGAATGATATTGAAATCCCATGAGTTCGCAAGTTTGTCACAAACCATTGATTTACTAGTTATTGGTAAAAAAAATTCGACATGGAATAAGTAATGATTACCTACGTCATTATTAAAATTGTAAATAAATTCTGCCTGTAAATATCCAGATTTCTTCAGGTAACAACCAATTTTTACAAATTCTTGATGGGACGAAGTTTTTAGTGGTTCGAAATTATAGCAAAATCCTCCTTGAAAATATACTCGGCTATTTCAGATATTATATAATGACATATAACAGTATTTCGTGTTTAAAATTGTTCGTCACTTGAACCATTTTAGAAATTTTTTATCCAAAACGAGATTTTATTTTCTCTTTGGTTTGCTCATTGTAAATCTTATTTAATCTACTGCTTGGGTTTGTCATTTGTTTTTTTTTAATTAATTACTTCCACTCATAAAAATAATATCTATACCATCAACTTTGTATGAAGTTGATGTATTAAAATAACAACGTACTCGACAACTCCCCCCTCTTGAGATTTTTTGTTATTGGGGTGAATGCTACCAAAGATTTTCTATAGAATAAATCCAGGCAAAATATGATTGTTTTTTTTTATTTCTGTGAACTGAAGATAGACATGCTCTTGTTTCCCATCTCGTCGACATATCGACTGCAAACCATGCATGCAATTTCCTTTTAAAACAAAACAAATTTGGGGTGAGAAAGAACACTCAGTTGAAGTGATTCTGAAAATCTATTTGTCACGCCAAATTATACCGACAACATAGAACAATGTTTGACGTGATATTTAATACGTCTAGATCCGAGCTGCAGCGAATGGAAATGGAACTGCGGAACTGTGTTATGGAAATCGAATAACTTCACATCAAATTTAGAACTTATTTTGGTAGAAATATTTGATAAAATAGTAATATTTTAGTTTTGTAAGGTATTGAATATCAAATGCAGTAGTATATAGTAAGATATGATAACATAATCTGTTATTACCATTGTTCAAAATGTCTACACACGAATGAAATATATTATTATAACGTAATAAGCTATTGGTAAGATGGTACTCTTTTGAAATGACTTCCTGCTCGGGGAGAAAGAAATATTTGTGGATAATCATGGGTCACACCTAATTGTGGGTCATTTTAGCTTTAGCTGTTAATTTACGTTTTAAGGTGAAATTAGTCGTCATCGATTCTGCAAATTTCAAAAGCAGTTTATTTGTTTGAATAAAAAATGTTGTTTATGAAAATATATTCGCTGTGTTCAGATTGGCAAGAAGAATGCAGTGAATACATTTCTATAAACAGAATCCCGCTTTTAGCCCCAAAAACTTCTTCCGAAATTGGGCTCTCCGACGAAAAGTTAATGACTGCTAGTTTCCCGTTAATATTACATAATGATTGATCAAATTATTAGTACTACCTATGAGTAATAATTTTATCAATCACTTAGTATAATATTCACACATTAATCGCCAAATAAAACTAAAATGACCCATAACTGTGAGTGACCCATGATTGTGGACTGACTGTATATCGGAGGCAAAGTCCCAAAATTTCAAAGAAACATATATTCGCGGGTGTCATCGTCGACGAGGTTTCTGATGTTTCAAGCAGTCGTCTCCATTTACCTTGATCTTGGGTTATGCGCCGCCAATTGCTTAGGAGTAGTTGCTTTCAAGCTGGACCTGGACCGTCTCGATCGTACGTTGAACCCCTCTGCTTCGGTGGAATTGTTTCGCCACTTTTGCTGCACTATTGTCCGGCCCTACCGATTTCGCCAGAATTACGATGGAAATCTCTCCACGTAGTACCTGCAGCTCGTAAAATTTTCCGCTTCAATTTAAAACCTTCAGATTGAACACGGTTTCCGCTTAGTTGGATTCGATACAGAACGAAAAAATGATTTTCACATTCGACGTTAACTGAAATCCGATATATTTTTCTATTAAATAAAACGTAAACAGCCAGAACCGTTTTAAACATTAATTTTTACATCAAACTAAACGTAATAAACAAGCCTTTAAGTGAAATAACACGTAATTTTATATGATTTGCGAAATTACAAGATTTTTTCGAAGTGTGGAGGTACGATGCTGGTCTAACAAGCCAGGCGTCGTATGTTCGAATCTTGGCTAGACGGTGCTGCTAGATGGAGTCAGTAGGGTTGTTGCACTAGCCACGTAACTGTCCTGTACTCTAACAGCCGGCTGTGAAGTCTGTCGATAAAGAAGGGCCAAGTCTTAGAAAAGATGTTTGAGCCCAAGGCTTTGCTTTGCTAGGTTGAACACGGCAAGAGCTCGTATATCTTCTACAGTCTCATAGTACAAAAAGAAGTACCGGTCTAATAAGAGTTTCGGTCATTGTCAGCTTCGTACAGAGGTGTATGCTTCTTGATCGTTGCGTTTGCGCAGGGCAGAGTAGGCCCGATTCCCTGATTGCATGCGTTGGATCTCCTTACTTGTGTTGTTCCGCGGTCACCAGCGATCCCGTATACGTGGTCTCATCTACCTACCACTTGTAACTCGTCGCTCTTTTTTTTGTGTGTGTGGATATTATTACTACGACCAGCATTTAGATCTATTGTGATCTTATCCAGGTGTTGTTCCGCACTTCGTTGTTATTGCAGGATCGCTATAGAGTGAGCGAACTGCTTATTATCCGTGCTTAAAGTGTCAGTGTATTTTCACTCCTTTTTTTCTCTACGCTTCTTACCGCTTTTCAACCAATCTAGCTCTAGAGCTAGGAAGTGCGGAGACTAGTTACAATTTGTCCCTGGACAAGAGGCTTCGTTCGCACCTCGAGCAAGTATCATTCTTATAACCAGTCCCGGCTAAAGGCTTCATGGTCGGTAAAGCAGAGTTAAGCACAGTGTGAGGCTGTGTATGTGTGAATGTATGACTTCCTTACTACTTATGCATTACCAATCTCGTTCCTAGAACCAGGAAGCGGAACAAGCTATAATTTGGCCTTGAACAAGAGGCTTCATTCGCACCTCAAGCAAGTACCACTCTTATAACTTGCCCTGGCAAGAGGCTTTCATTGTTAGTAAAATGCAGAATGCAGTAAGAAAGATGTGGAGGGGCCTGAGAATAAATCCATGCTAAAGTCACTTAACATCAAATGGCCTGATTCTACTAAGATTCGAACCCACGACCACTCGCTTGCCAAGGCCTCGTCGCTCTTAACGTTTACTATTCGTGGGAGGTGCGCGTTCATCTTCTTGGAACCTCTAAAGGGTGTCCCATATCAAATTTCATCACGGAAAAAAACACTGTAGAAAATTACCCGTTGGGTATTTTCTCTTGAAAATTTGGGTAGAAGTAGTGTAGAGTGTATTGTTTACAGTGTATTTTTATCGCGGTCAGTTTTTTGAAAATTGGTAAAAATGACGTCACCCGAAAATCAATGTCGCGAAATGATTTTGCGCAAGCACCTGGAAAATCCTCAACTCTCTCATCGGGACATCGGAAAATAACTCGGGATTGCGCAGTCAACGGTGAGACGTTACTGCGAAACTCTGAGCATCTAACGGACGAAAAAATGCGGTCCGAGTTGATAATCTATTAGTAATCAGGATCACAAGCGTTCCGTGAAAGCGTTTAAGCGAAATCTCAATGCTTCGGTCAAGGATGTGACCAAAAAGTTGAATCTGTCCAAGTCGTTCAGAGAGCCAAGGACCGGAAGGGACAGTATACGTACAAAATGCAGAAGGCTTCAAATGACGAACGGCAAAATACGGTCGGGAAGTCACAGGCCCGGAAATTGTACACCCAAATGCTGACGAAGCTTCATTGTATCATCATGGATGATGAGACTTACGTCAAGGAGGACCTGCGGTAGTTTCCGGGACTACTGTTCTTCACCGTCCAGCACAAGTTTGAAGTTCCGGAGTAAATAAGGAAGCAGAAACTTTCAAAGTTTGCCAAGAAATACATGAGTTGCCAAGCGATCTGCTCATGTGGCAAACGGAGTGCGCCGTTCGTGACTACCGGGACTGTAAACGGGCAGATCTCCCTTAAGGAATGTCTATAGAAGCGTCTGCTTCCTCTGTCCACGAGGACCCTACAATCTTCTGGCCAGATCTAGCTTCGTGATAGTATTCAAAAGAGCTCATGGAGTGGTACGAAGCCTACAGGGTTACTGTCGTACTCAAGGACATGAACCCCCCCAAAGTTCCGGAACTAAGGCCCATCGAAAAATACTGAGCTATTATGAAGCAGGCACTATGGAAGCATCCCACGGAGGTCAAATCTGAGGAACACATGAAGAAAAACTGGGTTTTCGTACAGCAGAAGCCAGATATTGTACAGAACCTTATGATTGGAGTTATGCGTAAGGTGCTAGCATACGGTTATGGTATTGAAATGAAATAAATATGCCAAAAGCTTACTAATGGGTCATATTTTATTGTCTGAAATTGTTAGAAAGGTAGGTCAATAAGGTAATTTTCTACAGCATTTCTTCTGTGATGGATGCAATTTGATGTGGGACACCCTTTATTGCGGAAATCTTTGCGGATCGTGCTAAAACTGACATTATCTATACAGATATATCTGCGGCGTTCGACAAAATAAGTCATGCTGTTGCAGTTGCCAAATTGGAAAGACTTGGTATCGGCGGGAGTGTGCTGCTTCGGTTTGATTCCTATCTCGTAGGCCGTGAACTGATTGTGACGGTTAAAGGTTTTTAATCTAGTGCGTTTTTGGCCTCGTCTGGAATCCCATAAGGCAGTCATTTGGGACCATTAACCTTTCTGCTGTACTTCAGTTAAATCAACCACGGTTCTTAAAAGCCCTCGTTTATCCTACACCGGTGATCTGAAGATTTACTTGAGGACTCGCTCGAAGGTCGATGCAATTCGCCATCAACGAGAGCATGACACCTTTATGAATTGGTGTAATGAATCCTGAAAAATGCTCAATTATTTCTTTCGCCAGAATTCGTTAACCTGAGATTTTTAACTACAAGCACCATGTTGCTAAAAAATAACGTTTCGACCAGGTGAAGGATCCCGGCGTTATTTTAGACAGTCAGTTATCGTTTAAAAGGCACATTTTCTACATTGTGGACAAGGCAACCTGAATTTTAGGATTCGTTTCCCGCATCGCTAAAGGTTTCATTAACGTGTATTGTCACACGACTTTATACTGCTCACTCATCAGTTCAACTCTCGAACACGGATCCATTGTCTGGCATCTATATTACCAAAACGAGATGACCAGGATTAAGTCGATTCAACGCCGTTTCTTACGGTTTGCGCTCCGTCATCTGTCTTGGCGGAATCCGTTCCGATAGCCGAGTTACGAGATTCGATTACGATTGATCCATTTGGAGACACTGCAGTTGCAAAGGAACTTCGCAAGAGTTTTGTTTACAGCTGATATGTCGCAGAGAAGAATTGATTGTCCTGCTATTTTGGGAACGTTTGATCTGACTGTACGTTCTAGGGCACTGCCCTGAATGGCGCAAAGTTTCGAATACCATTTCAATGCACCCACTACGGACGGAACAGTGCTATGATCGAGATACACCAAGTTTTCAATAGAGTTGCCGCTATCTTTGATTTTAATCTGTCACGCGAAACAATCCGTCGTAATTTTTCTGTGTTCTCAGTGTATATTTGTGTATATTTGTAATTTTTTTTGACTATGTGATTGTTATTAGTTTAAGAAAC
Source organism: Sabethes cyaneus (assembly GCF_943734655.1). NCBI lineage: Eukaryota > Metazoa > Arthropoda > Insecta > Diptera > Culicidae > Sabethes > Sabethes cyaneus. Next base: position 156,367,952 of record NC_071354.1, on the reverse strand, counting down.
TTTACCATCATTAGGACAACTGTAGTCTGTTGATATTGACATAATAAGTAAAATTATGTTTGTCAACACAGAAAACGCTCATATTATTTTATTAATTTGAGTCTTCTGGCAGAGAAAATATTATGATGATGGTATAAATAAAACAGTTTACCTTACTTTTCCCGTATTAACCTTCTGGAAGAAGTAAAGCAAACTCTTTTATTTATGTGGCCAAATGTCTTAATAATATTTTTGTTCATCGGGTAATTTTTTCGGACGTCTTGACCTTCTTCCTGTCTTTCTAAATTTCTCAGCATTGCACAGTGTCCAAAAGGGCGAAAAGCGGAAATTTTTTCCTAGTGTTTTTTGCTTTCATTTTATCATTTATGGCCTTCAGCACTTTTGTTCATATGAATATCCCTTTTAATCTAAAACTATCAAAAGTTCGTCATTGCTTACTATAATGAAAATTAAAAAATAACTTTTTCGTGTTAGGAAATATAGACATCTTTTCTTCGGCAAAGTTATAAATACTGTAAAAGCAAGCAACTTTGCTGAAGAAATAAAATTTCTATCTTTATCGAGTGCTGAACTATAGGGCATATTCTTTTTTTTTTTTTTAAATTGGTTTTTCATGCTTAGCTTTTCTTAATTGCATTTTACAAGAATACAATGTTCTAGGCAATTATTGAAGGTCTCAAAATACACGTTTTCGCAGAAGATCGCAAATCTAATTGGGCTTTTAGTTGCTGAGTTATCGCAGATTCAAGCTTTAAATTTCCAAAGCTTCACAAGCCCAGGAGGTAAAATGGGGCAAGCGGATTTATAAAATCAGCACTTCATCTTAAAGTATAAGTCGAGTACTATAAACAAAGGTGAATGAGGTGACAGCCCAAGCCAAACTAAACAAAGTTCAGCGCCTGGCCTGGCCAAATCGGTCATCTTCGCATACTTCGGGAATTCAATCTGACACCCTTAGTAACTTGAATGCATAACTCTCTGAATGCATGGAAGCCAGACCCAATATGGACGTTCCATATGAGGTGATTGAAACAGATCGCTCAATGTGGAATAATGGAGGGCCAGATCTTCCATCTGGAACTATCTGTTTTTTTACAGATGGTTCAAAAATGGGGGCCTGCACAGGCTCCGGAGTCTACGGACCCGGCATCAGGGAAACTATCTCATTAGGAAAGTGGCCCACCGTTTTTCAAGCAGAAGTATATCCCATATACATCTGTGCGACAATATGCTTGAAACGAAAGTACAGGCATGCGAAAATCGGTATCTTCACGGACAGCCAAGCAGCACTACTGGCTCTCAAGTCCGCCAAATGCGTGTCCAAATTAGTTTGGGAGTGCAGCACAGCATTGAGCGAACTCTCCCGCCAAAACAAAGTTTTATTACTTTGGGTGCCCGGTCACTGCGGAATCGAGGGCAATGAATTTGCTGACAACCCGGCAAGACAAGGATCAGCTCAGCAATTTATTGGTCCTGAACCGTTTCTGGGCACCTCCACATCCGCCGTAAAAGGCGAATTGATGACATGGGAAAAGCTAGAAATAGTATCCCGTTGGAATCAAACACAGGGTTGTAGACAAGCTAAACAGTTTATCTACCCAAACCCTGCAGTAGCTAAAAAACTACTCCATTTAACTCGTAGTGAACTACGCACGATCACGGGACTCCTAACAGGACACAGCCCCGGTCTTTATCATTTAAAGAATATCGGCAAGGTATCATCTGACACCTGCCGCTTTTGTAACTCTGAACCTGAAAGTTCAGCGCATCTGCTCTGCTATTGCGGAGCTCTTGCATTATCAAGGCACAACTTCTTAGGATGTTTCCTTCTTACTCCATATCAGGTATGGAGCCTAAATCCCAAAACGGTCATTGGCTTTATAAACCATGTAGTACCGAATTGGGGCACAGGATTACAACTATTCCGCTCAACTCCATCAATGGGTATGAGCGATCCGTAAACTGTGTACAGCAATCGGGGCCTGCCACAAAAGACGATCATTAAGACTGTCGCAGTGGCCTTTTAACCCAATGCCCTTATGGCATACAAAAAAAAAACTATAAACTTGTATGGGTTCCGCTTGTCACCAGCCACCCAAATGAGAGTACGGCAAGCATACGGGAAGCATGAGTTTCGCGTTTGCGAACTGCTCGATACACCTCAATTTTTTTTGTGTTCGTAGATAGACACATGGTTTCTTAAGCAAAGTTGTAGGAAATATAAAGATAAACAATTTTGCTAAAGAAATGACATTTCTATCTCTATCGAGTGCAGTGCTGTAGAATATTTTCTTTAGAAATTCTTTAAAAATTAGTTTTTCATATTTAGCGTATGTTGGTTACATTTTACAAGAGTATATGGTTCTAGGAGATTATTGAAGGACTCAAAACACGCGTTTTTGCAGAAGATTGCAAATCTCTAGGACCTTTCCTTACAAAGTTATCGCTTTTGGCTCGTGAAGTTCAGGAAAAAGAAAGCTTAAATGAGCGATTACTTTGTAAGGAAAGGTCCTAGAGATTTGCAATCTTCTGCAAAAACATGTATTTTGAGTCTTTTAATAATCGCCTAGAACCATATACTCTTGTAAAATGCAACCAACATACGCTAAATATGAAAAACTGATTTTAAAAGAATTTCCAAAGAAAATACTCTACAGCTATAGGCACTCGATAGAGATAGAAATGTCATGTCTTTGGCAAAATTGTTTATCTTTATATTTTCTACAACTTTGCAAAAGAAACTATGTGTCTATCTACGAACACAAAAAAAGGACGTGTATCGAGCCTTTCGTGAACGCGAAACACATAAAACTTATGGTTGCCGTATTCTCATTTGGGTGGTTGGGGACAAGCGGAACCCATACAAGTTTATGGTACTCGACTTAAACGTTAAGATGAAGCGCTGATTTCATAAATCTGCTTCCCCCATTTCACCCCTTGGGCTCATGAAGCTATGGAAATTTGTATTTTGAGAACTTCAACAATTGTCTAGAATATTGTATTCTTGTAAAATGAAACTAACAAAAGCTAAGCATGAAAAACCAATTTTCAAAGAATTTTAAAAGAATATGCCCTGTAGTTCAGCACTCGATAAAGACAGAAATTTTATAACTTCAGCAAAGTTACTTGTTTTTACAATGTTTCCAACTTTGCCGAAGGAACTAATTCTACATTTCCTAACACAAAAAAGTTATTTTTTAATTTTCATTATAGTAAGCAATGACGAACTTTTGACAGTTTTAGATTAAAAGGGATATTCATACGAACAAAAGTGCTGAAGACCATAAATGATAAAATGAAAACCAGAGACACTAGGAAAGAAGTTCCACTTTTCGCCTTTTTGGACTACTGTGCATTGTGGAATGCGATTAACTATTAGCAATTTCCTACCCATAGATAAGCTGTGTTTTTGGTTTACAAAAAATAAATAAAGTCACCGTCAGTCTTCCAAGTTCTAGGTTCAATACAAAACTGTTTGCAATCTGGCAGGCAACCATCCCGCTCGAGCGCATCTAAGCTAAAAGACTATCGTTCTACACCCAAGTCTGATATTTTCAGAAAACTTCCTTCTCTTGGGGTAGTAAATAGCGCTGATAGCATTCATGGAATAAGCAAAAACAGCCGTTTGAGCCATTTGCCTGTAATGGCGCTACATGTTGTTTGCTAAACGAGGCCCACCAGTAGTGCCGAGCCGACTGCCGGCAGGAATACCATTCGTCATCTTCACGCCGACTGTTTTTTGTTTGCTTTGGTCGGACCCACCACGGTAACGCACCACCACCAGAATGGGAGTTGGCAATCTAATGTGACATTTATTGTTGTGCTGTAGTAATCTTGATGGTCAGAGCTGTTTTGCTCGTCTGAGCGGTATATCCTTTGTATAAATTTGGCTTTTTTATAACAGGAGTGCTTTAGCTATTTGTTGCACTATTAAAAATTGTCTTCGAGTCATGACATATGAAAGGCATGTCGGATAAATGTGTGAATTTCAGGTTATCTGTTCATTTAGGTCATTTGAACTTTTTTAGGTTATCGAAAGTTTAACAGCAATCAAAATTTGTAGCAAAAACCCTCTTAAAATAAATGAGCAGTTTTAATTTTAAAACCATAATTAAATGCTTATTAAATTTTATTTACACACAGCATAAGAACATGATTTTTATGTCGCTGCGTGGTTTAGCGCCTTTAAACGAAATGGACGCCACACGCCATAAAAGAATGTCCCCTCTCCATCCTCGGCCCATTATCATTTGGGTACGAAGATTCCGGCGATGTCAACTCCTGTTGAAATCAGTGCCAATCACAGCACAGCGTGTGTAAGGATTTTCCTCGGCGCGCAGAGCTCGAGAGCGAACAGACAGTAAACACTCGACGGCTTGGCAATCATCGTTCAAGTACGTACCGCGTTGTGACGTGTGCAATGTCAGCCTTCAGTCAACCGAAAGCTGATCTAATTAATTCGCATTTTCGATTTGGGTCGGCAAACAGATTCTGCTGATTGGTAGCCATTCATTCGCTTGGTTAGGGTTTGCCATCGGTAGCCCATAGTGTAGAGTGTAGACTGGTGTGAGATTTGACAAAGAGGCATGGATAAATCATGAAAAATTAAGAAATTTGTTAATCGACCGGTCTTATTGAGCATGATTCGTTTTGTTGTTTCACTAGAGTGCTCTCAATTTTCGAAAGTTTTCCAGTTTTTTAAGGTTGCCAAGTAGAGTTAAGGCATTTTGCTCCGAATGACTAGGAAAACAATAATATTTCTGGAATCTATTCTGGTTAGCAATTTTTCTGAATCTATGGATTTGTATAAAAATAAAATATAAAATGTACAGTAGATAATAGAAATTGTAGTATAGAATATATTTACATTTTAATTTCACAGCAAACCGTGAAAAAAATTGCTTGAGGCCAACATCACTCAAAACGCCACCCGGTCCCCGAAAGTGGGAGCGGCAAAAAATACAAAATACAAACTGCGAACAAGAAATGCGGCAAGGAATTTCTATTAAAGTGAACGAAGCGCTGAAGATATGTAGAAAATTTCTGTCCGACACATTCTTGTACCGAATATCCTTCCAAGCGCATACATTCCCTTCAGTTGCTGGAAAGACGAGAGAGAAATACTCAGTGCACAAACGACTCACTGTCATCACAGAGTGAAAGCAGTTACGACTTGGACGGGTTTAACTGATATATTGGATCTTTTTGTGACAATGTTGGAGATGATTTTATTTTTATCATTCATAAAGCTGTGAAATTTAATCGTTATTTTTTTTTCAATGATAGAATAGAAACGTATCACAGGATTAACCGACCAAGCGTCACATAAACAATAAGCAAAAATGTGCATAAATTCTTGTGTTATTGATTGGAGAAGCATGCTACAAAAAGCGACCTACCAAAATATCCGCAGTGCGCAAATATATGTATGTATGTACATCCGGAGGATCACCGAATACACAGTGCACGGGCACCCTTGAACCCGCAGCTGTATGATACGGGATAGTCTCGTGGAACCGAGAAACCCATACCGCAGAAATACAATAGTGATACCGCGTATTTTTGTCCGTTTGCACATACCTCTCTCGTATCAGGAGGCCACGTTCCGGGGCAAGCGGTTCGGCGAGTGTACCAATAATAGCCAAAAAACCGATTTCGCCATCGAATCCATCCGCTTGATGGGAGCACATTGACTGGGAACGGAGCAACCAGCAGCGCAGCGAGGAATACTGTGGGCTTATTGAATTATAAATAAAGTTGAACGCTCAAAAACTGCGGCCGGATTGATCGAGCGGTGCGTGTGGAAGCTTTGCGGTTTTTTTCTGTAGTTGATGGATGACTTCCTGGGAATTGCGCGATTGCGATTTTGTTTTAGTTGCTTACTTCACACAACTGAACTGGTAGACATTTAGATGGGTCATTTTGAATCCGTCCTCAGCAACCACATGTGTAAGGGAGTCCATATATTTAGTGTTTTATATATATTGCATTCTTTTATTGAAAATAATAATTCATCTAATATGTCTGATTTATTTATTTTCTATTTATATTCATCCGACTTGATTAGTCTCCATGGATGACTGGATGGGAAAAAGCCCAGTTGAGTTCCTCATGTAGGAAATAAACCCATCGTCTTTTACAATAATGCATACAAAATAAAATTAACTGAAATATACCGCATAGCAAATTAACATTCTTTGGTCAAATAAAATTAATATTAAACTAAATACTAAAACCTATCGTTAATAAAATTCTAGAATCAAATTTCTTCGGTGGAATTTATGAGCTGATTCTCTAAATACAAACAGATGCTCCCCCGCAGAAAACATGCCGCTACAAACAGCAATTCACAGAACCATGCCAGAGAAGATCACGTAATGCTAGACGAATGAATCAATTGCAGGCTAGCTGATATGGAGTCCAAATCAGATACACATTTTCTAGTAATGGCCCCACAAGTAACACCTTACAGTAGGCTTATGATCAACCAGTTCTTGCGACACCAGTTGACGAAAATATTCAACAGCGTTAAAATAACTATAGTCTTCAATTGACCATACAACTAGATACAGTTTCAGATCGTTTGTGTACACCAGCTTAAATCTATCACCCAGAAATTGTGCTACGACATTAAAATACAGCAAGGAAAGTGATAGGCCCCAATAGCTGCCTTGTGGCACAACCGATTTGATTGAGACTGCATTGATTTACGTCGATTCGTCCGTCGATGTGAACGTTGGCTGGTGAACGGCTGGATAATGCGCAACATTGACCCCACAGTCTCTTCTCCAGTAACTACTATCCTTACCTCCTCGTGGTAACAGGATACTAACGCTCAGTGTAGCAACAAGGAGAAGCCTTGTCAGCCGTCTGTCAGGGCCGGTTCTTGGTGGCTTAACGATTCTTCAACGACCGTAGAATGTGTCGTCTCGGTAGCAAGATGGACTTAAGACGGCAGCCCCATCACAAGACTCTGTAACGTGGGCCTAGTAAGGTGACATATCTAAACCTTTCTACTACGTACAATTAAATAAATTCGACTCGGAACATTCGGCTATGTCCATGCCTACGAAATAAGGACATGGAGTGGAAACTTAGTACACATGAACGACACGGCAGGAAATCTATCGCGAGAAGTTAAGGCTCAACTTTATCAGAGCGACAGGTAAAGAGGTAAAGTAACAAATAAATATGCGCTTTGTAATGATGAGCAGGATTCAGGATCACATAATCGACTGGAAAGGCTGGTAAACGGCTGAATAATGCGTACCGTCGGTGCCTTGTGCACGTGTAGGCATAAAATAGGCCATACAGTGGTTCATAGCCTCTTATTCAGCAACTCCTATTCCTACCTCCTCGTGGTACCAGCCGAGTTACGAGCAACTTTGGTGGAGATCGGGTAACCATCCCCGGTGGAAGCCAATGCTCGTATACTGACAGGAAAGGAGGGCTCTTTCGAGCTTCGTTGGCCCTCCGGCGGAACAGGGGGTTGGTGTAGCAGGCTTTGCACCACGAAAAACACTAAGGCACGGAACGAAGATCAAAGAAATTCTTACTGGAACAATCGGAATAGACCCACGCGACGAAAAAAGACTATGGATTGAAAATCGGGACGTGGAACTGCCGACCTCTCAACGTCCAAAGGAGCACTCGAGTGCTCTCCGACGTATTCAAGAGCCGCAAGTTCGACGTCGCGTCGTAGCGCTGCAGGAGGTGTGCTGGAAGAGCTCAACGGTACGTATGTTCAGAGATGGACAGAGCTGCGGCAATACAGCCCAGCTGGGTACAGCTTTCATAGGGATGGGCGAGATGCGGAAACGGGTGATTGGGTGGTGGCCTATCAATCCTCGAATGTGCAGGTTGAGAATCAAGGGCCGATTCTTCAATATAAGCATCATCAACGTGCACAGCCCTCACCTCAGAAGTATCGCTGACGACAAAGACGAATTCTACGCGCAATTGGAGAGTGAATACGACCGCTGCCCAAAACATGATATCAAGATCGTCATCGAGGATTTAAATGCTCAGGTCGGCCAGGAGGAGGAATACAAATCGGTGATTGGAAGGTTCAGTGCACACCAGCGGACCAATGAAATAAACCTAAGACTTATCGACTTTGCCGCCTCCAAGAACATAGCCGTACGTAGTACCTTTTTCCAGCACAGAATCCACCACAAGTACACCTCGAGGTCACCAAATCAGACAGAATCACAGATCGACCACGTTTTGATCAACAGTCGGCACTTCTCAGACATTATCGACGTCAGATCCTATCGAAGCGCTAACGTTGACTTGGACCACTACCTAGTGATGGTTAAGATGCGCCCAATACTCACCGTTGTGAACAACATTCGGTACCGACGCCAGCCTCGGTTAGATCTCGCGCGGCTGAAGCAGCCAGACGTCGCCGCTAACTACGCGCATTCACTCAAAGCGGAGCTGCCGGAAGAGAACGAGCTGGACGAAGCCCCTCTCGAGGACTGTTGGAACACTATCAAAACAGCCATCAGCAGTGTAACGGCGAGTTCCATCGGGCATGTGGCCCGGAATCAGCGGAACGATTGGTTCGACGATGAATGTAGGAGGGTAATGGATGAGGAGAGCGCTGCGCGGGCGGCCAAGATGCGCAGTGCCATTCGACAGAACGTGAAAAGACATAAACAGAAGAAGATGCAGCGAAACCAAATCTTTCGGGAGAAAAAGCGCTACCTGGAAGAGCAGGAATATGCAGAGTTGGAGCGGCTGCATCGTTCTCAGGAAACGCGAAAGTTCTACCAGAAACTGAACGGATTCCGCAAAGGCTTTGTGCCGCGAGCCGAAGTGTGTCGGGATAAGACTGGCAATATTCGACGGACGATCGTGAGGTGACCGATAGTTGGAAGCAGCACTTCGACGAACACCTGAATGGTGCCCAGGCGGAGAACCATGGCGGCGGGGAAAGCCATTTCGACGGTGCAACAACGGGGAAGAGGTGCCAGCCCCAACGATTGGCGAAATTAACGAGGTCATCATGCAGCTAAAGAACAACAAGTCAGATGGAAAAGATGGCATCAGAGCGGAGCTTATTAAAATCAGACCAGAAAAGCTGGCCGTTTGTCTGCACCGACTTATTTGGAATACGGAACAGCTACCGGAGGAATGGAAAGATGGGGTTATCTGCCCGATCTATAAAAAAGGCGACAAGTTGGACTGTGAGAACTATCGAGCGATCACCGTTCCCAATGTCGCCCATAAAGTGCTGTCCCAAATCATTTTCCGCCGTCTATCACATTTCTCGCAGCATTTTTTCGTTGACTTCAAAGCCACATATGATACCATCGACCGGAAAGAGCTATGGAAAATCGTAGACGAACAGCTTCTCCAGGAAGCTCATCAAACTGATTAAATCTACGATGGATGGTACACAGTGCTGTGTTCGGATTTCGGGTGGATTGTCAAGTTCATTCGAATCGCACAGAGGGCATCGTCAAGGTGATCAAGGTTTTTCATGCCTGCTGTTCAACATAGCGCTACAATATTATCGGCAGAACATCTACGGCGGTGGCTGAATAGTACACCAGACTGACGCGCGAAGCAGAAGATTGGGTTAAAGGTAAATACGTCTAAAACAAAGTACATGCTGGCCAGCGGAATCGAGGCCGAACGACACCGCTTGGGCAGTAGTATATTGATCGACGGCGATGAGTTTGAGGTAGTCGATGAATTTGTCTACCTTGGCTCACTGGTAACGGCGGACAATGATACCAGCGGTGAGATTCGGAGGCGTATTATCAGCGGAAGTCGTGCTTACTATGGGCTCCATAAGCAATTGCGGTCGAGCAGACTAAGTCCCCGTACAAAGTGCACCCTGTACAAGACGCTTATTAGAATGGCTGTTCTCTACGGGCATGAAATGACAATGCTCGAGGAGGACCTGCGAGTGCTCGGAGTTTTCGAACGACGAGTGCTAAGAACGATCTTCGGCGGCGTACAGGAGAACGGAGTGTGGAGGCGGAGGACGAACCATGAGCTCACACAGCTCTATGGCAAACCCAGTATCCAGAAGGTTGGCTAAAGCTGGACGGATACGATAGGCAGGAAATGTTGCAAGAATGCCGTACAACTACCCTGCAAAGATGGTGTTTGCCTCAAATCCGGCAGGAACAAGACGACCAGGAGCGCAGCGAGCAAGATGGTTAGACCACGTGGAGCGAGATCTGGCGGAGAGTACTCGGTGTCCGAGGAGTTGGAGAGCGGTAGCCCTCAACCGAGTTACATGAAGAAACTTTGTTCAACAGGCTTTGTCTTAGGAAGGCAAGCCACCTAAGTAAGTAAGTAAGTAAGTGAGTAAGAGAGGATATGCGGCCAGTGATGCATCAAGGAGGAGTGGAAACCTCGAGTGCACGAAATGATTGGTTTGACGGGGAATGCCAACAAACGATGGAGAGGGATAAAAGAGCTTGGTAAAACTATCTAAGCATATCCACGAGAGAGAATTTGGCCAAGTATCAACGAGCGCGCAATGAATTGACCACGATCCTGAGGAGGAAAAAGCGGCAAAAGGAGGACAGAGACGGTGAGGAGCTGGAACAACTATCCCGGGCTAATGACACGCGAAAGTTTTGCGAGAAAGCAGTGATGGTAAAAACTCACAATCTCAAAACTCATCAAAAATCAAAATCAGCTGTGAATCCTGGCAACCTGATTCTATGCAGAAAAACTCTCACATGAGTTTTTCTGTTTTCATAGCAAGAAGCACTCACACATATTTCTTCCCGCTTGATCACATTCTGCTTTACTTCAAGTGCTACCCGGAGCTTTGCACATATCCAATCTAATCTAATCTCACACTAACGCAGCCAATTCTTGAAGGCATCCTGGAAAATGACGATTACTTGAATCAATCACTTTTCTTGTCAACGGCCAGGCCAACTGCGCAGCATGTACCGCAGAGAGAATTCCAAGGAATCAAGTGGAACCAGAAAAAATATCTAATTCCATTTAACTCCTTGAAATCAAGGGGAAGGAAGAAAGCGTGGACCTCCCGTACCAAACGCTTCCCGTACACATAGATAATGATTTATTTACAATCGTTGGGAGTATCTTTGCTAATAAAGGTTAAGTGATACTCCGGACCCTCAGGGATGAACTAATGGTATTTAGACCAGAAGCCAGGCTGCAATTGGCCAAGGATATAGCGCCTTATTTCGCTCTCTGAAAATAGATTAGTTTGCCAAAAATATTAGTTTAAATCATATAATACTTGAAAATAAAGTCGTGTGGTTTAATGATTGCCTAAAACTACATTTGTAAGGTTAGGAACTGAAAACCGCACGACCCCGCACCTCCTAGCTTGGCTACTCAATTATACAAATTGAAGTATTTCCAGGTATGGCCACGTGGAGGCGCTAGGTAGGGGCTTGGGATGGCTAGAGCTATGTTGGGCGCTTCTTCCTAGTTGCCTTCCCCATTTCATACCCTACCCGGAGCTTTGCACATATACATACAAATTCGTTGTTGAACAGCATAGGCATTCTCTCGTGCGACACGTAGTTACGAGTGAGCGTGAGAGAATGAATCTCTAAAAAATACATCGCAAAGTTAAACTAAAACATACATTTAAATTACATGTTTATCTAATTCTTATCAGTCTTTTTACTTTTTAGTTAACGAAATGTCAATTCCCGCGAAGGAAAACTCTAAAATACGCTAATATGTTTGCCATCTTAATTCATGAATGTGTGCGGCATTTCTCGCTGCTGATGTTTTCTCTGGCGGTAGATTCTCTTTCGCTCTTTGATCCGTTGTATGAAATACCAGCTGTGGAAGAATTAAGCAAAATGCTCACAGCTGAATTTGGCTCACATCGCATAGCCACATAGACATCGCGTAAAATAGCGATAGAAATTCATATGAGCGTTTGGCGCTTGTGATCAAGGTTGAAATTTCAAGTGCTTGAAATCTCATTGAGTTTTTTGCTGGTATCACTGCAAGAAAGCGAACCAAACTCGTAAGGGCTACACACCTAACCCTGACATGTGTAGGGATGAGGGAGGGGATCTAATCACAAACGAGCGCGAGGTGGTCAAGTGGATAGGTTGAAGCAGTATTTCGATGAGCACCTCAACGGCATTATAGCAGCAGGAGACGCAATGGAAGTTAACGACAACAGCGAGCCGGCTCCCGATCTCGAAGAGATCCGGCGAGAAATCCGTCAGCTGAACAATAATAGAGGTCTACAAAAATGGACAAGAACCGCTAGCAACGGCACTTCATTAGATAATTTCTATGATTTGGGAGGAGGAGAAACTGCCGAAGGAGTTGATGGAATGTGTAGTCTGTCCCATCTACAAAAAGGGCGGCTAGATTGCTGTAATTACCGCGCCATCACGTGGGTCAACGCCGCCTACAAGGTGCTCTCCCAGATTTTGTTGCGTCGTCTATCTCCAATAGCAAGAGAATTCGTAGGGAAGTATCAGGCGGGCTTTATGGGGGCCCGTGCTACTACGGATCAAATGTTTACTCTCCGACAAATCCTCCAGAAATGTCGAGAGTACAACGTGCCAACGAATCATATATTCGTGGATTTCAGGGCAGCATACGATACAGCTGAACGAGAACAGCTATGGGAGATAATGAACGAGTACGGTTTTCCGGACAAACGGATGCGGCTGATCAATGCTACTCTGGAGCGAGTGATGTGCTACGTGCGCGTTTTGGGGACACTCTCGAGTCCTTTTGAATTGTGCAGAAGGTTGCGACAAGGGGATGGACTTTCCTGTATGTTATTCAATAGGGCTATTGAAAGTATGATCTGGGGAACGGGCATCGAAACGAGAGAAACGATATTAAACAAGAGTAGCCAACTTCTAGCCTTCGCAGACGACCTCGACATCATTACTAGAAACCTTGGGACGGCGGAGGCAATCTACGCGAGACTAGAAACGACGGCTAGGAAGGGTTACAAATCAATGCGCCACAAACCAGATATATGGTAGGAAGAGGCTCCCGAGAAAGTATCGTTTGCCTCCCACGGACAGTGACTATTGACGGCGATGAACTGGAAGTGGTTGATGAGTTCTGATATTTGGGATCTCTAGTTACCGCCGACAATAATTCGAGTAAGGAGATCCAACGATGCATTCAAGCTGGAAATTGAGCCTACTTTTCCCTCCGTAAGACGTTTCGATCTCGGAGCATATGCCGCCGCACAAAGCTGACGATGTACAAAACGCTAATCAGACCGGTAGTTCTCTACGGACTTGAGACAGTAACTTTGCTTACGGAAAACATACGTGCACTAGCTGTATTTGAACGAAAGGTGTTGCGGACTATTTTTGGCAAGTACAAACAGAAAGTGGAGGGTGGCGGAGGCGTATGAACCACGAGCTACAGGCACTGCTTGGAGAGATTCCCATCGTACACCTGGCGAAAGTTGGAAGATTACGGTGGGCCGGCTACGTCGCAAGGATGCCGGACGACTGTGCAGTAAAATTCGTTCCCCACCCCACCGGCACCAGGAATAGAGAGTTCCAATGTGCTAGATGTCCAAAAAGTGCTTAATGGCTCGACCAAATTGAAACCGGCTTGTATTTGTCGAGACGATCGACGAATTGGCGACGAGTAGCCTAGGATCGAGTCAGTGGAAAGGAATTCTTGATACGGCAAGAGCTAATCCGGTCCTATACTGCAAGAAATGGAAATGAAATGATGCGTGAATATGAACAGAAGGATGTTTTAGACGATTGGAGCAGTATACCAAGCGGAAGCCAGCCGCAGTGAAGGTTGGATTGGTGGTAAATTCATTAAAGATCAAGTATTTGTTAACTTGAGGGGGCCTGCAAACTGGAAGTGTCTTGCCCGATGATGAAACATATGAGAAAGCCTATTTCAACCTAATCCCAGATTTAGTAGGTTAACAGACAAACTCTCACTGGTGGGTTGACGATTGCGCAAAGCGGGAATAATCAGGACAAAGTTTACCTGCTGTCCATTACCTTACATAGAAACTACACATTCTTCTCAACCGAACACACTGGCTTTGTATTCTTAAAGCTGAACACATTAGCTTTGTTTTTAGATAGCCTTCAATATACGTCTGTCATAGGACATGCAGGTTATTCCCGTGATTCCGCTTGATTTTGAACCACGGTCATTGCACTCGCATCGTATATATGATCGCCAATCATTGTACTATTCACCACCCATGTTACCCGTGAACGTCATTTGCTAATTTGCTTGCTTTCTTCTTGGAATTGGGTGTGGAAATTTGATTTGAAGTAGGTGGGCTGTGTCCTCTAGGGTATCGAAACCTACTGTTGACTGGTGTGTGGGACAATAAATTCAAACAACTGATGATATTTTTAAGCAATAACTAAACGATGACAAAAATTGACCAATTAATCCCTTAGACTTTCGTGGCCCAGGTTACCGACGTTAACCCCTATCCTATTCTGCCCGCATGCGATCCTGGACCGCAATCATTGGCGTAACTAGGGGGGGGCTAGGGGGGGCTAAGCCCCCCCTAGGAGACATTTAGCCCCCCCTAGAAAAATTAAGCTGGATTTTTAAATTTAAGAAAAAACTATAGTTAGATAATTTTACATAATAAAAACTTGAGAGTAATTTTTATATGCATCACTACTTAAAGTTCCCATGCATCAATGTACATTTAATTTTAATATGCCAAGGAAATAAAATGGTCGAAAAAATGCCGGGGGCTATAGCCCCCCCTAGAAATGAGCGCTAGTTCCGCCAATGACCGCAATTGCTTAAACTTCATACATTTTCCTAGTAAAAATAAATAAAAACGCGTATTTGAATGAACCTGTTTTATAGCCCCAAAAGAATGACATTTTTTAGTTCCTTAGTTTTGATAGTCATCACGCTTCCTGACTCAAAATACGTTTTACAAATTCAAATTTAGATGGTCGCGAAGAAATGTTATATTCTATCAATTGAAACGAACTTTTTTTCTCGATTTATTTCTTTGAGGTCCTTTTATAATAAACATACCAAATATACAGAAATCAATCGATGGTAATAGTTCGGTATGAAGTTTCGATGGAACTGTTGATAATAATTTGAAACCTTTGAATATCTTTGATATCTTAACCAGCTGTTCTGTTACCTTATTTCCCAAGTCCCTTCCAGTGACTCGGTAGTCGATACACAGACCCAAACGATGCACTTTCGCGCACACATCTCGCAACTCAATTCAATTTGTCTGGCGTCGTCTGAATTGAATGCAATTTCCTTCGTCAAATTGATTTCTTGCTCGTTCGTTTTCCCTTCCCTTTTCGGGTGCATCATGGCACAGTCCAACTTGGCAATTTTACTTGACTTTCCGAAGGATGCGCGTTTTCAATCGTGCGAGAAAAAGATGCTTGCCCAAGCTTATTCCAGTACGGCCGGAAAGACTTGGCTCGCCGGATTTAGACAAGAAAAATTTGAATCTATCCACTTCTTTCCCATTTTGTACTTTTCTCTATCATTGGATATTTAACGGTACAGTCTCTTCTTCCCTTGCAATGAGATTTTTCATTTTAACGACATTTTTCAGTAGTGATCAGATCACTATCGTCTGATACCCCGCAGCTGCTGGCGATAAAGTTGCACCGAAAAGTCGAGCATTTGAATCTCAAACGTCGAATTTTCATCTTTTCTATAGAGTGCACTACCGGAACGGAAAATGGTACTTTTAGTGGAGGAAAAATAATTATCGTCATGATTATGATGTTGAAAGTGATAATCATCGCGGCAGTCAGTGGATTCTTTGCTTTTCGTCTTGTTGCGTCTTCCTACCATTTTCTCGTCTCCTGCCTCGGTCCAAACTATTCGACGGAACTTTGCTGCTTTAACCGGCGAGCCCATCATCCATCCATTCGCTGTGAACGAACTAGTGAATGGAAAACTTTTTTAATTATTATTTTATAGTAGCCAGTACCACACTGGCTTATCAACCGTAAGTGGGAAGTTGTTATTGAAATTTTGTAAAGTTTCTATTACCTATTACCTACTATGAATCTACAGGTGGCTAAGTGAAAAGTGGCACAAGTTGTAAAATGTGGTTAATTACGTCGAGATTCATCTGCTGTTATTTTAGTAATTCGAATTCATGTCGTAGGATTGTTTGAGCGAAGTTGAATTTGTTGAACATAATCTATTTAATTTGTATTAGGAATTATTAGTTTGAATTAATTTGAATCTGATGCAGTCATTTCAAACCGTTTTGGAAGTATGTAGTGAGACTCTTCTCTAATATTTTATTTTATTTTTAAAATCATTGCTCTTCACTCTTGTGTTATATGTTCTCGGTAGTTACATACAGAATTTTTGAACAAAAACTCAAACAATTTTTCCCTAGCGTGAAATTCTTCAATCCACATACGTCTCAATATGCCTTGAGCGTTTATTACTTGAGCACATTCGCCGCTCTCTTTTTGCATGTACGGATTCAATCCTACTGTGTAATTAAGGCGAAACCAAATCAGAGGAAGTGCTATTGCCTCGGGTGGACATCCAGTTCAGAACATCCCTCATATTGCATGTCTCGAACTGACGTTTTAAAAAGTCATCAGTTTTTTCTATCGACATTGGATGTGGAGGCGCACACTATCACATGATTTGCCTTATCCTTATTCTGGTGTAAAGCCTTGAACAGTGATTTTGAAATCATTTCAATGTGGTTATGCTTCAAGCAGGCTGCAAAGCCTCAATCAAAACATTTTGCTTGGGAACGACAGCGAGCATGTTCCTAGACACACATAATAAGTATTCATTCTACCGGAAACGTAGAACATGTGGCGGATGCTGACGTCGTCTAAAGATCCCCCGGCTATTTTATTTAGGGTGGTAGGACCAGTTATTACCAATTTCAAATTGCAATGAAATTGTTCGTAATAATCGCATACAAAACTGCAACTCTTACCCTATCGTGCCACACGCGTACCATACAAAAGTGCTTATTCAGCATGTGATATTACAACAATATCTTGTCGTACATATACAGTAAACCTAACGCTTGGGATAACTCAATATTCGAAATCATAATTTATAGAAAAAAAGTATGTAGCAGCCGGCTCAAGTACCATCCGCTATGAGTGGATTACTATAAGCATTAGCAGGTCCTTAGATGCAGATCACTGGTTTTAGTGTAAGCAAAGAGCCGTGATGTTGGAAAGTAAATGAACTCTACTCATGACCCCACATAGTTTTGCAACTTTTTATTTCCGTTCAACCGTGCCCACTCGACGCGCCAGCGCTTCCGCTTCGCTTGAGGCTTCATTTTCGCTTATCCAATTATTTCCATCCAGTATAACTGGATCGTTGTCGGGCTTCAACATCAAGCGTATTTTTTTCTTATTTTTGGAGGGCGAACAAAACATTCTTCTGGGCAGAAACAGCGAAAGCATTCCTTATAGGCAGGCAGCGCCAGGAGTTAAGTAACGAACCGAGGACGAAGAAAGTGAGCGGCGGAATAGGTGCAAACATTCACCCCAAAATGAATAAATTGCAAACAATTTTTCAAATTAACAACTGCTTCTGAACTCTCGGTAGCCTATTGAAAACAAACTGCTTGCGTTGTTTTCATGCAATTACTTTCGGGGAAGTATTTTTACTTTTGTTTCGCCATGAAGGAAGTATAAAAATCGGTCGAATAATATAAAACCCATCAGTGGCCCGGAAAGTCAGCATCACCAATCAAAGAACAAGTTGACCGGCGCTTGAAATCAAAGCCAGTTGTCGTAAGTATTGATAATATGGTAGATCTTATTGTTATCCGCGTACACTAGCCGTACTAGGTGGTAATAGCTTAGAGATGTCGTTAATAAACAACAAAAATAGCGCGGGTCCCAAAATACTGCCATGAGGTACCCTCACAGGGTTGATAGGGTTGAACCAGACAAACTGGGACAAGCCTAACTTTTCAGTAATTTTTCGATTGCGTAGATAAGATTGTTGTTACTGTTTTACAACAATCACATTACAAGTCGGCTGGATTCAGAGATTTTTAAATGCTTTCGAAAACAATTTATCAATTTTCACTAATAGCACATTTATGGTACTGTCTAATTAAAATTAGAGCGACCTGTGCCTACGGGAATGCTGGCTTGATGTAGGATTGCAATACAATTCGAATACTGAAATTAAGTATCCTGCACAGAATTCGTATAGACATATGCAAAACTATGAATACGCATACAAGAAAAATAGTTCGAACATTATCGATTAGAAAATGGGCTGGTGTCATTTTGTAACTCTTCGTAGAACATATTTTTGTTCCCAGTGTATTGTTGAAGTCATTTAAATGGTTTCGTATCTCAGATCAGTTCTAGAGACTATTAGGTATTGTAATGTGCAAATACATCTTACAGCATATAACCATTGCATATATCCAATAGGCATTTTACGGATATCGCAAAAAAGTAGCCACCGGCCTAAAACAAAACTGATTTGCTGAAATTTTAGCAAAATGACGTGGCCATAGTTTCTATCACCTTTAGGTGGATTGAATATTTCTTTTCTAAACTTTTTTTCTTCCCCCTCTTAACGCATATATAGAGCATGCGTTCCCCCTGCCAATTGCACTCTTAGATGTGTTGAGCCTCAAGCATATTTCAATTTTATTGTCTTTCAAGAGCGTATGTATTATATATGAAGTGTGTATGAGAGAAATGATTTGTCATCGTTTCAACCCTTCAGTAGGGCCACCTCCCAAAGGGCTTCAAATTGTTGTTCTCTAAAACCACATTCGACATTCGATTTCGAAGTTTAAAAAATCCTATTTGAATTGTAAATAAGGGAAACAGGTATTTTGTGCCCCTAGCCGAGATTCGAACATACGACGACTGGCTTGATAGACCAGCATCGTACCTCGGAGCTAACTGGGCGGTATTGAAATAAAGTGATGTTTATTTTATGCCGAGACACACAATATACTACTACTTCTTCGGCAACAATCAGTTTATCGAATTCGTGCCGCATTCAGGAACCGTCTTCAAGTTGCTCGGTCTTGGGCTGCCGCTCTCTAATCGCCCCTAACATCCGCTGCTCTAGCATTCTTTCGAAGTCGGTGGCCTCTGTGGGGTTCTCTGCTGAATATTGTTTCTACTGGCCTCTCTTCCGGTACCCTTGCTACGTGGCCAGCCCATTGCAGCCTGCCGTGTTTTAGCAGCCTTACAATATCGGTATCTTTGCGTACTTGGTATGTTTCATGGTTCATGCGCTTGCGCCACACTCCTTCTTCTAATAAATATGCCTCCATCAATGACTAACATCGTTTTTTGCAGGATAGTTGTCCGGCATTCTAGCGACATGTCCTGCCCAACGTATCCGTCATGCTTTAACCACTTTCTGATTACTGATTTAGCCGTAGAGACGCACGAGCTCGTGGTTCAAGTCTTACACAGTTCTCTTTCACGCCGCCAAAGGTAGTACTTAGCACCCGCCGTTCGAAAACTCCGAGTGCTCGTAGGTCCTCTTCTAGCAGTGTCCACGTTTCATGGAAGTCAACCGGTCTAATTTGCGATTTGTACAGTGTGCACTTTGTACGAGGGCTCTGATTGTTCGACCGCAAGTGTTAGTCGAATCCGTACTATAGTAGACCCGACTTCTAATTTGAGAGCGTGCGACACGTGATATGGTGCCCATACTGGAGCTGCATACTCAAGTATACTCCGTACCAATGAGCAATACAGTGACTTAAGAGCATATACGTCTGTAACAAATACTGCATGGCGGTGAACGGCACCCAGAACAGAAAGAGCTTTGGCAGCAGTTAATGCTAATCGCAGTTTGTTATCTAAAATTACACCTAAATCACGTATGGAATTTACCCGTTCGAGGACGGCCGAGCCAATCTTGTTTGGGAACTCAGTAGTAGTTAGGCAGCGAGTAAAAGATATTACCTTACATTTCTTGATGTTTACAGCCATACCGTTTTCGTCACACCACAACAAGAGTTGATCGACGCCGCTTTGCAAGGCGGCGCAATCTTGGGCGGATGATTTGAGGTCGTCAGCGAAGAATGATTTTCCGGATGATATCTGATACGCGAGGTCGTTTACGTACAGAATAAAAATAAGCGGGCCCAGTACACTCCCTTGAGGAACTCCTGAAGTGGCGTTGAATGTTGTTGAGGTTTCATGGTCAACCTGTACAAAAGCTTTTCGTCCGGTGAGGTATGATTCCAGCCACTCAACTATCCAACTCGGGAAACCTAGTTGGGCAAGTTTGTCGATTACAAACGTGCATCTAATCTACAACCTAATTGCAAAATATATTTGATGGGAAACCTAATCTTCTCTGCTTCGCGTTTTAGTCTGCTGTTCTGATCTTTCACCGCCTCAAATGTTCTGCCGATAGCACCCGCGTCGTCAGCAAAGCAGATAAATTGACTGGATTTATTGAATTCGTGCCGCGCATTTCAACCGCCGCTCGTCTTTTAACACCTTTAAGCGCAATGTTAAATAGCAAGCTGGAAAGACCATCTCCTTGTCGAAATTCCCTGCGAGATTCGAATGGGTCCGACAATCCACCCGAAATTCTCACACAGCACTGGATCCCATCCATCGTAGCCATGATAAGTCTAGTAAGCTTACCCGAAAGCCGTATTCGGCCAATATTTTCCATAGCTCTTGTCGATTTACACTATCATATGCGGCTTTGAAATCGATGAACAGCGTGGGGACTGCGTGGGGACTCGGAATTCGCGGTACGTCCGTCCGGTCCGTTGTAGGTTACCGACCCTCCATAAAACCGGCTTAGAGACTTTCTACAAATCTATTGCCTATTGGCGATAGTCGATGGAAGATGACTTGGGACAACACGTAGTTCTCACAATCCAGCTTATCGCCTTTCTTGTAGGGCAAATAACCCCATCTTTCCACTCCTCCGGTAGTCGTTCCGTATCCTAAATCTAGACTATCAGTTGATGCAGAAAGCCGGCCAACTTGTTTGAGCCCATTTTAATAAATTCCGCTCCAATGCCATCCTTTCCCGCTACGCCGCTGGATGGCTTCTTTAACTTACCTTATAAATGGGGATGGTGCGTCTTCGTTGCTTGCTACACTAATATGGTCACTTCCTTTGCTATCATGGTCTTCCGTCTGCACGTCATTCAGGTGTTCATCGTAGTGCTGCTTCCATCTTTCGATCATCGTACGCTCGTCAATCAAGATCCTCCATCTTTATCTCTGCTCATTTCGGCCCCCGGCACAAAGCCTTTGCGAGATTCGTTGAGTCTCTGTTCGAACTTCCATGTGTCTGGAAGCGGTACAGCTGCTCGAGTTTTTCGCACTCCTTCGCCTCCTGGTGGTGCTTCTTCTCCTGGAATAGTCGGGTGTGCTGCATTCGCCTCTGTTTGCATCGCTCCACATTCTGATGGGTGGCTCTACGTAGCATTTGTACCCGCGCTGCGTTCCAATATCTGCTGGCATTCCTCGTTAAACCATTCGTTATGTCGATTCAGTGCCGCACGGCCTAGAACGTTCTCCGCTACGCTGTTAATGGCTGTTTTTACGGCATTCCAACAGTCCTCAAGAGGGGCTTCGTCCAGCTCACCCTCTTCCAGTATTGCGATTTCGAGAGATAATGCGTAGTTTTCGGAGACATCCGGTTGCTTCAGTTGCGCTAGATTATACCGTGCCAGGCGTCGGTATCGTTCACAATGACATTCTGTGTAAAAAAAAGCAAAGCCTTGGGCTTAAACGACTTTTCTAAGACTTGACCCTTCTTTATCGACAGATTTCACAACCGGCTCTTAGAGTACAGGACAGTTACGGGGCAAGCGCAACAATCTTACTAACTCTATTTAGTAGCATCGCCTAGCCGAGTTTCGGACATCCGACGACTGGCTTGTTAGATCAGCATCGTACCTCGAAATCAACTAAGCGGTTGACATTCCGCGGAAACGTTGCATTCCGACATTGGAAACATGGAAACGTGGAAAAAAGCACAGAAAAGAAAATTAAAGAGTCTGCTTGTGTCTGGCCTTCCTACAAAGGAGGCATGGGAGCAAGTACTGCCTCAGTCTATTTTCTGTCAGCTAAAATACCACATGGATTGGTGCTGCCTAGCAATGAAGAAAAACCAACCCCCGGGCATCTACTATGTTTCCTGAAACCGACACAAAATGAGGTGGTGCTACATGCGTTTTGCTTTTAATACGCAGCATTCACACGGCAGTGAAGTGATGCGATCAAGCCAACAAAACATAATTACGTAGAAGTGAAGAATTTTACATGAATCTCAATAACAATTCATCGATAAAATAATTTACTATCAACTAACAGAAAACGTTGCCTTTAGGACAAGAAATAAATGATAATGCAGCGAAAATCACGTGTGGCGCTGCAGAAATATCGTGTGAATCGTTCTTTTACACGCACACGAGTGATCCGATACGTAAAAAAGTGATCCAGTGATTCAGCTATGTTGGCTTCACCTATTTTGTTCGCAAACGTCAAAGTTGCCACCGGGGTGAGAAAAACCGATGCCCAAAAACCATAAGAGGAGTCTACGTCCCGGAGAACGAGTAGGATAGGTTGTGGAAGAGCTGACACTGAGTCTCAAAAATCCAAGAATTACGATAATCAGGGTACCCATGGGGCAAGTGGTACTAGACCGGTGGTCCCACAGGATGCTCAAATTCTCCCGTCAGAGATTCAGGTAAAGCGAAGACTCCCCGAGGTGAGTCTCCCAAGTCCATGGATATTGACAGTCTGGCGGTACCATGGCCGAATGCGACCTAAGTAGTGGTTTCCACAAGTGACCCTGGAAGTTTCAGTAAGATCCGCGGAAAAGGTTAGACTACGCAAAGCCAGCTCACCCCCAGGTCTAAAACGAATTCGGGTACTGGTAAAAAGAAAACTGCTATCTCTATGATGCCAAAACCACCGGGGATTCCGTTTCTTCCAAATGCCAGAATCATCAAATGATCAGGAAATTCATAGAAATGCAGAACACTATGGTGCTGCAAATAAACCTCCATCATGCTAAAGCAGCATTGGGCGTACTTTCCTCCAGGAGGGTTATTAAAGACACTGTAGACCTAACACTGTTGAAAAAATCCTACATGTTTGCCGTATTTAAAAAAGGAGAAGAGCGAGTCGTAAGGAACTACAGAGGTGTTACCAGTCTTTCTGCTGGATCAAAGCGTTTTGAACTAATTGTTGGTAATGTACTTTCAAACAGCACCGAATACTATACATATTAGTAGATCAGCATGCATCTAGCTTGATGGATTTCACTAGTACTTGCATCTCAAAGATGGAAGCTGAAACTCAAATTGATGCTGTGTATTAAGATATTAAAGTCGCTTTCAACACGGTAGATCATCGAATACTGAATGCATTGCTCTCTTAACTGTGTATCTGATAGACTGACTTGATAGTCAGTCATATCTTTCAGCGCTTTACGTGTGAAGCTGACTTGCTCAGTTTCACGTGCATTCAGTATCCAGTAATCCAGTAATGGTACCCCACAAGGCAGTTACCTGGGGTCTTTGCTCTTCGCGTTGTACTTCAACGACATTGTGGTTCTGCTTGGTTCCAGATGCGCATTGGTAAATGCCAACGATTTAAAAATTTATCTCGTAAATATATCGATGACTGTAACCGAATGAAAGTATTGTTGGACACCTTTACTGACTGGTAACAGATACACGCTCATAATATGCATAGCTAAATGCTAAATTTCAGCACTGTAATGTGCACATCTCATTTGATTACTGGATAAAACGAGTTATTCTCGGACGCGTAAGTCAGATCAGCGTCTCAGAGTTGTGTTGGATAACAAGCTCATGTTTAACCAAAATGTTATACTGTTGTCATCTCTAGAGCTTCGCAACAAGTTGGATTAATCACAAAAATTACCTGCACTCAAAAAAATGGACACGTCGCATCCACGTGAAAATGCATGTAAACTTCTGTACAGCAACTTACGTGAACTTCATGTACTAGTTAATGGGAAAATTGATAAAATTTACCGGTCTCGCACGTAGACTGGTTAGTATGAGTGCGAGTTACCAACAATTCACGTGAATGTCACATGAAAAGTTTGATGGATGAGAATTACCTATGTTTTCACGTAAACTTGACGTGCGGATTTTTTTGAGTGTGAGACTTTACAGATCCACATTGTTAGAAGGTATTGTACAGCTCGTTGGTACGCCCATTACTTAAAAATGGCTGTATCATCTGGAATTCACATATAACCCGTGTTGGAAAGCCAGAATAGAATTTGTTCAACGAAGATTTATTCGAATTGCCCTGAGGCATTTACTCTAGTGTCTACTTAATAATCTTCCCCACTACGTAGACCCATACCAGTCATCGAAGGATTCAATAAGAAACCTTTGTAGCTAAATTTCTTAACAATGAAATTGGGATGGGTTTGAAATAGTTGACGAGTTTGTATGTCTTGGCTCACTAGCAACCGGGGATAATAATACCAGACGTGAGATTAGAAGGCGCGTTATCAATCGAGTAAATGCCTTCTATGGAATCAAATATTTGCAGTCGAATAATCTGAACCTCCGTACAAAGTGCAAGTATACAAAACGCTAATTAGACCAGTTGTCCTATCAGGACTATCGTGGTCTTTTTTTCGCTTTCATGACAACGAATAATTGTGGAATTAAACCCGTGATATTTTCGAACAACAAAAAAATTGAAGAATAAAACTTTATACTACCACCATTTCAACTGTTTATGCCTGAATGTTTAAAACTTGTCTTATGTTTTTGATTACTAGGGTAAGGGATCTAGTTTTTTGACTCTGTGCTAGTTTTCGCACCACTGCTAAAACACTCATAAAAAAAATTTTATAGCGGCAGTTTTTACAATTTTCGGGGGAAATGGTAGATCCCTTACCCTAATTGCCCAGATATGATCGATGATTAAAGAATAAAGCTGTTTAATAATAACTTGTTAGACAATCTACTAGGGAAATGGGATCTACAGTAATTTTCTACCATAAGCTTCTATATACAGTGTGTACATCATCTTTCGACAATGCTATTTTCGTTGATTTCTCATGTTCCTGCTGTTAAACCTGATGAAAGAAACGTTTGAAATGAAAATGACTGTCAAGCTGACGGAGACAGTATTGTGTAGGACATGCTGTTCACATTTTACGAGCACTTTTAAAACTATTCGCGTTTATGATACCCAGAAAGCTGGATTAATTTGGTTTATTTACTTTGAGCCAAAGTCTTATCAAATGAGAGTAACTAAAATTACACCAGAAGCTGCAATTATTCACTATTTGACAACGATTTTTCTATGCCCGATGTTAAATGACAAATTTATATTGGTGCGTTTTATAACTAATTAATACTGGGTATTCAGTTGAAGTTTTTGTCACGGTTTAAAACTTTGGAAATATCAAAGTTCACTTTTGGTCAATCTTTTTTTCCAAAATTTTTCCGAACCAATTGTTAAAACGGAAAACATATTTCAGAAAAATTAAATCCTAATTGATAACGAAAGTTCATACAAGATGATTACAGTCAAATCAGTCTGTGCAGTAAATGTATCAATTTTTAAAAAAATACGTTTAGGTAATTCAGTAATCGCCCGTTGTGTTTAGCGTCGTCAGTCGGGCTATCACCTTACTGCGAATGGAAACCTGCTTCTGTATGCTGAACAAATATTTTGACAAATTATGAAGGTAAATATCAGATTCGGCTCGGGCGAGTCTTTTTGTGCCACTTCGCTTCATCACCTACCCGTCACAAACGGAGGGTGAAGTTAGTGAAAAGTTGAAGCAAGAACTTTATCCCTTCGGGACAAGTTTCCGTTTACCGTTTTTTACGGAATGTGCAGCACCACGACGGCAATATCAAGAACAAGTATCACCGATTTCAAATGCCTCACGGATGGGATTATATGCAAATTACCTTTTGCACTCTTCATGGTTTAGCATTTATAATGCGAGATTTGATGCAAAATGAGCGAAAGCTGCTTGGAGAAGAATTAAATATTTAGATGAGTTAATATCTGCGAATTAGCTGCCAGGTACACCGATTAACAGAGCTCCGACAGTCAAAGCTCTCGGCATCCTTATCGGAATTTCTTCTGCACGCCACGGCAGGAAATTCCACATTTACCAAAACGGCATCAAACATTTACAAGTGTGAGCAGATATTTCACATTCCCCCTAATTACTTGGACAACTTTCGGGTGGAAAATCTTGGTCTGCACTGTACGCCTACCTACCTAGTACTTTTTGCTCACCTCATTACCTTCGTATTAAACCGATCTGCTATATGGTGGACCTTCGCTCCTGGGTGCTCTCGATAAGCATTTTATCGCCGCAATAATGTAAAACCACCCCACTTAGCTCACAGGTTTTCGGGAGGTGGTAGGTGAAAACGATTAACACCCGTGCGGCCCCCTTGGCAAAAGATCGGTTCCAGTCAGAATCACACAACCAAAAGGTCTGCGGTGAAATGGTTCTTTCATTTTCCGCTTGGCCCACCTTGCCCGACGTTTTCCCACACTCACATTCAGCCGTGTACAAAAGGCGCCGAAGCAAACAGGCGGTAATTAAAGTTTACTCCTTGGTAGATGATTGAGTTTAGCTGGTGGTTAGTGTATGTGTGTGCGCATACACGTGAACGTGCGTCGATTTGGAAATGAAATTGTGGAAGAAAAAGTTTTCCCTGTTAGAGTTTGCGGTGAAATTTGTATACACATTTGGAGACTCTGTATTAACACAGCGTTTATTCGCTTGACGTTAGCAGTTTCGTAAGTCTGATTGTGATTTGACCCTATCGGGATTAAAAGCGTGCGATAATTGCCTTGACAATTTTCAGATAAACGATTCAGACGGTACGGCATATTTAATTAGCACGATTCGAAGGTAATTTCATTCAGCACTCAGACTTAAATTTGTTGGTTTAATATATTGTGGTATGTCGTGGCGTAATTGCCTGTTAATCTCGCAATCACCTCGAATATTATTATTGTTTTGCATTGTATAACGATAAAGTTGGAAATTAATTATTTGAATAAACACCATAAATAGACGGTAGCAAGTTTACAAGATAGCAGAAGGCTACATTGGTAAATCCACTATCACAACTAGAATGCACAACTTCTAAACGATTTCTGTGGCTCGACGGTATGTCCTTCTTAATGTAGAGTAGGAAAAAGCAGTCAACAATAGTGAATAAACATTTTGCCTGCAAGTGCCTACTTAACATCGATCAGGAATAAATTTAGCAGCTTCTCTCCAGCCGGTATCTCCTAGCCAACCTCGAAGACTGACCGTTCTAATGTAAAGTAGGAAAAAGCAGTCAAGGGACATAAATCGCAAGCTTGCCTGCAAGTGCCTACTTAACATCGAATTGGTACTTCACTGCACTGCACTGGTGGTACACGCACTAAATCACTTTCAACTCACGGGTAGTTTGGAACTGATGATTGGAAACAAAACCTAGCCATTTATATAGTCAAAGAATTGGGCATCAAATCATCTGCCAGGATGAATTGTTTTGA
Organism: Sabethes cyaneus; assembly: GCF_943734655.1. Taxonomy (NCBI): domain Eukaryota; kingdom Metazoa; phylum Arthropoda; class Insecta; order Diptera; family Culicidae; genus Sabethes; species Sabethes cyaneus. The sequence goes on along the minus strand of NC_071354.1, from coordinate 156,340,467 downwards.
AATTGGACAACTAAATTGCGTTATCGGTCCTATGTTTGACTTAGATAGTCTACTGATGAGAGATGCTCTCCGAATCATTAATTTTTGTTTGCACTTGTCCCTTCTTTACTGTTGTCATTGTGAGTAAATGAAGTCGACCATTGCATGACAGGTTGCGTTCCGGTGCGTGTTTTGATGCAACGTTGAGATGAATCATCATTTTCCGTAGGGATGCAAAGCAGTTGAAATGCATTTAAGCTTCTCCGTTTTGTGCTGTTTGATAATAGCCTGTTTTCATGTGATTTTCGAAACTGGTTTCAGCGCAAGTGTACCGATAAGCTTTCTCGATTGTAATTTCTGCTTTGTACAGAAAAATTCGTAAATTTTTTTTTGTTTTACATTCATGTTCTTTTTTTTTTTGTTAGATTAAAGTCACTTTAACCACCTTGGGTCATTCGTGACTTACATTCATGTTCTATTTTTTTTGTATTTTCATATTTTGACTTGCCTTGAGCGATAATAGAAAAAAATCTTATCAAAATTGATGACAAACTGGTAGAAAATATAATATTTCATTTATATGAATAAAAGTTTTTGTTTTACTTCTCTCATAAGCTTTACAGAGGACAAGCAAAGTAAACTTTTTTATATTCACACGGCCTATGATTATACGAAACAGTACCAAAACGATATGCAATAAAAATGAATATGTTTACAATTAAAAAGTAAAAAAGTCACAAGCAAAAAATATTGGTTTTTGAACCAACGAATAAAAATAAAGAACTTAAATTCATGACCTAAACTTGCACCTTAATTGGCCTAAGTTCTAACGACAAGACGTGCGGAGTTTAATTTCTCCATCTATTTCGGTCCATAGCAGCTGGTCTCTAGTTCCGCGTGCACCTAGTGCTCGCCAGATCTTGCCACCTCCCTCGCTGTGCCTCTATTCGTCTTGTTCCTACCGGATTCGATGCGAAAACCATTTTTGTAGGAAAGCTGTCCGGCATTCTAGCAACATGTCCTACCCAACGTATCCGTCCAGCTTTAACCACTTTCTGAATACTGGGTTCGCCGTAGAGACGCGCGAGCTCGTGGTTAATTCTGTAGCCTCCATACACCGTTCTCTTGCACTCCGCCAAAGATGGTTCTTAGCACCCGCCGTTCGGAAACTCCGAGTGCTCGTAGTTCCTCTTCTAGCAGTGTCCACGTATCGTGCCCGTAGAGGACAACAAGTCTAGTTAGCGTTTTGTATGGGGGCTCAGATTGTTCGACCGCAAGTGTTTGTGGAGTCCGTAGTAGGCCCGACTTCTGCTGACAATACGCCTCCGAATCTCATGGCTGATATTGCTGTCCTCTATTGCCAGTGAGCCAAGGTATACGAACTTGTCGACTACCTCTAGCTCATCCCCGTCGATTACCACGGTACTGCCCAAGCAGGCCCTGTTGCGCTCGGTCCCGCCCGCCAGAATATATTTCGTTTTAGACATATATATCTTCAACCCAATCTTCTCTGCTTCGTGTTTTAGTCTGATGTTCTGATCTTTCACCGCCTCAAATGTTCTGCCGACAGCATCTACGTCGTCAGCAAAGTAGATAAATTGACTGGATTTATTGAAAATCTTGCCCCGCATTTCGGTCACCGCTCGTCTTATAATACCTTCAAGTACCTTGTTGAATAGCAGGCAGGAAAGACCATCTCCTGTCGAAGTACCCTGCAAGATTCGGATGGGTCCGACAATCCACCCGAGATTCTCACACAGCACTGGATCCTATTCATCGTAGCCATGGTAAGTCTAGTAAGCTTACCCGAAAGCCGTTTATTCCAAAATTTTGCTTTCGTCTATAGCTTTTTTCGATTTACACTATCATATGCGTCTTTGAAATCGATGAACAGCGTGGGGACCACGTGGGGACTCGGAATTCGTGGCACTTGTGGCGGATCTGCCGCAGAATGAAGATTTGGTCCGTTGTAGACCGACCCGCCATGAAGCCGCTCTGGTAGCTTCCCATAAATCTATTGGCTATTGGCGATAGTCGATGGAAAATGATTTGGGAAAGCACTTTGTAGGAGGCATTCAGGATAGTGATCGCTTGGTAGTTCTCCAACATATGACCTTTCCTGTAGATAAGGTAAATAACCCCGTCTTTCTACTCCTTCGGTAGTGGTTTCATCTCCAAAATCTTGACAATCAGTTGATACAAACAGCTGACCAACTTGTCCGGGTCCATTTCTATAGGTTCCGCTCAAATGCCATCCTTTTCCGCTGATTTGTTGTTCTTCAACCGCTGGATGGCTTCTTTAACTTCCCTTATCGATGGGGGTGGCACATCTTCGTTGCTTGCTACACCAATGTGGTCACTTCCTCCGCTATTATGGTCTTCCCCCAAGTAACACACAAAACAAGTTCTTCAGGGAAAGTAGTCGTTTAAGAGTACTATAAACGTAATTTGAAAACATGTGTCGTTATTATTAAGGTTTTGAGATGTTTTGTGATAACATGAATTTATTTGACAGCTCATATCAAATGAATAATGTTTGTTTTTGTCAACATGTCAACACAAAGTTTTTATTATTACTAAATCTCAACTACTGGAAGAACAAGTTGTAGCTTATGCTATAATAACGTTTTAAAATGGTATAAAATAACCTGATACATACTTCTTTCAATTGTTGTTTGATTGGACTTCAATTTTTTGCGCTTTTCTGGTAATAGAGAAGTTCTGATGTATGTAATATAATACTATTCTATAACAAGCTGTGTTGCTTGGGCCGACCGCATGCCATTCAGGTGTTCATCGTAGTGCTGTTTCCATCTTTCGATCACCGCACGGTCGTCAGTCAAGATACCTCCATCTTTATCTCTGCACATTTCGGCCCACGGCACGAAGCCTTTGCGAGATCCGTTGAGTTTCTGATGGAACTTCCGTGTGTCGTGAAAGCGGTACAGCTGTTCGAGTTCTTCGCACTCCTTCTCCTCTTGGTGGCGCTTCTTTTCCTTGAAGAGTCGGGTTTGCTGCCTCTGCTTCTGTCTGTATCGCTCCACATTCCGACGGGTGGCTTTACGCAGCATTTGTACCCGCGCTGCCTTCTTCTCAGCCAATTTCTGCTGGCATTCCTCGTCAAACCATTCGTTACGCCGATTCGGTGCCACACTGCCTAGGACGTTCTCCGCTACGCAGTTAATGGATGTTTTCACGGCATTCCAACAGTCCTCAAGAGGGGCTTCATCCAGCTCACCCTCTTCCGGCAGCGCGGTTTCGAGGATAACGCGTAGTTTTCGGCGACCTCCGGTTGCTTCAGTCGCGCTAGATTATACCGTGATGAGCGCCGGCCGGTATCATATGTTGTTCACAACAGATAATTTTTGACGTATCCTTACCATCACTAGGTGGTGAGCTGAATCAATGTTAGCGCCCGGATAGGTTCTGACATCGATAATGTCTGAAAAGTGCCTACCTTCGATGAGAACGTGGTCGATTTATGATTCCGTCTGGTTGGGTGATCTCCAGGTGTACTGGTGGTAGAGGTTATGTTGGAAGAAGGTACCACGTATGGCCATGTTCTTGGAGGCTGCAAAATCGACAAGTCTTAGGCCGTTTTCGTTCGTTTGCGTGTGTGCACTGAATCGTCCAATCACCGGTTTAAATTCTTCCTCCAGACCAACCTGAGCATTGCAGTCCCCGATGATGATTTTGACATCATGTCTTGGGCAGCGGTCGTGTTCGCGGTCCAACTGTGAGTAAAATTCGTATTTTTCATCAGCGGTACTTCCAAGGTGAGGACTGTGCACGTTAATTATTGCTAATATTAAAGAATCGGTCCTTGATTCTTAATCTGCACATTCGGAAGTTGATCGGCCACCACTGTACCCAGCTTGTGTGTTTTGCCGCAGGTCTGGTAAATGGTATGACCATCCCTAAACGTACGTACCATTGTTCCTTTCCGGCATACCTCCTGTAGCACTACGATGTCGCACTTGCGGCTCTTCACTCGTGGGTACTTCCGAGGAAATTTAGAGACCAAGGTAGGAGGGGTAGGAGTTGCTGGGTAAGAGGCTGTGGACCAATGTACGTATTGCCCAGCCATTTACCAACCACCTAAACTTGCAATTTGACTTTAAACCGGAGCTAAAGTTGAACACGAAATTTGACTGAAGTTAGATTTGCTATATGACTTGAATTTAGATTTATTTATTTATTTATTTACAAGTCTTCGACTAATTCGTACAGACTGTCCCTACATATTACTTATTCTATGTTTAAAGGTTATTTTACTAATGTTAAAATCATAGCACTCTGAGATATTGTGAAACTCTCTACAGCAAACATTAAACGGATTATTTTGGGCATATTGAGTACGATACACAGGAAGCCGAAGGAAATGAGGCTAACGACTGGCCTTGGAGGCACGTTGATTGGAATACGGCTCAGCAAGTCGGGGCAGTCGATGTTATTGCCAAGAAGGTCGAAAACAAAAAGCTGTTGCAGCAGTGTCCTTCTAGTTGTCAGCGTCGGTAGATGGATAAGCGCGCATCGGTTTTCTTAATGCGGTAGACGAACTGGATCGTGCCAGGGCAGGAGTCGTAGAGCATATCGAACAAAGTGGCGTTGGATTCGTTCGATTCGATTTACTTGCACAGCATGATAAGGAGCCCACACAAGCATTCCATACTCCAGTATGCTCCGTACAAGTGCACAATATAACGACTTTAGGCAGTAGACATCTTGAAATTGCTTCGTGTTTCGTTTGACGAACCTCAATACAGCATAGGCTTTGGCAGTAGTAGACGCAATGTGTTGTGTGAAACTCAATTTGCTGTCTAGTAGAATGCCCAGATCTTTCACTGTATTTACACGGTTGATACTTGCTGCAGACATTTTATAATCGAATGTTATAACGTTGCGCCTTTTTCTGCGGAAAGAGATAGCATTACATTTCTCTACATTCACTTCCATCCCGTTCAGCGAGCACCAGTTTACTAACGCGTCAATGTCAGCTTGGATTGCACAGCAGTCAACCGCTGACGTTGCTACACGAAAAAATTTGAGATCATCTGCGAACATGTATTTAGGAGACTGTATGGTGGTGCACAGATCGTATGAACAGCAGTGGACCTTGACGGCTTCCCTGAGGCACACCTGATTCGGTCTCAAACGGAAGTAAACTCGTTCCATCTTTGCGGACGTAAGCAGTACGCTCGGTGAGATACGACAGTATCCACCGTGTTAGCCATTCGGGGAATCCAATTTTTTCTAATTTGGCCACCAATTTACGTTTTACTTCAACTTGAACTGCTTTCGTGTCTAATTTCATGTTCAATTCCATGTGCAATTTCCAGCCCAATTGAAAGCCAATTTTAAGTTCATTTAAAAAAAGAATTTCAAGTTCGCACTTGCTGATGAGAGGCGAATTAAATACAACCTCTTTAGGCACTATTCAACCCCCTCTATCTCCTCTCCACCATTTGTCCATTAGTGTCACAAAAACTCAATCCTCCCCATGCCACACAAACTAAAAAAAACTAAAAAAAAAGGGGACGCATTGGAGTCCGGATTTTTTCACATCGGCAAAAATACAGGGTTTAGGGTAGCTTAGTACAAATATTGATAAAATATGTGATAAAAGATTACATTTGACGAAAAAAAAATTTACACACGTGGTAAAATCTCTATCGTTACAGAGTTATTCTTCATTTTTAGTTTTCGGTTATATTTCCCGTGAATTAACTCTAGTACAAAAAGTATGCTAGCTACTATAGCTCAATTCTGTCGCTTTCACTAGAAAGCTGCAAAAATTTTACACTGAAAATTGCTTTTAAACCTCTTGCTTCATGAAAGCTTTGAAATAGGTGTTTCTCAAGGCGTTTTCATCAAATTTCTCCTAAAAAGGCGTGATATGATGATACCTTTCGACAATTCGTTCCTTGTCGTGAAACTTTTATTTCTTCTAGTTTCGTTGTAATTTAATGTTAAACGCAACGTGTTGAGTGTTGAATAAGTATCGGAAAACTGCACGAATTCATACATCACGTATAGCACACTAGATCATCGAGTGCAACGGACACGGTCTGACGCGTATGAAAAACAACAACAACAATAATCATGTTTTACAAAAATTGAGAGTTTGCTGCCAATTTTGCTAGTATAACCCTGCAAAACTCAAGCCGCGTAGGTTTATCCGTAGGCAGTAGCTCTTGAATCTGTAGTTTGGAGGGATAGGAGTTTCACGCCAAGAAACGAATTGTAGAACAGTACCAGAGCTTCAAATTGGCAGATAAAAGTCATCAACTTTATCAGACTTTTTTAGGAGAAATTTGATGAAAACGCCTTGAGAAACAATTATTTCAAAGCTTTTTGCTTCTGAAAAGTTACTAAATTTCATAAAGTAGAAGGTTTAACGGTAATTTTGTGTAAAATTTACTCAGATTTCGAATGAAAGCTACAAAATTGAGCTAATTAACATACTTTTTGTACTAGAGCCAATTTAATAGAAACATAGGTATATTACGCTCTGCTGAAAGCGGCAATAACACCGCTTATGCTTTTCGATATCTGACGACGACCGCCATAATTAATCTAATGAAGCTTTTCACTTTGTTTGACAAAACTATAAAACATGATTGGTCGATTCTCGGCTGAATAAGTAAGTAATTGGTCGAATTGGCTTATAGCGACCATAATAAAATATCTGATAGAATAAATAATTAATTTTCACCATTTTCTGTAGTTATGCAGCATATGCGCATAACATTTTATCGTGCATATTTGAATGATAAGTGGCTAAAACTAACACGCCTTCAAAATATTGCAATTTTTGTTAACCAGTTGTTTAAACAAAATAAACACATACTCGAATAATCAATTTTAATTTCCCGCAAAGTTAATCTAGTTACATTCTGACTTGAAAACGGATTCTTCCTTTCTGCCACTCACAGCTTGCTTTGATGAATTGTTCTTTGGCGACCAAAAAAAATGCTAGAAAACGGCAATATGATGATCTTGCATTAAAGAATGAATGGTTTACGTGGTGAACTCTAATATACTTCATAATAGCAGCAATATATCTGTATGGTCACGGTGTTATCATATTAATAGCACCAAAACACTAACAGTTTTAAAGGGTGTCTCACATCAAATTACATAGCGGAAAAAACGCTGTAGAAAATTACCTAGATGACTGATACTTTTTAACCTTTCAGACAATAAAAAATAACCCATTAGTAAGCTTTGGGCATATTTATTTCATTCAACCTGAATACCAAAACCGTATGCTCGCAACCTTACTCTTAACTACACTCATAAGGTTCTGTACAACATCTCGCTGCAACTTCTTCTGTACGCAAGCCCATTTTTTCTTCGGGTCTTTCTCAGATTTGACTTCCTTGGGATGCTTCCGTAGTGCGCCTGCATGAATGGTCGATGGTTAGCTCTGGTGCGTATGGGGGGGGATCATATCCTTGGGTCCCAAAGTGACCCCGTTGGCTTTGTACTACTCCAGGAGATTCTTTGAATAGTGCCACGAAGTTAGATCCGACCAGAAGATCGTAGGGCCCCCGTGTTGCTGCAACAGTAGACGCTTCTATAGACACTCCTTGAGGTAGATCTGTCCGTTTACAGTCCCGGTAGTCACGAACGGCACATTCCGTTTGCCACATGAGCAGATCGCTTGACAAACCATGTATTTCTTGGCAAACTTTGAACGTTTCTGCTTCGTTACTTTCTCCGGAACATCAAACTTGTGCTGGGCGAAGAACAGTAACCCCGAAAGTCGCCGGAAGTCCGCCTTGACGTAAGTGTCATTATCAATGATGAGACAATAAGGCTTCGTCAACATCTGGATGTACAGTTTCCGGGCCCGTGACTTTCCCACCGTATTTTGACGTTCGTCACGATTTAGAGCCTTTTGCACTTTCTACATATACACTTTGTACAGATTCAACTTTTTGGTCACATTCCTGACCGAAACATTGAGATTCCGCTTAAATGCTTTCACGACTGCTATCATTCCTAATGCAAAAGAAACGCACCCCTTTACCAATTTTTCTCCCCGTGTGAGAGGCCGTCTCACTCTTTTATCACCCCCCTCCCTTCCCCAAAAGTCTTCCACAAAATTTTCAAAGGCGGCGGAAAATTCCAAAGAACTTCCACAAACGATCAACAGGTATTGGTATTGAGGTGTTGAGGGCATTAGCACGCTATCTACGAAAAATATGGTGTATACTACACTGTGCCGACAGTCTCGCGGCCCGTATAAGCTACCTTATAGAATTTTCAGATAATTTAAAATCTAAAGCAAACACTTAGAATTAGAAAATTATGACGGTAGGACAAAATTATCGCTTTGTATATACCAACGCCAGCATGAAAACATTTGCTTATGTGTTCCGAACCAGCAAAGCATCAGTAAATCAACGCTGAAGCACTGGCCAGTCAAGTTCCCATATGTTTACATTCCGATGGGAATGGCTTTACTGGTAAACATGATGATAATTCCCTTCTGTTCGAATATTTTTTGTCTACCGATGCTGCAGTAACGTTACAGTGACATACATACATACATACACACAGATGAAATCACCAGCCATGGTTTTGCACTTCTACCTACTCTCACCCACTCAATAGCGGGTTACCAGGCACAGGCAGGCACACACAATGTATCCCTTATCTCTTCCGCATGTTCCTGGGTGACTAATTTATTTACGGATGTGCAGGCTCTGGACTGCCGCTTAAAAGGATAGGGCATTATTAGTCACTGCTCCTGCTGACATTTACTGATGCGGATCAGTTCGGAAATGTAGGTCAAGATTTCCGTTGCCCTATCGGTTGTTGGTGGAATGGTTGACTCAATGTTAAAATCCGTGGGGACGTGATTTATGACGTTCCTTAGTCTGCATATTTCACACCGCGATTTATTATTGAAACCATTCGATTCGATAGAATAGCCAGGTAGGTTGGCAATGTTGCGTTATTCATATGTTTCACCGCACATTTACGGCACCCAGCACATATAGAATATACTGACCCTTTCTATCGCAGTACATAGAGCTATTGGAAAAAATATAGTTTTATCAAAGTTAACCCTCCTGAATATTTCACTACCCGCATTTGATTGAAATTTGATATAAAAGTTTTATTTTTTACTACAGCCCCGAGAGTCTCGAAAACATACCATTGTGTCATTTAAATAGCGAGTCATTTTCTTTCCTGCGGGACGCAAAATTTATCTTCGCAGTGAGTGTCAGTTTTTGTCTTCCGTAGTTGGTTGTTTTTATTTAAACCGCACTGTGTAGATTCACTAACAGGCACAAATTTTATTGTGCTCTCCCGGAGCATCCCGGCGATTGGCTTCCGCCGCCTGTACATGTACATGGAACAGGCGAAATTTTTGTGTCATGTTCAGTGGAAATTTATTTTTTGTTTGTCAGTTTCACTGCGTCTGGTTGCGACAACTGCACCCAAGAGTACGGTGGGTAAACACACGGTGGTGGGCACTGAGAACTACCAAACCGTGCCGTGCCGTGCTGAGTCCTTGCAGAGGCAACATTCCAGCATTAATCAAAAATCTATGCGATAAACTCGGGGTAGACTTTACAGGCGTAAGAATTAAAACTACCAACTGAATCATAGAAGACGAAAATAATGCCGAAATCCATCAGGCAGTGTGATCGAGGATTTCTCATGGGATAGCACGCGATCAAATTCTATAAAACTGATTTGCGTTACAGTTCTATCGACCACCAAGAAATCTTAACTTTTAATCAACCACCTCAAACATTAGAAAAACATCGCTGAATTTCGCAGGTGATAACAGAGCATTGTTTATGCAGAAACTGATAAAGTGAACCGCACTTTCAGTCAGCCTCCCGAGACACATCGCCACGGACTGCAGCACTTCCAGCCTGCCACATTTTCTCTTTCATTTAGGTTTTTGTACTTCCAGCAGGAAAATGATGGCACCGCAATTTCGCAGTTCCGCTGGTGGAGAAACGGATTATTAATTTCAAAGAGAAACGGTCGGCTGTCATCGCTCAGCAGAGCAGATCCGCAATTGTCGCTGGCATGCCAGCAGAGCCCAGCAACAGTCAAACAAAGGAAACACTTTCCAATGACGGGGTTCCTCCTCGGCCGTGCCGTGGTTCAACGTCGAGGTTCAGGTTAACGGATTACTTTCGGACCGGTTTTCTGCGGAATGTGCGGAAACAGAGAATGGATTCAATTTGCTGTCTGGCTGTGGAAACCAACGGCGCTGGGTTTGAATGGTATTTGGATTATTTGCACTGATGCATCGCGGAATTGGCTTTCGGTAAAGACGTACAAGTTACGTTTTGTTCTAGTGAGTTTTATTTTTAGCATAATTTCAAGTGAGCTAAACTCGTATATTCAAACTACAGTGCTAGGAAATGTAAAGTGCGCATTCCAAATTCAACAATATTTTTTTCATTGGCCTTTATGAGAAATCGCTTGTCTGGTCCAAATGTGATCTTCAATAAATTTGTTGCCAAATAAATCAGCTTTCAAATCATAAATTTAGTGCTGAAATATTAGTCAAGCTTTTAGGTTCAACGGAAAACATTCGATGCGAGATTAGCTCCATTTGGCATTGCCCCAATATCGTAATAGGAAAACCTCATATATTATATATCTGCTCGGAATGCATGCTAGATACAATTTTTAGGAACTCAGCAGTTTTTGGTCTATTCAGCTTCTAAGGGTTAGATGTATGTAATTCTTCCATTATAGAAAATCGGAATGCAACCTCCTATCTATACCTATAAAAATGGATTTCTTCCTGTCTGTCTGTTGGGATGTTCCTTATAGAATCGAAAACTACTGAAGCCATTCGGCGTGAAAAGTTGCATGTAGAGGTTTTTGGGGCCAGGGAAGGTTCTTATAATGGTTAGAGACCCCTCACCCACACTCCCCTCTTAGTGCTTAGTGCTTAGTGAGGGGTCTCAAACCATCAGAAAAAAAATTCTGCCTCCAAAACCCCCCACATGCCAAATTTGGTTCCATTTGCTTGATTAGTTCTCGAGTTATTAGGATATTTGTATTTCATTTATATGGGAGCCGCCCCACTAATGAAGGGGAAGGAGTCATAATTCCCCTCCTAAAGAGGGGAGAGGTCTCAATTCACCGCAGAAAAAAACCTACCTATAAAAACACCCACATGCTAAATTTGGTTCCATTTGCTTGATTAGTTCTGGAGTTATGAAGAAATTTGTATTTCATTTGTATAGAAGCCCCTCCTTTTAGTGGGGGCTATCGTAAGAACCTTCCCTGGCCCCATAAATCACTATATGCAAATTTTCACGCCGATCGGTTCAGTAGTTTTCGATTCTATACGCAACATACGGGCAGAAAGAAATCCATTTTTCTAGGTATAGATTTGTATGGGTGCCCCCCCTCTTAGTGGGAGAAGGGGTCTCTTACCATCATAAGAACCTTCCCTGGCTCCAAAAACTGCTACAGTTCAGTAGTTTTCGATTCTATAAGGAACGTACGGACGGTCGGATGGACGGACGGACGGACGGACGGACGGACGGACGGACGGACGGACGGACGGACGGACGGACGGACGGACGGACGGACGGACGGACGGACGGACGGACGGACGGACGGACGGACGGACGGACGGACGGACAGACAGACAGACAGACAGACAGACAGACAGACAGACAGACAGACAGACAGACAGACAGACAGACAGACAGACAGACAGACAGACAGACAGACAGACAGACAGACAGACAGACAGACAGACAGACAGACAGACAGACAGACAGACAGACAGACAGACAGACAGACAGACAGACAGACAGACAGACAGACAGACAGACAGACAGACAGACAGACAGACAGACAGACAGACAGACAGACAGACAGACAGACAGACAGACAGACAGACAGACAGACAGACAGACAGACAGACAGACAGACAGACAGACAGACAGACAGACAGACAGACAGACAGACAGACAGACAGACAGACAGACAGACAGACAGACAGACAGACAGACAGACAGACAGACAGACAGACAGACAGACAGACAGACAGACAGACAGACAGACAGACAGACAGACAGACAGACAGACAGACAGACAGACAGACAGACAGACAGACAGACAGACAGACAGACAGACAGACAGACAGACAGACAGACAGACAGACAGACAGACAGACAGACAGACAGACAGACAGACAGACAGACAGACAGACAGACAGACAGACAGACAGACAGACAGACAGACAGACAGACAGACAGACAGACAGACAGACAGACAGACAGACAGACAGACAGACAGACAGACAGACAGACAGACAGACAGACAGACAGACAGACAGACAGACAGACAGACAGACAGACAGACAGACAGACAGACAGACAGACAGACAGACAGACAGACAGACAGACAGACAGACAGACAGACAGACAGACAGACAGACAGACAGACAGACAGACAGACAGACAGACAGACAGACAGACAGACAGACAGACAGACAGACAGACAGACAGACAGACAGACAGACAGACAGACAGACAGACAGACAGACAGACAGACAGACAGACAGACAGACAGACAGACAGACAGACAGACAGACAGACAGACAGACAGACAGACAGACAGACAGACAGACAGACAGACAGACAGACAGACAGACAGACAGACAGACAGACAGACAGACAGACAGACAGACAGACAGACAGACAGACAGACAGACAGACAGACAGACAGACAGACAGACAGACAGACAGACAGACAGACAGACAGACAGACAGACAGACAGACAGACAGACAGACAGACAGACAGACAGACAGACAGACAGACAGACAGACAGACAGACAGACAGACAGACAGACAGACAGACAGACAGACAGACAGACAGACAGACAGACAGACAGACAGACAGACAGACAGACAGACAGACAGACAGACAGACAGACAGACAGACAGACAGACAGACAGACAGACAGACAGACAGACAGACAGACAGACAGACAGACAGACAGACAGACAGACAGACAGACAGACAGACAGACAGACAGACAGACAGACAGACAGACAGACAGACAGACAGACAGACAGACAGACAGACAGACAGACAGACAGACAGACAGACAGACAGACAGACAGACAGACAGACAGACAGACAGACAGACAGACAGACAGACAGACAGACAGACAGACAGACAGACAGACAGACAGACAGACAGACAGACAGACAGACAGACAGACAGACAGACAGACAGACAGACAGACAGACAGACAGACAGACAGACAGACAGACAGACAGACAGACAGACAGACAGACAGACAGACAGACAGACAGACAGACAGACAGACAGACAGACAGACAGACAGACAGACAGACAGACAGACAGACAGACAGACAGACAGACAGACAGACAGACAGACAGACAGACAGACAGACAGACAGACAGACAGACAGACAGACAGACAGACAGACAGACAGACAGACAGACAGACAGACAGACAGACAGACAGACAGACAGACAGACAGACAGACAGACAGACAGACAGACAGACAGACAGACAGACAGACAGACAGACAGACAGACAGACAGACAGACAGACAGACAGACAGACAGACAGACAGACAGACAGACAGACAGACAGACAGACAGACAGACAGACAGACAGACAGACAGACAGACAGACAGACAGACAGACAGACAGACAGACAGACAGACAGACAGACAGACAGACAGACAGACAGACAGACAGACAGACAGACAGACAGACAGACAGACAGACAGACAGACAGACAGACAGACAGACAGACAGACAGACAGACAGACAGACAGACAGACAGACAGACAGACAGACAGACAGACAGACAGACAGACAGACAGACAGACAGACAGACAGACAGACAGACAGACAGACAGACAGACAGACAGACAGACAGACAGACAGACAGACAGACAGACAGACAGACAGACAGACAGACAGACAGACAGACAGACAGACAGACAGACAGACAGACAGACAGACAGACAGACAGACAGACAGACAGACAGACAGACAGACAGACAGACAGACAGACAGACAGACAGACAGACAGACAGACAGACAGACAGACAGACAGACAGACAGACAGACAGACAGACAGACAGACAGACAGACAGACAGACAGACAGACAGACAGACAGACAGACAGACAGACAGACAGACTGTGGTGGACGCTCATGATTGAAATGGTTCAGCGCGACGCGGATCGGTTATGCTGTATAAGCGTAAACGGACTGTACCGCGTCGAACGGTGACAATTATACGCTGACACAGCGCATAGCGTAAAACGTACGACACATAGCATAGGAAGAAATATTTCAGTACAATATAGTCGAGAACGACACGTTACGAGGACCACATCTAGTATTCTTACTCCAAACCGAACCGCCATATCCCAAGAATATTGCATGGCGATCCTCGCCAGTATGCAGTGAAAGCGAGTTTCGATACGGTTAAATTTTCTGATTCACGCGTTGGAGATGCCCAAGTAAAAAAAAAAAAAAAAAAAAAAGTGGTCGAGTTTTGTTCCGGAAGTTATAGTTTCAGAAATTGTGCAATGAAAAACGTCCTTGTTGGTTGCAAAGCGAAAAAGCACGCTTCGAACAGTGTTCTGGAAGAGACCACGTAATACGTGAATCGTAGAGTGAAAAAAAAAAAATTACAATGGGATGGTTTAGTGCGGATGAAATCATCGCACCGGCCGCATCAAATAGCGTCATTGAACAGAACCATACCGCACAAACAATTGCACTGTGCGTGATAGCAGCGTTGGCTGTAGGATACATTGTAGTGCGGATAGTAGCAAAACTGCACCGCCAACAGACAGAAAGTGTCGCCCAAAGAGCTATTAGTATGGCAAATTTGCCAAACGTGTAAGAAACTACCAAATGTTGTGATTCAAAATAAAAACAATTAAAACAATAAACAATTGCTTTAAAAAACAAACGTATAAAAAAAAAAAAAAAAAAAGTGTAGTGCTGTCCCAAGTAGCTTCCACGTTGCATTCGTACATCGACATACATTCTACGGATAAAAGTGCTGATTCAGTTGTACAACTGGAAATGATTTCAATCAACCAGACGATGACTGCGAGAGAAAATTTCGTTCGATGATTCCAGCTTCGGATGGATGGAAAATTTCACACTAGCGAGATATGGGAAATTTCGGCTGCTGCGGGGAAAAAATGTCAAATGTGATGACCATAGAACATCTCAAATATAACCAGAGAAATAATTGGGAAGTATCCATTAGTAAAAAAAGAAGAATATAAATTACTTTACAAAAAAAAAAAAAAAAAAAATTTTGTTTTAGGCACTATCACTGGAATGGAAGAATTTTTCAAAGCAGGAGATGCGTTAGGGAAATTACATGCTAATTTAAAAAAACATGCCAATTATAAACCAGGCACTAAGGTAAGGAAAATAAAGGAAATCCAAACCATATTAGAAGAGCTAAAAAGGGCCGTAAACAAATGTAAAGCAATAGAGACTAAAGCCCAATTTAAAAGAAGATATCTACAACTGAAGTCTGTTGCTAGGCAGTGCTATAAGCTGCTTGGCTCAGTACCTGCTAACCTAGACGACACCTTAGCCCCTGAAGGCACTAAAGGGGGTGAGGGTGAAAATTCGAAAATACAAGATAACGAAGAAGACTCAGAGGAATCAAACGACGACGAGGAAGTTCTTCAAGAAGAATTTTCAGACTTCGAAGAAGAAGAACGCTACGAAATGGCGACCAAACTAGACCTTAGCTTGGCCATGAAGGTAGTCGACAGATATAATGGCGAACCATCGAAACTGTCCATATTTATTGAAACCGTCGAATTGCTGGAGGAATACTCCAACGGAGTTCCACCAGCAGACGTCCTGAAATTTTTAAAAACAAGGCTAGTAGGCGCAGCCCACGGGGCAATCGATAATGCCCGAACAACCGCCGAGGCGTTTGATGCACTGAAAAGAAAATTTTCGGTGAAGATTACACCGAGAGCGGTGGAAAAGGAGATGGCATTGAAAAAACAACATTCTAAACAAATCGCAGAGTTCGGCGCGGACATAGAAAACCTGTCCGCTAAATTGGCAGCCGCACACGTTTCAATGGGAACTTTCCCAAGTGAGGCGGCAGCCCTAAATATTGTCGAACCTGTAGCGGTTCAGGCATTTGTCGAGGGATTGAAAGATCCCTCAACACAATTTTTCGTAAAAGCACGGAATCCGACATCGCTAAATAAAGCGATATCGGATGCGTTGGAGTGCCAAAGTACTCCAAAAACTGAAAATAGTTTAGAAAATATGATGGCACTATGGTGCACATCAGGAAGAACGCCCTATAGGGGCAACGATCGAAATAATTGGAGAAGCCGAGGAAGCTCTAGAGGTCGTGGTGGTTACCGAGGAAACACTAGGTACCGTGGTAGGGGTACACAACACAATAACAACTATGGTTATAACAATAACCACCAAACCAACCAAACCTACCGAGGAAATAACAGTCGCGGGAGGAACAACGGTCATGTGGCACATATGGCCGAACCTCAGCAACGACAACAACAGCAACAACAAACACAACAACAGCAACAACAACAACCTGTAGAAGAGGCACATTTAATCGATCTTTTTCGTTAATTTTAGTGCGAAGAAGGCTCTCAGAGCAAAATTTAAATTATTTGGCAGAGTAATAGAACTCATAATTGACAGTGGAGCATCTTGTTGTATTCTGGACAAAAGATGTCTTCCCGAATTTATCAATATCAATAATTCACACACATTAGAAATCAGTGGTGTAAACGGAGTAACCCGTACTCTGGGATCCGTTGACACTTTTGTGGGGTACAAGTCTGTGGAATATCCCATTAAATTTAATATTATAGAGAGCTTGCCGGATGCAGTTAACGGCTTGATTGGCACAGATTTTTTGAGAGAATTTGGAGCCATTGTTGATTTTGTGGGTATGGAGATGAGATTGCAACAACCAAAAACTGAAACATGCTACATTATACCGGCTCGTACTGAGGTGGTAAGGTACGTTGATACCGGTGTGACGGGTACTTGTGTGGTACTACAACAAGAAATAATGCCACATGTTTTCATAGCAAATTCAATATCAGTTCCAAAAGAAGGGAAATTACCCGTAAGAATTATTAATATAGCAAATAAGGAAATTTGCATTGAAACAAAAAATATTGAAACAAAGGATCTAAGGGATTACAATGTGGTAGGAAAAATTAAACTGCCAAAATACGATACTAATAGAGCAAGTAAACTTTTAAATGAGTTGAACTTGAAACATTTGACAAAACAAGATCAGGCAGAGATGCAGAGGCTATGCTTAAAATACGCTGATGTGTTTTGCTTGAAAGACGATAAATTAACAGTAACGGATAAGTACACATCCAGTATTAAAATAAAGGATGGCACAACTCCAATATTTTCTAAACAATATCGCCTTCCCCTGGCGCAAAAAAGGGAAATAAATGACCAGATTGATAGGATGATGTCAGATGGAGTCATTGAAAAGACTAGTTCCGAATGGAATAGCCCAATTTTACTAGTGCCAAAAAAGTCGGCGAATGACAAAAAGAAATGGAGGTTGGTTGTTGATTATCGGAAACTTAACAATGTTCTTGAGAACGATACATTTCCACTCCCAAATATAGAGGAGGTCATAGACTCATTGGCAGGAGCGAAGTACTTTTCGCATTTAGACTTGTCCCAAGGGTACTACCAATGCAATTTGAAGCAAGAGGATAGGCCACTAACAGCTTTCTCGACGTCGTCTGGACAATATCAGATGACAAGGCTTCCAATGGGACTAAAAATAAGCCCAGCATCATTTTCAAGACTAATGACCATAGCGATGGCAGGTCTTAATGGAGAGAAGTGTTTAGTATATTTGGATGATCTGATCATATTTGGTAGAAATCTAGAAGAGCATAACAAAAATCTCTCGAACGTTTTCCGAAGATTGCGAGAGGTAAATTTAAAACTAAACCCCGAAAAATGCAATTTTTTGCAAGAAAATTTAGTATACCTGGGACATTACATATCTGCTGAAGGCATCAGGCCTGATCCTGCTAAAATCGAAGCAGTGAAAAAATGGCCGATCCCTTCCACTGCGGATGAAGTCAAGCGATTCGTTGCTTTCGCAAATTACTATCGGAAGCACATAAAAGACTTTGCTAGGCTTTGCACACCGTTAAACAAGTTGACCAGAAAGGGTGTAAAGTTTGAATGGAGTAGCGAATGCCACAACTCATTCGAGAATTTAAAACAATGTTTTATAAATCCACCAGTACTGGATTACCCGGATCTAACGGAGACCAACAAATTCAACTTACATACGGATGCGTCTGGATATGCGATTGGTGCTGTGCTATCTAATAGCAACGGCAAACCGGTTGCATATGCCAGCAAGACTCTGAATAAAGCCGAATCAAATTACAGTACGATAGAAAAGGAGTTATTGGCTATGGTGTGGGCTATCAAGCATTTTCGACCATACCTGTATGGAAGAAGATTTGAAGTCTACAGTGACCATAGACCATTAGTTTACCTTTTTACTTTAGCTGACCCCTCCAGCAGATTAACAAAATTCAGGTTAGCTTTAGAAGAATATGATTTTGAAGTAACTTTCAGGAAAGGAAGCGAGAATGTGATAGCGGACGCGTTGTCACGCATTTCGATTCAAGACCTGAAAACACTTCAGGGAAAAACTGTTCTAGTCGTTACCAGAGCTTCGAAACTTAAAGGCGAAAAAGCGAATGACGATAGGACTGATCAACCTTCGTCTAAACAAGACAAATACGTTAAAATGGTAATGAAAGATAACATAAAAAGCATGCAAATCTCCACAGATGTAATTGAAATTCCCCTCAAAAGGACACAAATTGACCTACGGGCAATGTTGTCGAAGGTGGCGGAATATTCAAAAATTAATAATATAAAATATATAATCATCAAAAATAATAAGGAGACATATGACGTCATTAAAAAATATGAAGAACTACAGATATATGGTCGACCATCATCAGTAAAAACATTACCAATTTTAATAAAAATCGGAGAGCAAATAGAAGAAGTAACAGACGAAAGGTCAAAGCTTTTAATACTAAACGACTACCATATATTACCGACAGCGGGACATGCGGGTATTAGACGCACACTTGCAACTATAAGCAAAAGATATTTTTGGAAAAACATGAAATGCGATGTAGAGAATTTCATTAAAAAATGCAAGCAATGCCAGATATCAAAAGTTGGAAGATGCGGAAAAACCCCAATGATCATTACGACAACAGCAAGCACAGCATTTGAAAAAATCTACGTAGATTTGGTTGGTCCTTTGATACCTACCAATGGATACGAATATATACTAACAACGCAATGCGAGTTAACAAAATTTATAACCGCAACACCGATACCTAACAAGTCAACAGAGACAGTAGCTAAAGCATTCGTGGAGCATGTTATTTTAAAATATGGTGTTCCACAACGAATTGCGTCGGATAGAGGAACAGAGTTTATGTCGAGTTTGTTTACATCCATTGCCAAATTATTGAATATTCAAAAACTAAATTCTACAGCTTACCATCATGAAACTATAGGTTCTTTGGAGAACACACACAAATGTTTAGGAAACTTTTTACGCATCTATTGTAACGAAAAATTATTTTCTTGGGTACATTGGATACCATTTTACACATTCGCATATAACAATACCGTTCACACTAACACTGGATACACACCTTTTTATTTAGTATTCGGAAAAAATAGTAACATGCCTTCAAATTTAACAAATGATAATCCAGTGCCTATTTATGACATAGACAACTATAGCAAGCAATTGACGTTAAAGTTACAAGTATGCCATCAAGAAATAAGAGAAAACCTTCTTTCTAGCAAGATGAAAAGAACAATGAAAAATAACTTAAACATTGTACCAAAATGTTATAACAAAGATGACTTAGTCCTAATTAAAAATGAAATAGGTAAAAAATTGGACAATAAATTTATAGGTCCATACAGAGTAGTAGAGGACATAGACTCAAATATAAGGGTAGAGATCAATGGTAAAGAGGATATAATACATAAAAATAGAATAAAAAGTTATAAGGAATGAAAATAATAATACATATAATTTGAAACAATAGGACGTGTGGTGGACGATTGTTTCATAATGAGTTCTTTCAAATTACATGGGAATAATACGCATTATATAAATCCTAGTTCATATTTCCTTGTTTAGTTTAAAAATTCTTAACTATAGATAACAATTTTTAAAAAAATTGTAAATAGGGCGTGTGGTGGACGCTCATGATTGAAATGGTTCAGCGCGACGCGGATCGGTTATGCTGTATAAGCGTAAACGGACTGTACCGCGTCGAACGGTGACAATTATACGCTGACACAGCGCATAGCGTAAAACGTACGACACATAGCATAGGAAGAAATATTTCAGTACAATATAGTCGAGAACGACACGTTACGAGGACCACATCTAGTATTCTTACTCCAAACCGAACCGCCATATCCCAAGAATATTGCAAGACAGACAGACAGACAGACAGACAGACAGACAGACAGACAGACAGACAGACAGACAGACAGACAGACAGACAGACAGACAGACAGACAGACAGACAGACAGACAGACAGACAGACAGACAGACAGACAGACAGACAGACAGACAGACAGACAGACAGACAGACAGACAGACAGACAGACAGACAGACAGACAGACAGACAGACAGACAGACAGACAGACAGACAGACAGACAGACAGACAGACAGACAGACAGACAGACAGACAGACAGACAGACAGACAGACAGACAGACAGACAGACAGACAGACAGACAGACAGACAGACAGACAGACAGACAGACAGACAGACAGACAGACAGACAGACAGACAGAC